>NC_023752.2:45643558-45955153 GCF_000499845.2 Phaseolus vulgaris
CCAAAGTTAATCAGCGACCAGGTCAACCAGCAAGAACAAATATTAATAATATTAATAATATTTATAGTATTTGTACTATTTGTACTATTTGTACTATTGGTAATATTTGTACTATTTGTAATATTTGTACTATTTGTAATATTTGTACTATTTGTACTATTTGTAATATTTGTAATATTTATAATATTTGTAATATTTATAATATTTGTAATATTTATAATATTTGTAATATTTATAATATTTGTAATATTTATAATATTTGTAATATTTATAATATTTATAATATTTAAAATATTTATAATATTTAAAATATTTAAAATATTAATAATAATAATAATAATATTACGAAAGTGGACTTTAAGCCTAACTCAACCCCATAAAACCGGCTCATAGGGTTGAGGTCTGCACCCATTTATATATTATGAAATGTCCTTATCTCTAGTCGATGTGGGATCTCCAACACACCCCCCTCACGCCGAGAGTGATAGATAGAAGCTCGTACGTGGGACTATATATTTTGGGTAGTCCGATAGCGGCCCGATAGCGGGTGGCTTGATAAGCCCAACAAATACTCGCTAGGATAGGCTCAAAATGGCTCTGATACCATATTACGAAATGGACTTTAAGCCTAACTCAACCCCATAAAACCGGCTCATAGGGTTGAGGTTGAACACACCCCCAGTAAATGAAGATGAATATTCCTTGTCTGATGTGATGCTTTAATGTGGCGTAAGTAATCGCACGTAATCGTAATGAAGAAAGAGAGGTTTTGATGAACCCTAATTGTAGAGAAAAATAAATATAAAAGAAACTTTTATTCACTTGTATATTAGAGATAGTAAAATACATGGTGTATATATAAGAAAAAGATTAAGACCTAGCTGAAACAGAAAAAGGAAAGTTGGGTCAAACAAACAAAGCCCAATAATTTAAAATAGAAAATTAAATATATTAACACCCCCCTCAAACTGGGGAGTAGATATTTGCCAGGCCCAGCTTGGATTTGAGAGTAGAGAATTGTGCGGAAGCAAGGGGCTTGGTGAATATGTCAGCAACTTGCATTGCAGAAGTAATGGGTAGTAGTTTGAGGAGACCAGAGTTAAGTTTTTCACGAATTAGGTGGCAATCAATTTCGATATGCTTGGTTCGTTCATGAAAAACTTGATTGGAAGCTATTTGAAGGGCAGATTTGTTGTCACAGTACAGGGTTGCAGGCTTGGAGAGAGGAAGATGTAAATCCTGAAGGAGGTAAGACAACCATTGTAACTCACATGTGGTGGTGGCAAGGGCTCTATACTCGGCTTCAGAGGAGCTGCGGGAGATAGTTGACTGCTTCTTTGATTTCCATGATATTAGGGAGTCTCCTAAGTAGATGGAATATCCAGTGACAGATTTGCGTGTGGTAGGACATGTTGCCCAGTCAGAGTCACTAAAACCACAAAGGTGAAGTGAACTAGTGTGAGAAAAATATAGTCCTTCACCAGGGGTTCCCTTGAGGTAACGCAAAAGACGTGAGACAGCTTGCTGATGATGAGTTGTGGGTGCAGATATGAATTGGCTTAAATTGTGGACAGCGAAGGCGATGTCTGGTCGCGTGTTGGTTAAGTAAATTAGACGTCCAAGGAGTCTTCTGTATTGAGAAGTGGCATCAGCATCGAGAGGTGAGCCTTGGTCGGGAGAGAGACGGGAGGTGTGAGTCATAGGAGTGGCCACAGGTGCAGAGTCAAGCATGCCAGTTTCTTGAAGGAGATCAAGAGTATACTTGCGTTGACTTAAATGAAGACCAATACTGTTGCGAGCAATTTCCAGTCCCAAAAAGTAAGTGAGATTACCTAAATTTTTTATCTTGAAGTGATGGTGAAGGGATGCAGTAATTGTATTGATTTCCTCCGTGTCATCACCAGTTAAGAGCAAGTCATCAACATAAACAAGAATAACAGTGAGTTTATCATTATTATATTTAAGAAAAAGAGAGTGATCAGCAACAGAAATAGAGTAATTATTTGATAAAAGAAAAGTAGAAAGTTTGGCGTACCATTGGCGACCAGCTTGACGAAGGCCATACAAAGACCGTTGAAGCTTGCAAACATGCTGGGGAGAAGGAAGAGAGAGGCCAGGTGGGGGGGTCATGTATATCTCTTCATGGAGATCACCATGAAGAAATGCATTATTGACATCAAGTTGTTTTAAAATCCAATCGGAGGGTAGTAGTTTAGCAACAGGTGCAAAAGTGTCTAAGAAATCAAGTCATTCAAGTTGGGTAAACCCTTTGGCAACAACTCTAGCTTTGTGGCGCTCAGCAGTGCCATCAGAATGGTATTTGATTTTATATACCCATTTACAACCAATAGTTTTCTTTCCTGGAGGGAGAGGGGTAAGTTGCCAAGTATTGTTAGCAGCAAGAGCTTGAAGCTCATCTTGCATGGCAGATTGCCAAGAAGCATGTTTGGAGGCTTCGTTATATGTCCGAGGTTCAGGATGAGAATTGATAGAGGAAATAACATTTCTAAAATTGGAAGATAAGGAATTGTAAGACAAGTAATTATGAATAGGATATCTACTACTTACGGTGTTGGTTGCAGTGTGGAAATCTGCAAGATAGGCAGGTTGTCGGTGAGGACGAGCTGATCTTCTTGGAAATTGGGGTGAGATGCTTCCTGGAGATGCAAGCTGTGATAATTCTGATGGAGGTGCAATGTTGGATGCAGGAGCAGAGGCACTATTTGTTGGAAGATCATAGGATAATGAGGCTGGTGGAGGAACAATATTGGGTGCAGGAGTAAAGGCACATGGCTCGATAGGAGGTGCAGTATCAGAAAAAAAATCAAAAGCAGAATTATATGCATTAGAAATAGGGAGAGATAAAGTGTTAGGGTCCTTAGGCAAGCCACTGTCCAATTTATATGGAAAGTGGTTTTCATGAAAGATTACATGTCTTGATATCTCTATGCTATGAAACTTTAAATTTAAGATAATATAACCTTTTGTATTTTGCGGGAAGCCAAGAAAAATACCTTTGATAGATCTATCATCTAATTTTTTCCTATGTGCAGTAATGGTACTAGCATAACAGAGACAACCAAACACTTTTAGAAAGGAAATGTGATATGGTTTTCCAAACAACTTTTCATGAGGAGTGATGTTATCAAGTAATGGAGTAGGAATAGCATTTATTAAGAAAACATCATGATTTACAGCAAATTCCCAAAAAATAGGAGGAAGATTTGCTTGAAAAAGTAAAGCCCGGGTTACATTTAGTATGTGTTGATGTTTACGTTCTACAATGCCATTTTGTTGTGGTGTTTCAACATAAGATTTTTGATGTATAATTCCCTTTGAAGCATAAAAATTTGACATAGCAAACTCAACACCATTGTCAGTACGAATCGTTTTGATATTAGTTTTGAAATGATTTTGAACGAAAACAGTGAAGTTAATGAAGTGCTGACGCACTTCAGATTTGTTATGCAGCAGAATAACCCAAGTATAACGCGAGTAATCATCAACAATAGTCAAGAAATAACGAAAACCTTGCATAGAAATTATGGAACATGGTCCCCAAATATCAAAGTGTACAAGATCAAAAATAGCAGAGGTAACAGTATTACTTAAAGTGAAAGGAAGTTTTCTCTGTTTTGCACGACTACAAGTGTCACATACATGATGAGTATCAACAGTAATAAGAGAGTATTGTTTGCTTAAGACATGTAATCTTTCATGTGAAGGGTGTCCTAGTCTATAATGCCATAGTGTTTTGTCTGTGATATTACAATTAATAAAAGGAGCAAAACAATGCGGTTTAGATTGACTAGAAGCAGGCAAGGTAGTGACAAGGTACAAGCCAGCGGTGGCTTTAACTGTACCAATCCTCTCTTGAGTGAGATTGTCTTGTATAATGCAGTGGGTTGAAGTGAAAGTTAAAGTGCATTTAAGTTGGTGTGTGAGTTTAGAAACAGATATTAAGTTTAATTGAAAATGAGGCACGTATAACACATCAGACAAATAAAACTGATCAGAAAAACGTACTAAACCAGAATATGTGGCATAAACAGTTTGGCCATTTGGAAGACTAATTAAGACAGGTTTAATTTTAGTATAAGTAGTAAAAACGTTCAAATTGTGACAAACATGATCAGTGGCACCAGAATCAATAATCCAAGATTCTTTTATAGAAGATAGTGAAGAGAGAAACTTACCTGTTGAAGAATGCTCAGTATTGGGGATTTCATCCGTAGAGATGTTGCCAACTTGATTAATTTGAGTGTGAGAGGCAGGATCCTCAAGGTTTTGCTGACGCAAAATGTTGGTAAGGAATTGGCACTGTTGTGATGTAAGTTGAATCCCCATTACATCCTGTTCTTTAGGAAAAAGCTCAGAAAAAGTGTCAGTAGTAATCATATTATTGGCTTGGGATGTCCAATTGGTGAATTTGTAGCCAGGAGGGAACCCATGCTTTTTATAACAGGTGTCAACAGTGTGGCGAAGACGATTACAAAAAGTGCAGACTTTTCTAGTAAAAGAAAACTTTGAGGTTTTAATATTACCAGAAGGAAAACCCACTTTGTGAAAACAAACAACCTCAGTATAACCATATTTACCACAAAAATTGCATGTAATAGTGTGACTACTATTAAGACTATGAAGACTAGGGTTTTCATTAAACATTGCCTAAAAGATTTTTAAAACCAATCAAGATTTTGAAAGAGAACAGAAAAAAAAAATAACCAAGAACAACAAAGAGGAAAATAAAAATCAGAGAGAAACGCAGCATAACTCTTCATTCGAAGAGCTCTGATACCAGATTACGAAAGTGGACTTTAAGCCTAACTCAACCCCATAAAACCGGCTCATAGGGTTGAGGTCTGCACCCATTTATATATTATGAAATGTCCTTATCTCTAGTCGATGTGGGATCTCCAACACACCCCCCTCACGCCGAGAGTGATAGATAGAAGCTCGTGCGTGGGACTATATATTTTGGGTAGTCCGATAGCGCCCGATAGCGGGTGGCCTGATAAGCCCAACAAATATTATTATAATAATTAATAATTTTGTTAATTTAAATAATAATAATATTAATGAAATTAATAATATGCTTGATATTTAATATATGAATAATATTAATAATGTTTATATTATTAATATTAATATTAATAATCATACTAATAAGTATAATAATAATTATAACATTATAATAAAATTTATTCTGGTGTAATGATTAAAGCTTCTTTAGTCACTCAAAGACTTAGTTTGAGTCCCTCCTATTATAGTTTGTTTCAGGACATCCTTTCTGAAACTCATTTGATGACTCTCCATATTCCAATAAGACTTATTTAACCAAATGACTATCAGATCAAAATCTTATGCCAAATAATATATTATTATTCAAATCGTATCAAGTCCAGTTACCTAGATTAAGCTTGTGAATGAAAGAACATTGTCTAGTATTGTACCTATAATTAAAAAAAGAAGAAAAGTTTGAGTAATAACTTTCATACTACATTTTTGTTTCTTAATAATATAACCAATTTTTCTTGATGAGATAGAACGTCAAGTTACTTTAGAACTAATTTATAATTAAAAATTAGTTTGTAAAGTGAGGTTTGTTCTCACTTATATATTGTAAATTGACATTATCTCTAATTATCTCTAATGAATGTAAGATCTCCAACACACTTTTTACATCGAGTTATGAATATCTTGTGTGTGAGAACTAGATATTCGGGGATTACTCGATAACAAATGACATGATAAACTCAACAAACTTATTAGGATATGTTGTGATATCATATTAGTGAGTGAATGTAAGTTTAATTCATTTCTATAAAATGGATTTATAAGATGAGGAATATCTCACTTATAGTAGAAATTGATCTTATCTATGATGATGAGCGTGAGATTTTCAACCAGATATGAGAAAATCCTTGCATCATTCTAGGTTCAAGTTGCTTGTCCTAGCTGTATAATAAATAGTTAGGGCCCCTTAAATTATTGAGGCATTTATACACCATGACCAATTGAGATAAAGATGTATGTGCGATACGTCCTCCTACCCTAATTAATTTGTAGTTCATTTTATTAATACATAAAAAGGACTATATATGGTTGGAAAATGAAGGAACAAGTTCTAACATGTACGTTTGGATCGGAGTAAAGCAACTCCAGAGAAAATTCAGCTTCAAAATGGTGGCTTTAAACACATTATAGTTAATATATTAGCTAGCTTTCATACTTTGCGTGAATGGATGATTAATTACATATATTGCTTCTGAGAGCGACTTTCCAACCTCATGCATAGACCATAATTATTGCTGCTTTGAATCTCACTTTTTTATTAGTTTCACAAATTCTTAGTTAAATCAAAATTGGATGTACCATCTTTGGTTCTTTACCGCCATATTTATAGCCAAAATATCTTTTTTCGTATATTTTTTTCATATATGTACTTTTGTAGATATTCTACTATTTATAATTTCATATATTCTTAAGGGTTTATTTTAATATTAAACTTACCATGGTATTTTAACATTAACTGAACCATTTGCTCTTCACATGCAAGGAGTGTGGGGCATCTGTAACATGTGTAATAATTAGATAGGAGTAAGCAATGTTATGCATTATAAGGCTTTGAACAATTATTTTGGTGGATTTCACAAGTTCACAAAATAAGATATGAAAAGGGATATGATTTTTTTATATCTGCAATGAATTAATTACAGTAAATAAAATGGGACAATTAAGGAATGTTTTAACCCATATAAAAAAAAATTAGATGTCTCCAAGGCAGAACTAATTACAACCCAACAACATACCATCTCAAAAGCATATATACAAGCTACGCAGCTTGTGAATGAAATGTCTTAAAAAAAACCTAACTAGAAGCCCAAAACATCACATAATGATGCAACATCTGACAAAAAAGACTAAAATCGCAAGCTGTCTAGAGTACTTAGTTTCCTTCGTAGTTTGTAGTTGTTTTTTTATTAGTAATGAATAAATTGAATTTAAACAGGACACAATATGGGTGTCTCAACCCTTATACATTAACCGTCCAAAATCTGTCTATTTCCACCTAACAAAGAAAAAAAAAACCAGTAGTTTGCAGTTGTGGTAACCAAAACCCAGAAAACAATATGCTTCAATCTACTATGTGTTCCAGATGCACCACAATAAATACATAGTTGTAAAAGTGCAACAACTCAATGCCCAAAAGTGTTGGCAACATCAACCCTCTGACCTCACCAACAGAACTCAGAAGCATGCTTGTGTTGGAAACCAACATGCAATGTTCTCTAGAAAGCAAACTCCACGGCATAAACAAATTTTCATGCATGAATTGATCAAAAACCTCCAAGAAAACATTGTAACACGTGTCGAATAGCCTTCCAAAAATCTCCACACCAGTTGTAGTCTTCCTTTTACCAATTCATCCTTAAAACTTCACCAAGAAAATCTGAAAAAAAAAAAAACAAGAATATTTCCCTAGTCTGGTCAAGTATGAAAAGAGAAAATGATCAAGCTAAAAAAAAGATTTAAAAAAATGTTTAATTTACACACAAACCGCATACCAGACAATAAAGAAATAAACTTACTACTGCATATACATTTACATAAATCAAGCACATAAGGCAAAACTTCTAAATAGATATAGAAAGGAGTATGGGTGACACTCATATGGGTGGGTTTTTTTTTTATCGACAAAAAAAGAATGAATTAAAAGAGATATTTCAGGGATATCTCAACCCGTATACAGAAACCTGCCAAACACACACAAGCCTACTGCTCTTCTCAAGAGGATGAGTTCCTAGGAAATATAACAGACCTCATACATACCATTGGCTCAAGACACCAATCAGAGAAAGAAAAACAAACACCTTGCGCTTTACACATAACCCATGACCACGCCTTTACCTGCGACATTGCAAATATTTCAATATGATCTACCCTACCATTTCTAAACACCTTCCTATTCTTATGATTCCACAGTTCCCCTACCACAGCTATCCACACACACCCCCAAACTTGATTCACAGTTTCCGTGACCCCACTCATCCGGAAGCTTAAAAAGTGGTCCTTCAGGTCCCTGTGACTCACAAAAGTCATGCACACCCACTCACTGCACTTTTCCCACACAAGCCAAGCCACCCTACAAGTACAGAACAAGTGGGACGTAGTCTCCTCCTCCTCCCCGCACAGGCTGCATATGTTGTTAATTAGCCCTACCCCCCTCCTTACTAGATTGGCTTTGGTAGCAATTTTGTCTTCCAAAACCCTCCACGCCAACAGATGAGCAGAAGGTTGCGCCTTTAGCCTCCAAACACCCAAATATATGTCTTTCTCCTCCCCTTGATATTCGTCCCTGAGTATGTTGTATGCTCATTTAACCGTGAACCTCTCTGTTCTTCTATCATTCCAAGCCCACCTATCCTCCTTGTTCGCCCTCCCCGTCTGATCTCCCAGAATATGCATCAGCTAACGCTCCAGACTCAGTTCCCATTCAAACAAGTTTCTTCTCCATTCTATCTTCCATACCCACCCCAAGCTTTCAGACCACTCCCTAACCTGCCAAAGCAAAGAATCCTTGTTCGTGCATGTAGAATGAAGCCTCGGGAACAACTCTTTTAAGGCTACATTGCCTGCCCAACTATCTTCCTAGAACCTGATCTCCCTCCCATTCCCAACCTCCCACAAGATGTTGGCCTCAAAATTATCCTTCCAAAAGTCTAGAGCCCAAACATCCTTCAGATCCCTCCACTAGAGAGAATCCAACCGGTTCTTCATTTGACTTTGTAAGTCCCTCCAGCCATCATATTTTGACTCCACCACCTCTTTGCACAAACCCTGCTTCTCTCAACCTAGGCGCCAAATCCATTTTCCTAGCAATGCAATATTGAAGCGCCTTATGTCGATCATACCAAGCCCCCCATGTTCTTTTGGTGCACACACCTTAGCCCATGAGGCCCAAACGATTCTCCTACCTTCTGACCCCCAGCCCCACAAGAAATTTCTCTGCAATCTAACAATTTCCTTCGCCACCGTTACCGACATTTTATAAAGAGACATGTAGAATAAAGGCAAAGCAGATAACATCGACTTAATCAAGCACAATCTACCAGCCATCGAGATAAACTTACCCTTCCATCTGCCTAGTCTCCTCCTCACTCTTTCCACCACCTCTTCCCAAAACGTGCTTCTTCTGTGATTTCCTCCTACAGGCATGCCCAGATATCTAAACGGAGTCTTCATCTTGGCACAATTCAAGACCGTCGCAAAACGCTGTAACAAGAGGTTATTGCACCCTATCCCTCCAACACTGCTCTTCTGGAAATTAACCTTCAACCCGGACGCTAATTCAAAACATATAAGAATGGCCTTGATGACAAACACACTATGAGCACTCGCTTTACAAAGAAAAAGCGTGTCATCCGCAAACTGAAGCATATTGACCTTGGTGAGCCTACCTCCGATCTCCACACTTTCTAGTAATTCCTTATCAACCGCCATCCTTACCACTCCAGCTAGACCTTCTGCCACAATGAGAAACAGAAACGGTGCCAGCGGGTCTCCTTGCCTCACCCCCTTCCTGGGCTTAAAATCCTGAGTTGGACTCTCATTCACAAGCACAGACACTGATGAGGACTCAAGGCACGCTCTAATCCAGCCGACCCATCTCCCACAGAAGCCTAATCTCTCCAGCATATAGAACAAGAATCTCGAATCGATTGAGTCGTATGCCTTATAGTCAACCTTAAAGAAGATACAGCTGTTCTTTCTCCTCTTGATATCCTCCAACACTTCATTTGCTACTAAGACACTATCCACGATCCCCCTACCTTCCAAGAACGCCGACTGCCTCTCATCAATCACCTTATGCAGAACTTTCTTCAACCTGTTTGACAGAATCTTTGCCATAATTTTGTACATGCACCCAACCAGAGATATCGGTCTGAACTCGTTCAAACATTGGGGATTTTCCACTTTAGGGATTAACGATATAAATGAGGCGTTCGTCCCCCGTGGCCATCTCCCATCTTCCTCAAAATTACGCACTGCTCTAATGATGTCTTCCTTCAACTCCTCCCAACATAACTTGATGAAACCAAAATTGAAGCCGTCGGGTCCTGGGCTTTTATCGCTGCCACAGCTCCACACCGCCTCCTTTACCTCCTCCTCAGAAATCCTTCCTACCAACTGGATATTGTCTTCATCAGAGATCCTTTTAAAACTTGCATTATCTAGCTTGACGCTCAAACTATCATCGCCAGAGAATCTCTCTTTGAAATACTTTCTAACCTTATCCTTCACCACCCCCTGATTTTCATACCACACACCATTGTCTCTCACCCCGTTGAACCCATTCCTTGCTCTTCTCCACTTTATGGTCGAGTGAAAGTACTTTGTGTTCAAATCCCCCTGCTTCAGCCATTTGATGCGGGCCTTCTGCTGATAAATGGCCTCCTGACTAAGGTTATTACTTCTCAGTTCTGCTAACAACCACTTCCTCTCTTCCCTGCCCACCTCATCCAACTCACTCTCGTCATCTTTTGCATCCAACTCATGTATCCTTTTTTGAATCTCATCCCCTTGCTGAAAGACATTGCTGAACACCTCCCTGTTCCACTCTTTTAAGTCAGCCTTCAACAATTTCAACTTCTCTTTGAACACAAATAAACCTCCACCTTGGATTTCATAACTGAGCCATCTGTTGCGAACTAACTCCCTAAACCTTCTATCTTTGTGCCAAACATCTAAGCAACGAAACGGTTTCGGCCCCCAGTCCACGATGGCCGTATCTAATACCAGCGCACAATGATCCGACACCGTCCTGTCTAACACCCGGTATTTGCTGTTCGGCCACCTATCCAACCACTCCCTCGACACTAAGAACCAGTCGATTCTACTATTTATCAATCCGTTGGGTTTGTACCACGTAAACTTTCTACCCAACATTGGTAAGTCTACCAATTCAGAGCTTTCAATGAACGCATTAAACCTTCTCATCTCACTACTGTGATCGGTGTCACAACCCACATTCCTCCTCTCGCCTGGGCACCTGATGGAGTTAAAATCCCCAACCACACACCATACCTTCGTATTACTTGTCGATTTCTTCTCCCGAACCTCCCCCCAAATTGCCTTCTTCTCTAACACTAACCCTGTGTTGTAGATGTTGACCACCACAGTTTGTATCGGGTCTTCTAGCCTCCATTCCCCTTCGATGATGCTATAGTTACTTCCGTTAAAGACAGTTCTAAGATAAAAGCAACTTTTCCTCCACATCGTAATTACTCCCCCAGCATTAGTCCCATTCCCGTTCACAACCCACTCAATCTCATTTGAACCCCACATTTTGAAAATCTCATGCGACCCCAAATCCTTACATTTAATCTCCTGTAGACACACCATACCCGCCTGTTCTTTATGAATCAACTCCCTCAGATACTTCCTTTTGAGGACCCCCAACACCCCTTATGTTCATACTAATTACCTTCATCATCAGACATACTGTTCTCCACTCTGCTTACACTTTCCTTCCTGACTCCTGCCTTATCCCGAATTTCCATAGCTTGAATACGGCCTACCACCACTTCTTCCTCACCCGAGAAGGTGAACCCCAATTCCTTTCCGATGGTCCAGATTCTCACCGCTTCCGAGTGCTCATTGTTGATCCAATACAGCCTGTTGCAATTCCTAACAGCTCCGTCAGACAAATTGTTACCGCTCAGAGAACCAACCCTTGCATCCTGCCGACTGGACACAACAACCGCTTGAGAATTGTCCTCCACCATGCCTCTCCTTCCGCCTACCGGACTGGGACGCAGTCTCCCTTCGTTAATGATGTCAGATTTGCGCCCCTCACTCACCTTTGCCATCTTCAATTCGTCATCAACCTTCTTTGCCATCCTCGTCGCATCACCGCTCATTGCACATGTTTCAATCGCCTTCGCTCTAGCCCTGGTGCGGATGTGATACGCCTGAATAGGTGGGCTGGTCGGAGACGGCTCGCATAGGCGTTCAGGGCGCCTCGTCCTCGGCGTATACAGCCCCCTGCCGTCGTCTTCCTCTGTGGTCTTCACTTTGCCCACTACATCCTCCCCACTTGACTCTACCCTGGACGAAGACCTGTTGCTACCATCCCTGGGGTTTTCGTCACTCTTCTCGTCGTATGATTTGCTAGCCCTGGCCTCCACTGCATCATCCACCCCTGACTTTGTGTTCCTTGCTAACGGCACCCCTCCTGACTGCTCAGCTTCCATTTGTTTCAAGCCCAGACCCACAAAGATACTAAACTCACTCCCTTCGTGTAATTGGGCCTTATCTAGCCCATTAACAATTAGGTCATATGCATTTGCACTCCTACTAGCCGTTGACAACCTCTTAGATGTCCCATCCTCCTTCTGCACTGACCCATGCTTAGAATGAGCCCTGTCTGCACTCGCTTTCCACGAACAGCCTACTTGCTATTCCAAAAATGGCAGCCTACTCTTAGCCCTAGACCCCGCGTCCTTGCTAGAGCTACCTGTACTGGCGCCACCCCCTTCCCCCACCGCGTCCTCCGCCGGGAACTTTACTAAGCATTCTTCGACGTCTTTCCTCCCCTCATATTCATGAGCATCAGCGTCGGAGCCCTCCGATTCTAGCACATCCTCGCCGAACTTCTCCTCCGACCCCTCGTCTGAATCGCCTCCTCGTGCCTCACCCCCTCTGCCATGCGAGCAACACCCACATGTGTTGCGCGAAGGGATTTCTTCTTCCAAGACAATCTGGCAGAGAATATCGTTGATCTTCGTATCCATCACCATGTGAATGGCTCGTCCCACCGGTGCCCTTACTCTTAGCCTTGCGAACTCCAAATCTTCAAACTCCAGCGTAGCTCCGTCTACCTCCACCAAGGATCCTACTTGGGCAGCAACACGTTCAAAGCATCATCTGTTCCACATGCTAAGGGGTAGTCCTCTGCATCTAACCCATACCACCTTTTCATCTACTGCAAAACTCTCCTCCCACGGAATAATGGACTCGAAAAGGGCTCCCATCATCTCCTTGTTATTTTTGAGCGTCTTCTGAATCATCCCATCTGATTCCCCTGACAAGAGCACATACTGGCCTCCTAGATATCTCACTCGGATGAAGTCGACGCCTTCCATGATGAAGCTCTCCTTTACCACCTGCACCATCCCTGCGTCAGACAGTTTTCCAACAAAATTGTTCCTCAACCATTCAACCTCCTCCTTCACCCCATTGATATGAGCCATGTTCAGTTCTGTGTGCCCTTTTGCCTTCACATTCCCCACCAGCCCCGCCTGAATGAATGGTTGTCGACGGTCCAAGGTCACTGCCTGTGCGTAGGTACGCGTGTTGTTGAACCCAGCTGATGGATGAGTGTGAGCCCGGTGAGATACCATTCGTTCCTGCCTCTGCTGTGGTGCTTTCAAACCATTCAGGTCTGCGTTCCGCTCTTTAGTTTTCCCTATTACCTTCGTATACTTTGCTTTATTAGCCATCAGCTTCCAAGTCCCAATCCAAATGGCGTTCAACCTTCTTTCCAGTTCATCTTCCTCTACCACCTCGTGGAACCTCACAAATTCGAACCTTTGTCTCTTGATGTTTAACTTTCTTGAGATAAAGATATCTTTTATCCTCCCCCATCTTTGAAAAATCTTCCACATGTCCCTCTCATCATGATCGTGTGGAAAGTTGGAGAAGAAGAAGCTTACCTCCATTGTGGCCTCCTAGATATCAAGTGCAGCCTGTTATCAATAATAAATAGTGTCACTGGCAGTACCTCACACAGGCCATGGCTATCTGGGGCCAACCTCAACCTTCTAATTGCGTGTAGTCATTGGAGATGGGATTGTTATGGTTCACCGAGCTCAAGCTCTGATTTCCAACATGGAATGCGTGTTTCACCCTCAGATACTGAAGCAAGCTCAGATGATGGAAGCAGTGGAGCAAGCCTGTGTGAGTCACTGGGTTCGGAGATCGACGAAGTCAGAGGAGGTGGAGCTTGGGTGGGTTTTTTGGCTTCAAAGAAACAAAATCGTTTTCAGAAATGGGATAGTTGACCGTGTAGAAATTTTCATTGTGATTCAACTAAAAAGTTAGAGATGGATAACTAGTAAGATCCAAAAAACGAACTTCAATTGTTTTGATTGGTGCTTAGACCTCTAAGTAGTCTTAAGTCCTTATGATAACAGTGGTAATCTTTTGGCAAAATCAGGCTCATGTTTGAATGATACTATTTTAGCTTTTTGTCGTTGGATGACTAACCAACAAGCAATACAAAATTGTGTTAAGACCGTCTAGACGGATGCTATCATAACATGGTATTAGCAAGAGGAAAGTGGTTGCCTATGCAGAGACTGGTCGATTACTTAAGAAATATGTAGATGGGACCATTTATGCTACATCAAAATCCAGCAAAAAAGAGCATAGAAATATATAATTGGAGGGGTAAGCATACATGAAGTGTTTTATGCAGCAGAAGTGAAGATGCAACTGAGACATCGAACACGTTAATATTCTAATATTTTGTGTGTGTATTCTTATAGCAGAACATTACTTGCTCACCTAGAGTGGAGAATTAAGGATAAGGTGTGTATACGGAGGTTTGTTCAAATGCAAACCAGGTACACAATTTTTTTGTTGTATATGATTTTTTGGGTATCATATGTTGTGGAGATCATTTGCTATATGAGCGTTTGCAAGGAAAGCACACATATGGAACAAGTATTTGTCTTGTAAATTGTTCATGAACTGGTTGCAGAAGTTGTCATATGTAACAACAGTCGTTGCCTTTGTACAACATCTCATAAATATTCAAATATATTTATTTATTTATTCATTACTTATATAAAAGAAAATCTCATGGGGTGATTATTTATTTCACATTTTGATAGAAATTTAAAATAATATAAATTTTCAGCCTATGGATGAGATTATGTTAAGGTTTCTATATTGGGTAGAAATCTTTAATAATATTTCATAACTCAATTATGGTATATGGTTACCTACCTGTTGAAGCATTGCCATTAATTGATTTTAAAGCCGTATTCGTATTATCAACGCCATCCTCTTTTGTGATTACTAATTGAAGTATGAGAACCTTTTCTTGGTTAGGTCGGACTAAGGTCCCCTTCATGTGATGGCTGTAGATCAATATTTGTGGTCCATTTCTAAGAATCAATCAAACACAACTATCATTTTCTATTCTTTTGTTTCACCTTCTACACACACGCACACAAACATGATTTCATATCATAGTCAAATTCTTAACCTCTTAGGGTTTGAACATGTACCATGTATATATTAATTATTTGCTAGATTATTTATACATAAATAAATAAATAAAAACAGCTAGATCTTCAAAGAGGGGAAACAAAATCCTATCTTATGGTCGGTAAACTTCGATTAAGCAAGCAATTAATGGGGGCTTTAATATTCCCCTAAAGATTAATTAACTTTTGTCTATAAGAAGAGCAAAAACTTCTAAATTTTAGCATTACTCTTCATTTGTAATATAGTGTTAGATGATTAAGGATATTCTTTTATTCTAAGTTCTAACTAGTGTATTTTGTTATTTTATGTTAATCTGTGTTTATTTTTTTTTGGACGTTTTTAATTTAAAAGTGTAAAACGCTTTTGAACAGCTTTTTTGGAATGTAATACATTATAGGATTGGGATGGTTACAGACAGAGATAGTATGGGCTTGGAAGATTGATTGGAGAATAAATTTGTTTGAATGGGAGAGGAACCAAGAACAAGAGTTTACTATACGAAAATCATGAAATAAAAATCAATTTTAGAGACAAAAAATAATTAGTTGCTATAATGACTAAATTAGAGATCATTTTAGAAACTAAAAAAAAATTGGTTTCTAAATTAGTTTCTATTATTGTTAAATGGTTTCTAAATTGGTATCTAATTAGCTACCAAGGTTTTTTCTACCAACTTTTAGTCTCTAAAATGATCTGTAATTTAGTCATTATAGCAACTAATTATTTTTAGTCTCAAAAATTGGTTTCTATTTCATGATTTTCTTGTAGTGGTTGTTGTATCTATTGGGAGAGAAGACTGTAAATGCGGATAAGGAGGATACTTGGGTCTGGAAGGATGGCGAGACAAAAGTTTTCACAGTCAAATCTGCATACAAAATCCTTAAAGAAGATATTCAGGGGGATTTATATGTGGGTTTTTGGAGGATAAAGGCTCAATCCTCACCTCTCTTCACAACATGGAGGGTTATGGAGGATAAGATAGCATCTAAAGCAAATTTGGCGAGAAGAGGGATTAGTATGCTTAGCAGTATTTGTTGTTTATGTGGGGAGGAAGAGAAAACTATGTCTCACCTCTTTTGTACATGTAGAGTTGTTTGGCTAGTATGGTCTAAGTGTTATGAGTGGATGAGGGTATTTAAATGCATTTTTAAAATTTTAAGATCAGTGGGGTGAATAAAAGTGTTAATCAGATCTGGGGTTGTGTATGAGTAGCAATGGTAGCTAAGTTGTAGAAACACAGGAATAAAAAGATTTTTAAAAGTGGCAGGATAGACCATGTTAAAATTTTCACAATGGTGCAATTGAAGGTTTGGTCATGGGTGAATTCCAAAGCCCGCGGGGTAAGTTTTTTGTATTCTGATTGGTTTCTTGAGCCTGTGGTATTTATGAAATCTATCAAAAAAATGTTAGGTGATTTTTTTATGCGTTGTGGGGTTTTATAGGGGTTCTTTTCTATTGTCAACATTGTTTCTCTATTTCATGTGTTTCTGTTTGTGTAAGAAGCTTAGAGGAATGATGTTTTAAGTTGACTTTATATAAAGATTGAGGTATCCCTGAAATACATTCATTATATTTATTTATTTATTTCGATAAAAATGGTATTTATATAGTTTCAGAGACTACGTAATATGTATATAGATTTTTGAGATGATATCTTATTGGGTTATAATGAATTATGACTTGGAGATTTCTAGCTTTTTTTTTATATGAATTGAAACATTTATTCCATTTTATTTAATATAATTAGTTGATTCTAAATCAAATAAAAAAAAACAAAATAGGATTCGACAAGACTGGAAGTTTTTTGAGTTTGAGTCTTTTACATAAATGGATTCCAGCATTTCTCAAATATTTCTTTCAATTCAATTTATTTTATATGTCGATAAAAAAAACTTTACACTTATGTGAATAGTATACATAATAGAAGTTAATTTTATAAAGAAAAAACAAACTAAATTTGTTTCTAACTTACGAACACGAGACGTGTGTTTCCAAAAGATTCAGCTTGTTGTAACATGACAACAGAGTTTTATTAGGTTATCATATCTTTGACAAGACCACGTATATATCAACCACAAACAATGCTCGTAACCATGGGCACCTTGTTGTCTAGCATTAGTATTCAATTATTATGTGCTACTATTTGCACGATATTTTATATCATTAAGAGGGAATATGACAAATCAATTTATTCATCCCAGAAAGACCCAGCAAAACCAATAATTAGTGATTTAGCATCGTGTTTTCACGATTGAAAATGCAGTGGTCGATGGAAGTGATTCGAGTGAGTTTTTGATAGGAAACAGAGTCACATGCGTATGCAGTGGTGTATATAGGTTATTAGGCACCGACGAATTGCTCCTCTGTCTTTACCACACACTATACGAAGCCAATGGATTCAATAAAATACTTTTCGTATACACATACCAACGAAGCAGTATCTAACAAAAATGCTGCAAACATGCATTGCCACAAGAAAATACACACCATCTTAGTTTTCTACGTCACGCAACGTTGTTAGCTGTTCAATTCATCCTCTTCTGCTATAACAATTTGCCTCCTAAGTGTAAAAAACTATGTGGTTTCTGAAAAACCAACGTTTCCATGTCTTTTTTATTGGCAAAAAAGCTGTTTCAATTTTTATATAATATAAAATGTAAAAAAATACTTTTATTATTATTAAGTGAACTTTAACTCTAACTTAATCTCATAAAACCAACTCATGAGGTGAGATTTACACTTACTTATATACTCACTTAAAAACCAACTCATGAAGTGAGATTTACAATCACTTATATATTCATTTATATACAATGAATTATCTCATATCTAGTCGACCTTCAACAATTATATTTTATTGACCTTCAACAATTATATTTTATCAAATGAAATTTTAAAATAAGAAAGGATCAAAAGAGTTATAATACATTTAAGTATTTAATAGTAAAAAATATTATAGTTTTATTCATTCTTATATAATTATAGCAGTTAAAAATACAAAGAGATAAAAAAAAATAGAAAGGTAATATCTTATATAACAATTTTGTATATTTTCTCCCTTGTTCTTATTCTATAGGAGAAACGGTTTTTGTTTGTCTATTGAAAAAGTATAAGGCTTTTATTTAAAAAAATATTTTTTTTTATTAAAATTGTTCACTCTTTTTTTTCTTTCGAATAGGTTAAGAAACTGTATACATCCAATCAAAGAATATAGAATGTTTCTGCTTTAAAATATGCGCTCTCAAAGTTAGGGATGGGAATATATTTAGGCAGATTGAGTTGGTGAAAAGAGTTTAATGTATATCTGAAATTTTCTTATTTATTTAATAATCCCTTTTTTTTAGGGTATGATTTTTTTTTCTTTTTAAGAGTTATTTTATAAGCAAAATATGTTAGATGAGTGGAAGAGATACACTACAATCTAAAATATTACTATAACCTTACTTTGATAAAATCTTTCAATGTAAATGTCTTTGTTAGGAAAGGAAGGATTGACAACTCTAAGTCATATTACAATTAAAAGAAGAAGAAAATTTGTTGTAATGTATAGATTAAATAATTTTAAAATTATATTATGTCATATCATATTTATAAATTGAAGTTTTTAATTGTACAGTTGTGAAAGTAATTTCTTTCTTAAAAAAAACTATTATTAAAAAAATGAGAGTACATTCCATAAAGAGAAGAAGTGCAAATGTATAAGAGAAACAAATAAAAGTATATCTCTTATAACATTCTACCTAATATCCCTCTCTTTGAACATATGATGGAATTAAATATTACCATAAGTTTATCTCTAAATTTATGAAAGAATAAACTAGAGAGGGGTTTTGTTAGAATACCAACAACTTTAAAATATTTTAGAAAGATAAACCGGGTAAGACAACAATTTCTGTTAAACATAATCATGAACAATGCAGAAGTCAAGTTGAGTATTTGAACCTTAAATTCATAATGGAATTTGTAGCAAGAAAGACTACACCAAGTTTTTGAACTAAATTTTTTTTTATATAAAAATATTTTTATATAATAGGTATCACTATACAATTTTCCATCGCTATAAAGACACTTTTGAACTAAATTCTTTGTATATGAAAAGAAATATGAAACTAGTTGAGAAGGGAAATGATGCAAATTATTTCAGAAAGCATAAGAGTAATACAATTAGGAAGTGATTTTTTTCAACCTTATGCACAAACCGTATCCTATTCTTAATTTTTATTTGTTTTTTTGAGGTTGAGGTTATGCTGTGTTGATTAGTGCTTGAAATATTACCTTTTATACGTAATCTTTTATGTATAGAATAGCTAAGTATATAGGAGTCTTGCACAACTGTTTAAGGAAGGTTGGTTTTTGTTTTGTAGGACATAAGTTATTTTTTGGGTTATGCATATTTATAATATATTAGGTGTAATAGGACTGAAACACTCTTACAAAACTTCATATTAAATCATTCTTTTATCGATAAAAAAAATAAGAGTAATATTCTTGTAGTCATATCAATACTATCAAGTAAATAATGGATCATGTTACAACAATTCTAAAAAAAATTTTGAAAAACTTTGTAGTCCTGTTTTCTGAAAACTCGTAAAGAACCCTTGATGAAAAAAAAAATCAACAAACTTTGCATCATCTCCATGATTGTTGTTACCAGCATATGCTTCATCAATATATCCCAGCAGCAAAGAAAATTCAGTTGACAGATGAAACATTTTTATTGGACCAAACATTCCTCCACTTAATATATATTTTATTATCTCCTCACATATGTGTGAACTTAGTGTTGTCTTAAAGAACAATATTTATGAACTAGCTATAAAACGTAAACCACACAAATAATTATTGTTAATTTTATATTTAAAGTCTCTTTTTTATAATTGAATATCAATGGAATAGTTTTTGTACAAATAGTGTATTAAACTAAGCCCTTATTTCATTCTCCTAGTTACTTCTAATAATTGATTATTTGACTGCAATAGTGATGTAAATAAAAAGAGTTTAACTTTGATGTATCATTATTTGTCCCTTCAGTCACTTATATTTATGTTAACTATTATTTTATAAATTATTATTATAAAAATGGATAATTTTAATGCAAATAATAATTTATATTCAGTATAGTACATAAATATTCAATTAAACTTTTTAGAAAGTGTTATAAGTATAAGAATAAACCCATGTTGTGCTTCAAAAATCTCATTACAAAACATGCTTCTTCTTTTTTCTGTAATATGATACAAAGATAGTTTAAGATAAAGAAAATGCACATTCAATTTGATCTTATCCTAACACAAATCATTGGAATATTATTTCAAGTTCTTTTCCTATCATGCATGATGTATCCCAGTTTTATATGGTGAAAGTAGATCACAAAGAAATTACAGAATACAAAAAGATGAGAATAAAAAAATGCCACAATCTAAACTCAAGGTTAGCAACAGCTGATGAATTTTGTAATTAGTGGCTAAGAACGCTTAGAAATTTAGATTAATATAATAATCATCGTGACGCGCTTAAATTATTAAAGTCTTGACATTGAGTATTGACCTTAAATTTAACGAAATTATATTCTTTTTAAGAAGAGAAAATATCATATGCACAATTAAGTTTCCAAGTAAGAGATACGTATTTTTATTATCATATACGGTTTTCATATAATAAACGATATCTCAATCATTATCTCCAGTTTTATTATGTTTAAACATTTGACCAAAATTCCGACCTAATCAAAACCCTATAGATAATTAATCTTAATTAAATCACAGATAAAACTTACGCGGCATTATACTATCGAATCAGTTTAATTGATTAAGCTGTGAGAAATAAACAATTAAGATACGAGTTCTAAAATTATTAAAACAATTAAAACTTAGGTGGCATTGGATATTAGTTCATTATTGGGTGTGAAGTTGATCGTGCATGGAAGAAGTCACCACAATCATTTTCATTTTTCTTATTAATATTATTAATTTAGTTGTTGATAAAAAAATATATTCATTGTTTTTAAAAAAAGAAATAAAAAAAACTGAAGTCATTGAACACTTGTCCATTGTAGAATTAAGGTGATGTGTTGCTGAGCACCTCCTAACCTGTTTTCACAAGTATACTCCCCACAATTAGCCACGTGTTTAACTTGATTAATCTTTTACAACATTTTCAATATCATTAATTAATTTAAGTTACTCTAATTATCTTACACTAATCAATAGTTTCATAATAAATTAAAAACGATGAGAAATACGTATACATATTAATAAAAAAAGCAGAACACCCACAAAATTTTCTTGAGCATTCCCATACATCTTAAATAAGTTATGGAGCGTAATTTAAAATATCAGAATTCCTATGCATTCCAAATGCAAATGCTAAGATGCATATCTTCAACTAAGAAAGGACTAAAGATACAGGGTATAATTATAAATATTTTAATGGAAAACTAATTTATATATTGACTATAGTTCAATCATAAATTATTATATATATATATAATAAATTTTTAATAATTATTTTATAAGTAGTAAAAACAATTATATTTAACTAATTGATGGTGTAAAAGTTGTTAAACTAAAGATACATATATCCAACATTTTTTAAGAATATTTTGCTAATCACAGTGGCCTTAATTAAACATTTTATAACAAATAAGGATCCTAAGGCTTTTTTATTAGTCAAATTACTATCATTTGGTAGTTTACTAGGGTATATATTTTCCGTCAAATGTTGAAAACATGAACAAAAAGGGTATAGAGAAGTTGGAATTTGCTCATGGCGCTACCAATGCGGAAATTATTTCTTTCTTTCACTAATTAATTATATTTTAAAATCTTAGTCCATCACCTATATATCTAATGTATATAAAGGACAACAATAACTAACAATAAAAATGTTTTTTATATTTAAAGTATCTTATAAAAGATAATAAATATTAGAGGAAGAAAGAAAGATTATAAGAGAACTTAATAAATCAAAACATTAATCTCGATAGAAAAAATAAATTAACAAAGTGTGGTTGCTATGTAAATGTGCTAAATGTTTTTTATCAATGTTATTTGATATAGTATTTTTAGTGTTGTCAATATCTGTGTGACAGATATAGGTCTGACTAATTACTTAATTGAACGTAATTGAGTGTATGAAATTAAGATTTGTAAAAAATTGTGTTATTTTTTATATATAGATTGAAATACTCATTAAAACGTTACTTTCTAATTTATTTCATTCTTTTAATGATAAAAAAAAAAAGTCATTTTAAAGTTAAGAGGTTGTTCCAATATATTTAAAAATATTTTATCATTTAAAAATCGAAATAAAAAATAGCTTATATATACTCTACAACATCTAATCACATTTTTTAAAAATAATTAAGTAAATAGTTAGAATTTGTTTAAACAAACTTTAGGAACAAAGCAATTAAATGGGTTTCTCCTTTAACTTAAAGTTAATTTACACACATATCTTATATAAGTTTTTAAATTTTTTATGTGTGTATAAAATAATTATAATTATAATTTTTTTTTTAAGTTTCTATATTAAAAGTTTCTTTAAACATCCTTACACAATAGATAACAAATACAAAACATAGAAGATTGAATAAAGGTTCAGTTGGGTCCAGCATAGGATATGCACAGTTGATTATTTAATAGATGGATTTGGAATATGAGAAGAGAAGATAAAACTCATCTAACTTACACTAACCTAATCTTCACATAGTAACAAAGATGATAACATCATACCAGCCTAACAAACTAATTAATTAGAAACTCTAATTGGATCTTCTGCACTTTCAAATACTACTTCTTTCAGGTCCTTTATCTATATTCTCTATAATAGAATGATTTCGCACCTAACATTTTTTAAGATGATACATGTTTTTTTTTCCTTTAAAATATTTTAAAATGTTAGTTTTAATCTCAATAAAAGTTTATTCTTTTAATTCTTAACTTTACTTAAAATTTTGTGCTTCGGTTCTAAGTGAGAGAAAACACTCAATTACTTTTGAAAAATGTAAGAACTGAAACTGATATTTTAAAATATTTTGATAAACTAAAAACCTATTTCATTCACTAGGAGAATACATGCAGCTATAATGATAGTATAGCTATAACCAAACAACAACTATTATGTCCTAAATTTTGCGTGCTTAAGTTAAATTATAGTTTTAAATTGGTTGTGATTTTTGTTATGTCAATAAGATAACAATTAGTTTACATGTTTTATGATTATGCTTCATTGTTATCCACTACAAAAAAATGATAGATTTGCGTGGGCCAGAAACGGACGCAAAACTTGAAAAACGGACGCTTATGCGTCCGCTAAGCATCCCATGAAAAAACCCTGGAAGCAAATCGAAATTAGCGTGGGTCAGCAAATTGGATGCACCATGCGGCGGCCTATCCGATGCATAATTACAAAAATTTATTTTTAATTTTCTTATTATTACTAATTACTATTTATATTTTTTATTGATGTTGAAAGAACCCAAGTCATAAGACTCCAAACCAAGCCCCCAAATTAAAATTCCAAGTAACCCAGGAAAGCATTAACCACTAGACCAAACAAATTCTTTAGTTATATTATCATTTTTATTATACTTATTATTAATATAATTTATACATATTAATATAATTATTATTAATAATAATAAAATAAATTATACTCATATTATTAACATTATTATTAATAATATTATTAACATTATAATTAATATTATAATTAACATTATAATTAATATTATAATTAATATTATAATTAACATTATTATTAATATTATTATAAATATTATTAATATTATTATACATATTATTAATATTATTAGTATTAATATTAATATTTAATAAATTTAATATTATTATCATCAATTTAATAAATTTAATTTAACTAATTTATATCATAATTTCAAAAATAAAATAGTTATGACAATATATAAATAAAATAAATTTAAAATAAATAATATTTAAAATAAACAAATATTTTATATAACATTTAAATAATTTAAATATATATTTTATTTTAGTCAATTAATTTTAAATCAAACGCTTATTTAATTTAATAAATCTAATTTAATTAATTTATATTCAAAATTGATAAATTAAATAATTTATTATAACATTAAAGAAATAATTATAAAATAAATATAATAAAGAATTCAAAATTAAAATATTTATTATACATTAAAAATATTTAAATTTTAAAATTCTAAACATGCGTGGGCTATAGCGGACACATATGCGTGGGCTACAGCGGACGCATATGTGTGGGTTCTGTGGGCAACGCAAAACGGACGCATATGCGTGGGCCGCGGCCGACGCAAAACCGACGCCTATGCGTGGGCCGCGGCTGACGCAAAATTTTTTTAAAAAAAAAAAATTAAATCAATATATGCGTCCGTTTTGCGTCCAATGTAAATTTTGCGTGGGCTTTTACTCATTTTGGCCGACGAGAGTAGCGTCCGCAAATGGCCCACACAAAAATTTGGAAGCTAAATCAAGTTTTTCTTGTAGTGATCCTAACAAGAGTTTTTTTGTCCCTTTATTTGTTTTAGCTATTTCTTAATTAAAAATTAAAAATAGTTCCTTCAAAAGAAAATTAAAAATATTAATACATGCTATACTCAAGAACTCCAGTTTTTTATTAAAACTCTATAACCCAAAAATATATTTAAATATAATAAGCATTGTAACAACGCTTGTTTTTTAAAAAACAAAACAGAACATGTGCCCCTGTTACGGCACCATTCTTTTTCTTCCGATTCTTAAGTTTATTTTGCTCTAAAGTTTCTTTGTTCTATATTTTTCCTTAGGATTTAGTCATCAATCTTGGTGGGGTCAGTTGAGAGGTTTAATTCTCTCAACTTATTCTACTATATATTGAATTTTTGTTCTTTTTAGATAATTTGCTTTAGGCCCGTAAATCTCAAAGTTTATCCAGACTGTGGGAAATAAAATTCTAGAAGTTGTTTGGAAAGTAAGCAACTAAGGTAAGGGAAGCTAAATTTAATTTTTAATAGCACCCTAAGATAGAAGATCTGAATGCGGAAGGGACGTGGTCCCAATATTGAATTTCTCTTGCAGGGGTGTTATATTTTTATATATTATGTGTTTGTTTATATATTATTTAAAAATTATAAATATTATATTTTGATAGTTTGAGAGTTAAATATTGTTTTTAATGTTGGAAAAGTTCTTGAATGATATGAATTTTTAAATGTTATGTGATTGAATGATATGTATTATATACGAATGATGTAAATAGTATGAAATTGATGTCATACATTTGGGATAATGTATGAGTTGTTGTTTGATGGTACGTTAAGTATGAAAAATCTATGTTTAACGGAGATCCTCTGGCTTCACTAATGATCTAAGTCATGTAGACTAAGATATCAGGTGGTGAGAAGCTGAGAGGGAGTTCATACACACTGGGTCCCACTGTAGACACTCAGTATTGGATGTTTGAACTTACTCTGATCCTTTCTATTGGATTCGCTGGTAATCTTTGGATCAGGTGTTAGTCTCTGGTAGGGCATACTTAATGAGTCTTCCGGAAGATGAAGTGGGATTGAAATGAAATCCAATGATTGTGATTGAAAATAGATCCATGTGTGGTCTATATGAATGATGAAATTGATATTGAAATTTTGTATGACAATATTTAAAGAAATGTTTATAAATGATTTGTTTGGTTGGTTCTTTTTGCAAGAATTAGATATGATATGCAATTTCTTTTCACTAGCTTACCCTTGCTTTTCTTGCTGTGTTTGAACTGCGATGACTGTACTACTTACACGAGCATATGATATTACAGGTGTCGGAGGGTTTGAAGAGCTTTAGGGTGTTGACTTTGAAACTTATATTGTAAATATTTGTATTTCTATTTGTCCTAATCATGTATTAGGAATGTTTTGAAAAACTCTAATTTTTTATAGAACTACGTAGAACGTTTTAAATAGTTAGATGTATTTTCGGGGTGTTACATTTAATGGTATCAGAGCGGTTCATCCTTAGGATAACCTGAGGGTAGTGGGTTTATTCTGTTTCTCCTGCGTGTAGATTTTTGTTTAAGTCTAGCCTCAAGACTTAGTTAAAAGTTTCTAATAAGATGTTTGACAAAGTTGATTTCTTGAAATCTTGTATGTGTTCGAGTCAAATAAATTTAATTGTTAATAAAGATAAAAGTATTAAGAATGAAAAGAATCTTGATAGAGTGGTGAGGGTGCACACTCATGACTGGATCAAGATTATTTTCTATCTTAATTCTAAGTAGCTAAAGTATATTTTAGAGATAAGTTTTGATTGGTTTTGTATCTATTTTGTGTGATTATTTCTTTTAAGTTAATTTGTATTAAAGATGTAGTTGGAAATTTTTAGTAATTTCGAACCCAATTATTTATGTGCTTAGTAGATGGCACGTAGACCACCTACTCCTCCTCCACCAGTAGATATGCCCAACTTAGCTCGGGCAGTAGAGATTATGGCAACAACCTTGCAACAACAGAGTGCTACTATGGCACAACAGCATCAGGCTGCCCTTCATCAATTAGAAACTACTAGATTAGCAGCTGAAGCATCTCAGCTTCATCAACAACCCCATACCTTTGGTCTGGAAGATTTTCTAAGACACAATCTACCCAAGTTTAATGGGAAGGTAAATCCAGATGAAACAGACCAGTGGGTGAGAGACATAGAAAGAATCTTTGAAGTTACTCAATGCCCTGAAGAGAGAAAGTTATCCTATGTCATTTATGTACTAATTGAAGAAGCTGAATTTTGGTGGATAGGCATGAAGCAAATGATGGAAGACAAAAGAGAAGATGCCACTTGGGAGAACTTTAAAGTAAGATTCATGGAGGAGTATTTTTCTGATAGTGTCAGGTATGCAAAAGAAATTGAATTCATGTAGTTGGAACAAGGAAATCTTTCAGTCACTGAATATGCTACTAGAATCAAACACCTAGCTAGATTGTACACCCAAACCATGACTGAGGCTTGGAGATGTAGAAAATTTGAGTTTGGGTTGAAGCAAGAACTTAAAGAAGTGGTGATTCCTATGTCCATTAGAGATTTCCTTGCTCTAGTTGAGAAAGCAAAAGTAGTGGAAAGTTTGAAAAATAGTAGCAGACTTGCTAAGCCTCAAGTGGGAGGACCTTCTAAAAGCATGCCTAAATATGAAGATAGAAAGAAACCTTATTTCAGACCTCAATCTTATAGGAGTGGAAGACCCAGTTCTCAATCACCACCTAGTTTCAAATGTTTTAGATGCGGTGGGCCACATGTTGTTAGATTTTGCCCTCATCTAGTGTCAAATGTGACATGTGATAGATGTCACAAGTATGGTCATGCAACAAAAGACTGTCGTGTCCAATTGGGAGCTCCAAATTCTGGCGGAGTGCAGCAAGTACAACAAAATAGTAATAAAAAAACCCAAAGCTGCTGGCAGAGTTTTTGCTATTAGTGGAGCTGAAGCTTCATAGTCTGATAGCCTTGTTAGAGGTATTTGTTTTATCCTTGGAACATAGTTATTTGTATTGTTTGATTCTGAAGCAACCCATTCTTTTATATCTTTTGATTGTGCTAAGAAACTTAAGTTGCCAGTCTGAGAGTTAGAAATTGAGTTGGTGGTATCTACACCAACAAAAGGTATTATAGTAACTTCTTCCATGTGTGCTGAGTGTCCAATAATTATAGATGGGCAGAGATACAAGATCAACATGATTTGTATACCTCTAAAAGATTTGGAGGTTATATTAGGAATGGATTGGTTGTCTGTTAATCATATCCTTATAGATTGTGGTCGGAAGAAGTTAATTTTCCCTGAATTAGAAGGAATGCAGGTTATCTCAGCTCATCAGTTTGAGAGAGAGATACAAGAAGGTGCAAAATGTTTTATGCTCTTGGCTTGTTCTATAGTTACTGATAAAGTACAAAAAGATATGTTTGTAGTTCAGGAGTTTATGGATCCTGATGAGATTCCTGGACTTCCACCTAAAAGAGAGATAGAGTTTGCAATAGACTTGATTCCGGGAGCGGAATTGAAGAAACAACTAGAAGACTTATTAGAGAAGCAATTCATTCGACCTAGTGTTTCTCCATGGGGAGCTTCAGTGCTATTAGTGAAGAAGAAGGATGGTTCGTCACGTCTATGCATAGATTATAGACAATTAAACAAGTTAGCAAAAAAGAATAAATATCCTCTTCCTAGAATTGATGACCTGATGGATCAGTTGTATGGGGCAGTTGTCTTTTCTAAGATAGATTTGCGCTCATGTTATCACCAAATTTTAGTGAAAGCGGAAGATGTTCATAAGACTGCTTTTAGATCAAGCTATGGTCATTATGAACTTATGGTTATGCCATTTGGTGTGATCAATGCTCCAGCTATTTTTATGGATTATATGAATCGGATATTCAGACCTTTTCTTGATAAGTTTGTGGTAGTGTTCATAGATGATATCTTGATCTATTCTCGTACAAAGGATGAACATGCAGAACATCTTAGAATTGTCCTGAACATTTTGAGAGAAAAACAGTTATATGCTAAACTTTCAAAATGTGACTTCTGGATGTCAGAAATACAATTTTTAGGACATGTCATCTCTGCACAGGGAATATCAGTAGATCCTTCTAAAGTGGAGGTTGTACTTCAGTGGGAGCGTCCTAAAACAGTTACAGAAATTAGAATCTTTGTCGGGTTAAAAGGATATTACAGGAGATTTATAGAAGGTTTTTCTAAAATAGTGGCTCCTTTAACCCAATTGACTAGAAATGATCATCCTTTTGCATGGACTGAACAATGTGAGAGAAGCTTTAAAGAGTTGAAAAGAAGGTTGAGTAATGCTTCTGTATTGACAATCCCTGATACCAATCAATCTTTTGAAGTTTTCTGTGATGCTTCCTATCAAAGATTGGGTTGTGTTCTAATGCATAATAAGAAAGTTGTTGCCTACGCTTCTCGTCAATTAAAGGTGCATAAAAGAAACTATCCAACTCATGATCTAGAATTGGCAGCAGTTGTCTTTGCTTTAAAAATATGGAGACATTTTCTTTATAGAGTTAGTTTTGATGTGTTTAGTGATCATAAAAGCTTGAGGTATTTGTTTGATCAGAAGGAGCTTTAATATGAGGCAGAGGAGGTGGATCGAATTTTTAAAGAACTATGATTTTCAGCTAATATACCATCCTGGAAAGGCAAATGTTGTTGCAGATGCGTTGAGTCGTAAAAAGATACAAATGTCGTCGCTTATGATTAGAGAGTTAGCATTGATTGAAGATTTCAGGAGTATGAATTTGGAGGTTTCCATGTCTTCAAATTGCATTAGTTGTAATACACTTGTTATAACTAATGAATTTCTGGAGAAGGTGAAGGAGAAGCAGTTGGAAGATTCAAAATTGAAGAACTTCATGGGCTTATTAAATACTGACAAAGCTAAAGACTTCTCTTTAGGAGTGGATGGTATTTTCATATTCAAAAATAGAATATGCATACCAGAGGATAATAAACTAAAGCAAACAGTGTTATATGAAGGTCATAGAAGCAAACTCAGTTTACATCCAGGAATGACCAAGATGTATCAAGATCTCAAGAAGTCTTATTGGTGGCATGGCATGAAGAATGATGTAGCTAAGTTTGTAGCAGCTTGTTTGAGTTGTCAAAAATCAAAGATTGAACATCAACAACCTGGAGGCATGTTAACTCAATTAGACATTCCAGTGTGGAAGTGGGATAGTATCTCAATGGATTTTGTAACCCACTTACCACGTACTTTGCAGAAGCATGACTTTGTTTGGGTCATAGTGGACAGGTTGACAAAGACGACACATTTCCTACCTATAGATTTGAGAATCTCTATGCGAAAGTTGGCCTAGATTTACATAGATGAAATAGTCAGATTGCATGGTATACCCACCAGCATAGTTTCTGATAGAGATCCTAGATTCACCTCCAGATTCTGGAAAACACTTCAAGAAGCTTTGGGGACTAAACTCAGACTTAGTTTAGCATACCATCCTTAGACTGATGGACAATCAGAGAGAACTATCCAGTCCTTATAGGAATTGCTTAGGACTTGTGTATTAGATCATTTGGGCAGTTGGGATGAAATTCTACCTTTTGTGGAGTTCACTTACAATAACAGTTACCAAGCTAGCATAGGAATGGCTTCTTTCGAGGCATTGTACGGAAGAAAGTGCAGGACACTTTTATGCTGGTTTTAGGATGGTGAGAGTGTATTAATTGGACCAGAATTAATACAACAAACCAATGAGAAAGTCAAAATGATTCACGAAAGATTGAAAACATCTCTCAGCAGGCAAAAATCTTATGTAGATCAAAGAAGAAGACCTTTAGAATTCTCTGCGGGTGAGCATGTCTTTTTGAGAGTTACACCGTTCACTGGTGTAGGAAAAGCACTCAAATCCAAGAAATTGACTCCTAAGTTCATAGGACCTTATCAAAATCTCTGAAGAATAGACCATGTGGCTTATGAAATTGCTTTGCCTCCTCATTTAGCTAACATTCACAATATTTTCCATGTATCCCAGCTAAGAAAGTACGTACCTGTTCCTAGCCACATTCTAGAGTCTGATTCCATCCAGGTGAAAGAAAATCTGTCATTTGAAGTGAAGCCAATCAGAATTTTAGATTCACAGGTGAAACAACTTCGTGGAAGATGTATTCCCATGGTGAAATTATTGTGGGATCTCATCTCTGGAGATTCTACTTGGGAAATTGAAGAGGAGATATGAGCATCATAACCTAATCTCTTTCTTGGTAAGTTCATTTTCGAGGAAGAAAATTTTTGTAGTTGGAGATAATGTAACAACGCTTGTTTTTTAAAAAACAAAACAGAACATGTGCCCCTGTCACGACACCATTCTTTTTCTTCCATTTCTTAAGTTCATTTTTGCTCTAAAGTTCCTTTATTCTCTATTTTTCCTTAGGATTTAGTCATCAATCTTGGTGGGGTCAGTTGAGAAGTTTAATCCTCTCAACTTATTCTACTATATACTGAATTTTTGTTCTGTTTGGATAACTTGCTTTAGGCCCGTAAATCTCAAAGCTTATCCAGACTGTGGGAAATAAAATTCTAGAAGTTGTTTGGAAAGCAAGCAATTGAGGTAAGGGAAGCTAAATTTAATTTTTAATAGCACCCTAAGATAGAATATCTGAATGTGGAAGGGACGTGGTCCCAATATTGAATTTCTCTTGCAGGGGTGTTATTTGTTTATATATTGTGTGTTTGTTTATATATTATTTAAACTTTATAAATATTATATTTTGATAGTTTGAGAGTTAAATATTGTTTTTAATGTTGGAAAAGTTCTTGAATGCTATGAATTTTTAAATGTTATGTGATTGAATGATATGTATTATATATGAATGATGAAAATTGTATGAAATTGATGTCATACATTTGGGATAATGTATGAGTTGTTGTTTGATGGTACGTTAAGTATGAAAAGCCTATGTTTAACGGAGATCCTCTGGCTTCACTAATAATCTAAGTCATGTAGACTAAGATATTAGGTGGTGAGAAGCTGAGAGGGAGTTCATACACATCGGGTCCCACTCTAAACACTCGGTATTGGATGTTTGAACTTACTCTGATCCTTTCTATTGGATTCGCTGGTAATCTTTGGATCAGGTGTTAGTCTCTGGTAGGGACATACTTAATGAGTCTTCCGGAAGATGAAGTGGGATTGAAATGAAATCCAATGATTGTGATTGAAAATAGATCCATGTGTGGTCTATATGAATGATGAAATTGATATTGAGATTTTACATGACAACATTTAAAGAAATGTTTATAAATGATTTGTTTGGTTGGTTCTTTTTGCAAGAATTAGATATGATATGCAATTTCTTTTCACTAGCTTACCCTTGCTTTTCTTGCTGTGTTTGAACTGCGATGATTGTACTGCGTACACGAACACATGATATTACATGTGTCAGAGGGTTTGAAGAGCTTTAGGGTGTTGTTGACTTTGAAACTTATATTGTAAATATTTGTATTTCTATATGTCCTAATCATGTATTAGGAATGTTTTGAAAAACTCTAATTTTGTATAGAACTACGTAGAACGTTTTAAATAGTTAGATGTATTTTCGGGGTGTTACAAGCATGCTATATTATCACTAGAGTACTATATTTATTGTATGTTCTATGTTCATATTACAATATATAAATATATTTGGTTAGCTTAAGAATCTATAGTAGAAATAATTTAGTCTCCTCTAATGAAAAAAAAAATTACACATCTCATCAAATATCTACAACCTTTCATCAAGTCTCACCAATCCAAAATTGAAAGATTGTATCCGGAATACTATCACCATCAGATAATCCTGCAATATTTGATAAAGAAGTTGCAAAACACCGTTTATTATTCCAAAATTAATAACAGTACTTGTACCAACATTCCAATAAGTATGATCAAGAATGGTTTCATAAAACTGCTTAATTCCATACCAAATAGAAGACGATCTATAAACCACTCTAAGCTTATATTTTGATTTAAGAACTCTGGCTTTCAGGAGAAGAGACCAAAGCTTATTACTATAAGCAAAATTCCAAGCAAATTTAAGAAGATACGCATTATTTTCATGATGGAGATTAATAATCTTCAAATTTCCATTCTCAAGAGGAGAACGATGTTTGGCCCAATTAATTGTAGCTATGTCTTTCTTCAGTATATCACCCAATAAAATTTCTACACCACTACTCAACTTGCTTAAGAATTGAAACAGACAATTTATATATATTAAAACTATAAGCTAGAAATCCAGTAATGATCGTATTAACCAACTGAATCCGACGTACACTAATATTATTTTCATCATTATTTATAAACATCTTAACATCTTTCAAATTACCTCACATGAGCAATAAATAATCAATATTCAACTAATCATGGATAACTAAAATTACAAAACAAAGAATGTTAAATAAATAGAAGAATAACATGTAAGCAGTGAGTACGTCACTTGAGTGGCAAAATGATAAATCCCTATTTGTAAGTTTTGAATTTAGATCTATCAAACATGAATTATAATGAAGAGAATTTGTATTACTCTTACTTAAACTTGTAAACTAACTGGTGAAAACAATTTTCATTTTTTATTTAACAACTTTAAATACTAATTAAAAGATAGAATCCATGAAGAACAATCCAAAAATCAAGGACAAATTAAAACAATGAAAATAAATTGAAATAAAATCATGGAATACATTAGGCAAACAATAGCCAAAAAATTCACATTGATTAGGAGGAGGGAACAAAAGATCAATATCCACAAGCACCCAAGCAAAAAAAAAACCTATTTTTCTTCATAGTATGATCATCCAAAGATAAAGGAGTACCAATGCCCCTAGTAATAGAAAATATTGCCCTCATTCTCGATTATTTCAAAGGCAAATAGTATATTCTAACCCAGACCTGGGTTTTAGTGCTTTTCCTAGTAGATGGAACAAAATATTTTATCCAGGAAAACAATCTCAAGAAGCCAGGAGATAACTGTCATGAACCAACTCCGAGAACCAAGTGCATGTCTTCTAAAGAATGAACTCAAAATCATAGAAACCCTTCCCAAGAGGGATTGCTTTCCACAATCCAATAACCTTCCACACAAGCTGCAACTTTTTAGTTAAATCAAGGTTTGTGAGTGGTTTATCCCCCAAAGATATAATGATCCATTCATGTAGATGAGTCTTGCAATCCTCAACCAGCCAAGTAATCTTCCTCTTCCACCCGAACAACAACCATATCTCCCTCAATACAAGGAGTAGGTAGTTGGGACAAAGAAATTCCGCATGTATTTTCTAAAGCTTGAGCAAATGTTTTCCTTGATCCTGTCATTGCTTTTTTATTAGGATTCACATCTCTATCCTTCAAATAGCCTCATGGAATGAGGAAACCCGTAGAGTCATCCACCATTCCCAAAGGCTAGCAAGTTGCCACCAAGAACAACCACATCGTTGTTGCCCACCACAAAACCAGCGAGGAAGCCACCACTGTGACCGCAGCAGCCCCTACAGCCACCATCACCCACCATATAAGCCCCCATTGCGCTCACCGTCGTGCACTACACACAATGCAACACTCACCGTCGTGCGTCGCACCTCTATTGTCGCGCACCTTCGCATGCTACCGACGCAGTCTCGACACCGTGCAAGAACCTCCGCACCAGAGTGCAACCCTAACCAGAGCCCACTCAGTCGCACACTACACCCACCATTGCACACTACGCGACTTCACGACCCACACAATAGAACAATTGCAAGCACCATCGCTTATTGTACCGCCCATGCACAAACCCTAACCACCGCGCTTAGTATTATTACTTTCTATGTAAATCGTCAATGTACTTCCTAAAATCATACTAAGTTAAATTTTGTTTTCTTCCTTTTCTTTTTTGATTAGACATGACAAACTTTATTAATGTAAAAAGTATTTTGACTCATGTATAAAATCATGTTTAACCCAACCTAGGCGTAATGTATAAAGTAGGAAGGTAAAATTGCGTTTACTTTTGATTTAAAATTGAATATCTTGTTCCTAAATGAATTGAATATCTTGTCATTTTAACTTCCTATAACTTTAAATTAATGTGAATACATATTTACTTTCTCATTCTATATATCTACCTAACTTAAATAAATTAAACAAAACCAACCATACATAAAATTTAACACTTGATCAAATCAATTTGCTAAAACTTGTTCCTATGTCACGGAGTTCATTTGAGCTTCAATGAATTTGTAAAATGTTTTAAGCCTTGGATTCCTTATCTAAAAAACACCTTGTTGAGTGAAAGGAACCATGATCCGAGGTTAATTTCTTTTATTGTGAAACGTACATTATTAGAAAATCATTAAATAGAAATCAATTTTAGTCACAAAAAAATATGTAGTTGTTATATTAACTAAATTAGATACTTTTTACAAACTAAAAAAAATTATTGATATCTAAATTAGTTTCTATTATTGATAAATAATTTTTAAATTGATATCTAATTAGTTATCAATATTTTAGCTGTCAATTATTTATCTTCTAAAGTTAGTAGTTAAAACCTTGGTAGTTAATTAGATATTAATTTATAAACTATTTATCAATAATAAAAACTAATTTAGATACTAATAATTTTTTTAGTCTTTACAATAGTATCTTTTTATTATCAATAAGAAACAATAAATAAATATGAATCACTTTAGGGGTGACTCAACTCTTATACAAAAAATAAAAAGAAAAAAAAGGATATGACCTTACGTCCCAACCTAATTCAATCTCCCAACAAACACTGTCAACTAACCCATATCCCAATAATATCACCTTCACATGAACCCACCCTTAGCAACAACCAGAGTATATTATCACAACAAACTCCAAAAGATCATAAAACATAAAGAAATCACCAAGCACAAATCGCCAACAAATAGAGGAACTAATAAAAATCCTCTTCACAAATAACACAACAGCCGTATAACCCACTATCTCAACAAAAACCAAAGGTAATCCTTTTCACATCACAAATGCTCCTCCTTAGAGACTCTTTAACCTAAAAACAGGACAAAAGCTCCTAATGAAAACCAGCCCTTACTCCACTTAGGAGGACAAACTGCTTAAGATCATTCTGCAAAACACACAACTTCTTCCTACTTAAACAAGGAGTTAGAGAGACATACCAAAATAAAAGAAATAAATTTATTTCACGGTTTTCATACATACCAGAGGTTCCAGGCACCAATCAGAATAAGTGAACTCTGCATCTTTTTCTTTACTGGTTATCCAAGCTCAGGTTTTTCTTTGAGCCACCGTAAACACCTCTATATGATCAACTTTCTCGTTATTAAAAACACACATATTTTGATGTTTCCAAATTTCACCAACATTTGCAATCCACACCACTCCTCAGATTTTGAGAATTTGGCCATTAACATTCATAGGACAGAACATCATGAAGTGTACCTTTGCATCATAGTGGTTCATCAACAAACATCCCAACCAAGACAAACACAAACTCCATATTTTTCACACAACCTTACACTTAAAAAATAAATGACTTCTCTTCCTCACCACACAACCTACACAAGCAACTTATCATTAAGACTCATCATCTCAACAGATTATCCTTTGTTGTTATGCTATTATTCAACACCCTCCAAGCAGTGATTTGTGCAGAGGGAAGAGCCTTTACCTTCCAGAACCTTTCAAATAGAGCCCTATCCTCACCTCCCACCACTAACTTTATAGAATTATAAGTAGATTTCACTGAAAAACCCAATTGCTTATCATCGCTCCAAATTCAATTGTCCGCTACGCTCTCCCCCTCCTCAACAACTGAGTGACCCGATTCTCTTCCCACACAAATAGATTTTCCTCCACCCCAACTTCTACTCCCACCTACTATTGTTCTACCTGTCTGCATGTATCAAAGTACTACCACGATCTGCAACAATTAAATACAGTCTTGATTATTTATAGTAGTATCTAATTTAGTTAATATAACAATTAATTCTTTTTTACCTCTAAAATTGATTTTTATTTAATGATTTTCTTATAATATTATATATAGTTTTCACATTGAAGTAACTTCATTACCAAGTTTGACCCCACCTCATCAAGATAGAACACTGAGGAGAAACATGGCACTAAGATGGAAGAACAAAAGATTCGATTGTGTTTGTTCAGTAGAAGTAAAAAAAGTTCATATTTAAAAAGGCTCAGGTGTTTTATTATGGTATTATATTTAGTTGTTGTATTAGAATATATACTATATTAGTTATTAATAAAGAGCTTAATTCTCATTTCACTAGAGATATGAGTAGAAATCCATATATACAAGTATTCTAAAAATCAACTAATAAAGGGGTTCTTAACTAATATATGCTACAGGACCCATTCAAAATTTGTTAAGAACTTAAACTAAATTTTAACATTAAAAGAGCATTAAAAGTTCACAAGTTATATGTGATATTAATAGACCTAAAAAAATTGTGTTACGAACCCAATGAGTATTGGCTTTAGAGTTTAACTTATACATGTTTCTTTACTTATAATGTTGAGTTGTGTAATTGGTATTTTATATGTGTCTTGCCTAAGCTTCTATTGTGAGGCTATTTCTTTACAGTGTATTTGGATAAGAAATTTTGATTAATTCAATTTTAAAAAAACTTTGACATGATTTATGATAAAATATATTGTTTGGATAAAACAATTTAAAAGAAATTTAAATTGTAATTATAATTTTTAAAGTTAAAGAAATAATTTTACCTAAAAATGTAAGAATTTAAAAAATTTCATATTTTTAAATTTATATTTTGTTTTTCGTATAGTTTTTCTTACCTCTATGTCATCAATTTGATTAAAATCGATATATTGTCAACATTACTACTTTTCGATTGATATCGACAAGGATTTTTTTTATTGATGTTAAAATTGTGAGATTTTGTTGTTATTTTAAATCACTATTATTTCTTGTTAAATATTAATTAGTTTTATCCGTCAATATTGAAAGACTATATTTATATTTGAATGGACATAAATTATATCTTTTTAATAAACGTTAATCTTGATTATTTTATTGTCGATGTTTGTTTCTTGTCAATAGTTTATTAAAATTTATTTTCTATAGTTAACTAAAAAGCTATCCGTTAATATTAATTAGGATTTTTTTTACAAATGTCAATTGAAGAAATTTAGCCAACATTGATAAAAGAAGTGTGCAAAAAACCTCAACCATCATCGTAGAAATAACATTGATCAATGTCAAACTAAACAATTGTAGTTAAATTGAAAACAATATCAATTAACGTCAATTCAAAAAGAGTTTTGCAAAAATCACATTAAAAATTCTTGATAAACATTGACCGAAAAATAACATCAATCAAATCAACTACAATTTATTGATATTTAAATTTTTTAATAATTACTTAATATTTAAATAATTTTTGAATTTGGTTGTATTTGAAAAGCTTTATTCAAATAAAAAATTAAATTTCATTAAACCTAAATTATCTTTATTTAAACAAAATATTTAAAAAATAAAATAATTTAAAATTACATCAATTTAAATTCAATATATTTAAATGTCTTAAAAATTATGTAAGATTTATTTTATACGAGGTAAAAAAAGAAGAAGTCAGGATCTATAAATAGGGTTTCAAACAAGATGGTATTTTCTAAATAGGTACATGAAAATTGGTGTATATATATACACACACACATTGCCCCTGATAGAGTGTGTTAGGCTTTGAACTCACGTGGGTGGTCTTCATATTTTTCTAGCATAAGCCTAATCTATCATGTGTTTCCTAAATAGGGAGGTCTTATATCTTCAAGGTTGCCAATTATATGTAACGAGATCTCCTTTAATAACGTGTAGAATGTTTTATTAACTTTTTTTTTTATCTATGTATAACTCTTTTGAAAGAGTTCGTTACCACACACACACAATATATATATATTAAATAAAGTTAGAATTTCGTGGTTAAAGTTATTAATTTTGGTAAGTTTAGTTAAATTGGGCTTGAGGTCAAACAAACTATCTATGAACTACTAATTTATTTAAAATATAAAATATAATAAATCAAATTTATATAACTAATTAACAAAATATTTTTTATTCAATATAAATTAAAATTATAGATATTCGTTTGTTTTTAAGATATTAAAATATGTTGCACTAGAAATACAATTGAAGTGTATCAATAACAATAAATGTTTGTAAGGTTGTGTTTGGATTGGGAAGAGAATGTGTGGGGATTAGAGGCAGGAATGTGTAAGACTTTGAGAGAAAAGTGTGAAGAAAGTGAGTCGGTTTAGATTGCGGTGTGTTTGAGTGAAGTTGTAAGAAAAATTTATTGAAATTTCTGAGTAATGTAATAATTGTGATAAATTTTTTAATTTTTTTAAAATGTGTAAAATGTAAGTTTTCAAATTTATTCTTGTATTTAAAAATATTTAAATAATAAAATATGACGTACTTTAGTGTAGATTTGAATTAATTAAAATATTGTAAATTATTTTCGATACCGTTGAATAATTTACTTTGATACCGTTAAATAATTATTTTCAAAAAAGATACAAGTTACTTAATATTGTCGGAACATGAAAAGAATAGTAAAAATAATATTATCTAAGCATATACAAATTTACTGCTATATGTTTTTATTTATACATTTTGAAAGTTTTTCTTATTCATTGAATTAGATTATATGTAGATACATAACCATGTAGATATTTTAGAAGATATTTTATAATGAAAAATGTTATATGTAGAGTGAATTGTACAACAAATTTATTTATAAAGAAGAGAAAATATATAGAACAAAGTATAAAATATCATACAATATGATGGAAAACTGATAAAAATAAAATGTATTATTATATATATTATTGCATGAATGACACTTCTACTTTATAATAATCCTTCCTTTTAGCACTTGTTGTGTCATCCCAACCTAATATATTATTATATTAGTTATTAATAAATAATACAACTTTCTGTAACCTTCTAATTAGTTAGAACATATCCTTTTGAGACCTCAAAACGCCAGCACTCTCTGACTCATCCAATGGGAAAAATCACCAAGACCCAAATCTGGTATCTAAACTTGTTCCATGCAAAGCCAAAAACAAGGGCAAAAGAGGAAACTCATCATCATCCTATGTGGTTATTCCCTTCAATCTCTGCATCTTAGGAGGGGGAGAGAAATCATTGTTCACACAGATTCACTCTCCCCTTTCCCTACACATCCCTTCATCCAAACCATGGATGTAAGACTCGGGAGCAGCAGCACTGCTCCTTACACACACTTTCATTTTTCTTCTTTTGTCACCCAACACTTTCTCTCTCCCTCACCCTTCTCTCTTTAATTTCTCTCCCATACCTCATATATTCCAAAATCTGATCACACCCTGCAGTGGTTGAGGAGTCAGGCTACATTTCTACCCGATCAAATTTTCAAACATAGTAAGTTCATTTTTGTTCTAAAGATCCCTTATTCTCTTTTTTTCTTTCTTTATGATTTAGTCATAAAATCTTAGTGGGGATAATTAAGAAAAGTGTTGCTCTCAACTTGATTAAGCTTAGACTAAAATTTAGTAATATTTGGATAACTTGCTCTAGGTTCTTAAATTTTGGAGTGGTTCCCCTGTTTGAGGTAGAATTTCCATCACTGGAATTTCAAGTAAGGGAAGCTAACTTTAACTTTCAATAGTACCCTAGGCTAGAAGATGTGAATGAGGAGGAGACGTGATCCCAATGCTCAAATTCTCTTGCAGGGATGTTGTTTGTTTATATATTATGTTGCTTGTTTATATATTATTTAAACTTGTAGAAATATTAGATTTTGATAGTTTGGAAGTTAAATATTGCTTTTTATGTTGGAAAGGTTCTTGAATGTTATGAATTTTAAAATGCTATGTGATTGAATGATATGTATTATATATGAATGATGAAAATTGTATGAAGTTGATGTCATATATTTGGGATAATGTATGAGTTGTTGTTTGATGGTACATTAAGTATGAAAAGCCTATGTTTAACAAAGATCCTCTGGCTTCACTGATGATCTAAGTCATATAGACTAAGATATCAGGTGGTGAGAAGCTGAGAGAGAGTTCATACACATCAGGTCCACTGCAGACACTCGGTATTGAATGTTTGAACTTACTCTGATCCTTTCTCTTGGATTCGCTGGTAATCTTTGGATCAAGTGTTAGTCTCAGGTAGGGGCATACTTAATCAATCTTTCGGAAGACGATGAGATTGAAATGAAATCCAATGATTGTGATTGAAAATAGATCCACGTGTGGTCTATATGAATGATGGAATTGGTATTGAAATTTTATATGACAATATTTAAAGAAATGTTTATAAATGATTAGTTTGATTGGTTCTTTTTGCATGAATTAAATATGTTATGGAATTTCTTTTCATTAGCTTACCCTTGTTTTTCTTGTTGTGTTTGCACTGCGATGACTATACTACGTACACGGGCAGATGATCATACAGGTGTTAGAGGGTCTGAAGGGCTTTAGGATGTAGTTTTGAACCTTATATTGTTAATATTTGTATTTTTGTAAGTCATAATCTTATAATAGAAATATTTTGAAAAACTCCAAGTCTGTGTAGAAATCGGTAAAACTTGTATTGTAATAGTTAGATGTATTTTCTGGGGTGTTACAATGGATATCCTCTCACATCCTTCCTCTTCAACAATGGAGCCCTTGAAACAAATAGAACCTAAAGAAAAGAAAAGTATTAGAGATTATAAATAAAATACAATATACACAAAATATTAGCTTTAAAATGGATATTAACAAAACAAATGGAATACATTTATCTTTTTGATTCGTCAAACAAATTATTTGTAATTTTATCAATAATAATCAAAATTTAAACCATGCAAATCAACCTAACTAATCATTAGTTAGACAAAAACCAGTCAAATTAAATTGGATCAAATTAAGCTCAGATTTAAATTTGCATTGCCCAACTTAATCCATTTCTCAAGTTAAAGAGGTTAGCTCAATAGAAACTGGTCAAGGGTGAAAAAATCATCACTGATTCACTATATTTTATGTTAAATATATCTATATAAATTTGTACATGCTTTCAATAATTTTCAATACTATATTTAAATATTTTTACATTAGCATGATCAAAACTAAAGTAAATTAATTAATCCATCTTGTCCTGTGGAAGACAAATATGGTTAAAAAAATTCTAATAAAGAACTATATTTGTTTTAAAAAGATTAGCCATCATTTGATAAATAATTTATATATATAACATAATAACTGAAAAATACTTCATCAGATTATCTTAATCCCCTCAAAATAGTTAATCAAGAATTATCATACATCAAACTCTCGACACTACTAATACTGTGTTTCAACCAATTTTATTGTGAAAAAAAATAATCAACATTTTGTGGTTAAACTAAAACAACAAATAATTAATTCTATGATATCAATGTATTCTTATATATTATCTAAAAACATATGTTTCCTTCAAGCTTCAAGGAGGAAAATAAAAGAAAAGGAAAATAAAAAGAGAGAGAAAATCAGTACAAAAATAAAGAATTTTATGAATTATTTGATAGTATAAAAAGTAAAAGTAAAAGAAAAAAAAATTGAAAGTGACACAAATATACAAAAATAAATAAATAAAATTGTACGATAAGTAAAAATAATATCTTTATTAATTTTACTTATTTAAAATACACTGATTGTTTATTTATATGTAGAAATAATAATAGAATAACAAATTATGAGTTAAATTCGTTACCTTCAATATTTTTCTCAAATTAGTGCATATAAATAGTATGTACCAAACTTGTTTTAAATATAATCAATTTTAGGTCTTTGTAAAGATGTAGTAAAAATATTTATTAATTGATCATTCGAATCAACAAACTCGTTTATATATAATCTTTTATCAAATAAAATGAAAATTAATTTCAATATGTTTGATTTTTTCATGAAAGACAGATTTTGAGCTAATATGAAGAGCAACCTTATTATCACATATGAGTATTCATCTCCAAATTACAATTATTTAAGTAACTGGTTAAACCAAATAAATTTACAAGTAGTTGAGACCATAACTCTATTATGTTTTAGCACTAGATCTTGCCACAATATTTTGTTTCTTACTCTTCCAAGGAATCAAATTATCACCAATAGAAACACAATATCCATAAGTGAATCTTCTATCAAATGGAGATCTTGCCGAATCAACATCTAAATAACATACAACTCTTTTATGGGATTATTATGATTATTATGGTCATATAACAAGTCTTTTATAGGAAAAGCTTTTAATGTACTTCAATATACAAATGAATGCATTCAAATGATCAACACATGAGAAATTAAGAAATTGACTCACCATACTAACTACAAATGAAGTATTACGACGAGTAACAGTAAGATAGTTCAACTTTTCAACTAATTTTTTGTAATTCTCAGGATCTGAGAGAGACTCACTTGACTAGGTAGGAGTTTGAGATTAGGATCTATAGGTGTGTCAAAAAATTTTGAGTTCATTAATCCAGTTCCTCCAAAATATCAAAAGCATACTTCCTTCGAGAGATAACACTACCATTGTTGGATTGTGTTACCTCAATTTCTAAGAAATATATGAGTTTTCAAGATCTTTAGTTTAAAAGTGGTGACAGATATGTTGCTTTATTTGAGAGATGTCATGGTGATCACTACCTGTAAGAATAATATCATCAACATATACTACTAGATAAATACAACCAACACTTGAGTGATGATAAAAATCTGAATGATCTGCCTCACTACGGGTATGTTTGCTTTTGGGGGAGATGGAGGTTGAGGGTGGAGGTGAATGGGTGTCACCCTTGTTTGCTTCTATGAGAAGGGGAGGTTGAGCGTGAGAGTGAGTGAAAAGTTGAGGGTATTTAGGATCTTCTCATAATTGAAGAGAAAGGAGAGTGGAATGAGATGAAAAGACCATAGTGCCCTTCATACAATAATATTAATAATGGAAATTATTATTAATAATAATTTTGTGTATATATATATATATAACATAACATAATTTAAAGAATCATAAATAATATTAAAATTATCTAAATAAATTAACTTAAGTAACAAAATTAATTTAAATTAATAAAGTGAAAAATAATAAAATTATACTTACATTTAAAATTATATTTAATTATTTCTTTGAATTTTATATTTTTTTTTCTTTTATTTATAAATGAAACTTTAAATTATTTTAATTAATTAAAATATGCACAAAATTAATAATTATTTATTCTTTTTTATATATAAGGGTAAATTTGTAATCTCACAATTTACACTATTCAAAATAATTTAAAATACTCTTACAACCATCACATCACTCACGTATCTCGATAAACTTTCTTCACACATCCACTCTAATATACCCTAATCCTAACACACTCACTTTTTTCACACTTTCTTCTCGCACTCTCACTCTCCCACACCCTCAACTTTCCACTCCCCAATCCAAGCAAAGCCTATGAGTCATACCAAATTGGTGAACAACACTACTAAACTTTCCAAACTAGGTCCTAAGAGACTACTTAAGGCCATATAAAGATTTGTGAATATGAAATATCAATCCAAAAGACTCCCCCTAAAATCAGGAGGTTGCTCCATATAAATTTCTTCCTACAAATCCACATTAAGAAAAACATTTTGATATCCAGTTGATAAAGAGATCATCATTGAAGATTTGTCATGGCTATAAATAAGTGAATAAAATATCTTTGCCACTGGAGAAAACATATCACCATAGTCCAAAGCAAAAATTTGTGTATAACCTTAAGCCACCAAACAAGCTCCGAGACGATCAATAGTACCATCAAGACCAACTTTAATAACAAAAATCCATCTGCAACTAATGAAAAATTTCCTAGGAGGTAAAGGAACAAGTTCCAAGTTCCATTAGTCTAAAGAAAACTATTTCATCAAGCATTTTTTGACGCCAACTGGGATGAGCTAAGACATCACCTACATACTTTGGAATGAACACAAAAGAAATAGAAGAAAGGTAGGTATAAAAAGTTTGACAAAATCTATGGTAGCTTAAAATAGTGTAATGTTAAGAGGGATTACGGAGGACAATGGGAAGATCAGGTTCAATCATCGGAACCAGAAGGGGTGGAGGAGTTGGTACTAGAAGAGAGTCATTCAGTGAAGGAGAGAGGAACCTTTAGTTACACTAGACATAACAAGAGGATCAAAGACAACCAAAATATGTACTTGATCATATGGAAACACAGGTGGAGAAGATAACAACTTAAAATAAAAAAGAAAAGTTAATGAAGGTGACATCTGCATAAATGAAATAACTGTTAAGAAAGGGTGAGAAACCTTTATTTCCTTTTGGAGATCTAGTGAACCTTAAAAAAAACACATTTTTGTGACCTGGACGATAATTTATCAAGCCCAAAACAAAATTTGTGAACAAAACATGTAGACTCAAACACTTTAAGTGGTAAGGGATGAAGAGGTTCATGAGAAAATCAAATAAAATGAGTAATTGTATTCTCTAAAACCAAAGATGACATACAATTAATTAGATAACATGCACTAAGAATAAAGTCACTCCAAAAATGTTGAGGAACATCACCAAAGAGTACAGCTAGTTTCAACAAGGTGTTTATTCTTCAGTCATCCCATTTTTTTAGGGGTATAAGCCCATGAGGTTTGGTGAAGAATGTCATGAAATTTCATAAAAGTGATAAAAAAATGAGAAAGATACTCACGAGTATTATCATTATGTAAGGTTTGAATCAAAATTCCAAATTGATTTTTAATTTTGTTATAGAAAGATTGAAATATAGAAAACATCTTATAATGAGTTTTCATTAAAAATAAACAAGTACATCTTGAATAATCATCAATAAATTAACAAAATACTAAATCTCTAAATTAGACTTAACATGACTTAGTCCCCAAATGTTAGAGTGAACTAAGGGAAAAGAGGACAGAGCATGTTGTGAGACACAATTAGGGAAAAAAACTGCTACTTTGTTTATCTAAATGAAACAAACAAGATAAACTATAAACTTTGGACAAACTTGGAACAAGGTGATGCATCTTGGCAAGACTAGGATTACCGAATTGAGCCTAAAGGAGAGATGGAGAATCCATGACCCTGCCAACATGTGCAAATGTTTGTAGGTGATAAAGACCATGAGACTCACATATGATGTCAATCATCTTCCTTGAACTCTAGTCTTGTACATAAACAGAATCTTTAGTAAAATAAATAACAATCAAGGGAACAAGTTAGACAACTAATGGATAATAAGTTGAAGGGAGACCCATGAACATAAATAACATTATCAATAGATAAATAATGAAGGACACAAATAGTGCCAACACCATGGGATAAGACTCTAGAGCCATTAGCCATGGTATGATATGGTAAATAATTGGAGGTAAACATAGAAGAGAAGAATGATTTATTACCATTGTGGAACCTAAGTTAAAACCCAAGAACTAAGAGAATTGGAATGAGTGAGGCCAACAAAAGAAGTACCTAAATATGCAACAAAAGTAGTGGAACCAGAGTTCTGAACATCCTTACACCATTTAAGAAATTCTTTGTAAATAGCAAGATGTCTTAAGGTATCAGCTGAAGTAGGATCCACAGCTTAAGGAATCATCAATGGAGACATAGCCGTCCAAATGATGTTCCAAACTCAAATAAGAGTGTTATCTCCTTGTGAACATCCATGGAACAAGATTACAAATCAAAACTGAACCAAGAACACAAAGCACCGAACAGAAACTTAAGAAACAGCATATGAACACAAAATTAAACAGTGAAAAGATGAAGAACACTTAAGAACTCTAGGCTACCGATTGAAAACAGAAATGGAGATGAAAGGAAGGAGACTTAGGTGATTGAAGATCGGTTGGAATGGGAATTGGAGTTGCTCACGCCACTTGGTGATGGTGTCCCAAGATGAGTGAAGGAAGCCGCCACTTGAAGCTCTCCAAAAGCTCACAAGATGAGACTAAGCAAGGAGATCCAAATCTCACACAAATCTCTCTCCAAATGAGTAGAGTTTCTCTATATCAATTATCCAATTCTGAAATTTACAAAGGAAAACACCTTATTTATAGCCTAAGAGATGCTTAAATGAGAAGCTAATCAAATTCAAATTCCCCCCTAAATGACACTAAAATGGGCACCAACTAAAGCAAGAGGAAGGTGTGACTTCCTTTCTAGTTTTGGCACCTCCTATATTACACCTACACCCTCCCACTAAGTCACATGGACAATGTGACTCTCTCTAATACATTTACACCTATTTATTTAATATCCACACCACCTACAACTATACAAGAGAAATAAGAAGAGTTATCATTTGACACTCTTTTCCCAAAGCTCTTGTCATGCTCCTAGTGATTCTTTGGGCTTGGGTCCCTTCTTGGGCTTGGGCGTCATGGGCTTGGGCATCCTCTACTTGGTTTCCATCATACTCCCCGGGTTGGAGAGAATTCGTCCACGAATTTGGAAAACCTGCATCAAAAGGAGTTAGATCAGTAACATTGAAAGAATTACTACCAAGATAAGTATTAGGCATATCTAACTCATAGGAATTATCATTAATCCTCTTGATGACTTGGAAAGGGCCATCACCACGAGGCATAAGTTTGGAATTCCTTAGAGAAGGAAATCTATTCTTTCTCAAATGAAGCCAAACCCAATCGTCGGGCTCAAAGATTAATGCCTTGCGCCTTTGGTTGGCAGTTTCAGCATACTGACCAACTTTCTTCTCAATTTGTAACTTGATGTGGTTATGCAAGTCTTTAATAAAAGAAGCCTTTTCAAAACCGTCCTTGCATAGAACCTCATCAAGTATAGGAATGGGAAGAAGATCTAGAGGTGTGAGGGGATTAAACCCATAAACAACCTCAAAAGGAGAATGGGTAGTGGTGGAATTTACTACCCTATTATAAGCAAACTCAACATGAGGTAGTAAATTCTCCCAAACCCTTGGATTCCCGAAAATAAAGCATCTCAACATTTGTCCCAAAGTTCTATTAACCACTTCAGTTTGACCATCAGTTTGAGGGTGGCAAGTAGTAGAAAAAAGAAGTTTTGTGCCATGTTTCCCCCATAAGGTCCTCCAAAAGTGACTTAAGAACTTGGAATCCCTATCGGATACTAGACTTCTAGGAAGTCCATGTAAACGAACAACTTCCTTAAAAAAGAGATTTGCAATATGGCATGCATCATCCACTTTGTGGCATGGAATAAAATGAGCCATTTTAGAAAAACGGTCCATTACCACAAAGATGGAATCCTTACCCTTCGATGTCTTGGGTAGTCCTAAGATAAAATCCATAGAAATATCAACACAAGGCATTGTTAGGATAGGAAGAGGGGTATATAAACCATGGGGTTGGACTTTAGATTTAGCTTTCCTACATGCTATACATTTATCATAGAAGTTATGTACGGATTTGCGCATGTGAGGCCAAAAGAAATGTTCATGCAATGTTTCTAAAGTCTTAGCTACTCCAAAATATCCCATAAGCCCACCCTCATGAGCCTCTCTAACAAGAGATTGTCTTATGGATCCTTGGGGAACACAAAGTCTTTTTCCTTTAAAAAGAAAAACCATTATGTAAGAAAAAGTCTTTGTGACCTCCCTTGGAACACTCTTGATAAATTAGAGAGAAATCTAGGTCATCATGATAAAGTTCCTTTATGTGATCAAATCCTAAATATCGAACATCTAAAACATTTAACAAGGTATATCTTCTTGAAAGAGCATCGGAAACCACATTAATTTTACCTTGTTTATGTTTGATCACATAAGGAAATTGTTCAATAAACTCCACCCACTTAGCATGTCTCTTATTAAGCTTGCTTTGGCTTTTCAAATATTTAAGGGACTCATGATCACTATGGATCACAAATTCCTTTGGAAAAAGATAATGTTGCCAATTTTGCAAAGCTCGAACAAGAGCATAAAGTTCTTTATCATAAGTGGAGTAATTGATATGACTCCCTTTGAGTTTCTCACTAAAATAAGCTATGGGGTCTCCCTCTTGAAGGAGAACAGCCCCAATGCCTATATTAGAGGCATCACATTCTACTTCAAATGTCTTAGCAAAGTTAGGAAGGGCTAAAATGGGGGCTTTAGTCAATTTTTCCTTCAAAGTGTGAAAAGCGTTTTCTTGCTCTTGTCCCCACTTAAAAACCACATCCTTCTTTACTATGGCATTTAAAGGTGCGACAATTGTACTAAAGTCTTTCACAAACCGCCTATAAATCTAGCAAGTCCATGAAAGCTTCGTACCTCATTGACATTGGTGGGTGTAGGCCAATGTTGAATTGCTGCAACTTTTGTTTGATCTACATGCCCCCCTTTATGACTTACTACAAACCCTACGAAGTCTATATGATCTAATGCAAAGAAACATTTAGCATGATTAGTGATCCTACCGACAACTCGAACGTGGAGGAATCGCTTTGTAGCACTCTCTGTCCCGTCTACGTGACTGTGTTCTCTGCAAAATCACCCTCGGAACCTTCTCTTGGATCTCCAAACGTGACCTGCAAAACACACAGACGACGCCTCTAGCGGCCGTTTGCACTCCGACGATCAAGTTAGACCACAGAACCACCAAATGAGAAAAACTAGTAGTGTGTGTGTAAAACTCTTGCTCTCTCTGTTCTATCTTTTTTTTTTACTCTCACCCTGATTCTCTCTTTTATGTCTCTGCCTGTATCTGGGCCTAACAGAATTCTGTTATGCCTCTCTGACATGTGCCAGAACCCTGTTATGCTTTTCTGCGACAACGTACCTCTAGAATCAGTAGAGTGAGAGCGTGAGTGTTTGTGCGTGTCTGCGCCCGTCTGTACCCTTAGCGGTACGGAGTGCACCTTTATCTGGACCGCGCCCTTCTCAGATGATGACACGTGGAGGCATGCAACTCACATCTAACCACACACGTGTCACTTACTTAAAGGGCTCTAGCGCTTCTCTTTGTGCGCCTAAGTTATTCCCTTGCGGAGTAACTTAGGATATTCCTTCCACCTGGGTAAACCGCATACTCTCAGGAGAGCACCAGGTGTGGCTGGTCTAGGCACACTCACCAAGCGTTGCTCTCTGCGTAAACGGCTTACCCTTCACGGAATTGCGCACGTGATGGGTTGAGGGAATCACCAATCACTGACCGGTTTACTAGCTCCCTCAGGCCACTCTCGTGCATGATTCCCTGAGATGTGCTCATGCGAGGTCCATGCGTAACGCTCTCGCTGGGAACCTCAGTCCCAGTTTAACTGCGTGTAACACGAGACCCCGATGACCATGCACCCGATGACTGATCGGTGCTCTATTGCTTCCCGCATTCTGCCCCCAGGCGTTCATTTGGGAACTGGTCTGTTGGTGGCCACTTGATTACTGACCACCGATCACCGTTCTGGGTGATCTATCCCCTGACTTCGCTGCCGCCTGATCTGTCGGTGGTCATTTGGTTACTAACAACCGATCACGTTCACCCCGATCTACCTGTCACCTGGCCCGCGTGTCACCTCGCGAGTGGTCCACGTGGTTCTCTGCTGCTGACGTCATCGACTACCGATGACCGATCGGATCACAAGCCCTTCAGTCTCGAGTCGTGAACTCGTTCTCGGCGAAGAGACTAAGTGGTCGTGCCCTCAGTCCACGTGGCAAGTGGGACCGCATCACGTGCCACCTCATGTGCTGCTTCTTTAACGTTTGGACTTCCTTCCTTAATCTCGCGACACGTGGCCCCATCGACGACGAGCGTGGTGTGTCGCTAGCGCTTCTCTTATTCAAATAGGCGCGCGCCTTCACTGTTCCTTCATCTTCTTCAATCAACTCTTAGACTTCCTGCGAACTCTCTCTCTGCGCACCCATCCTTCTTCAAGTTTTCTGCTTCCAAACCTCTCGCGATCACCCAAAGGTATGGTTTTTCTTCTTCCTGGGTCTATTTAGGTCATTTTTACCGATTGCATTTATCTTTCTCGTTATCATGCATTCATCTTCTCTGTTTTCCCTCTCTCGACCCGCGCTAGGGTTTTTCGCGCTCTTGCTCTGATTTCTACTTCTCCTTCTTTCTCTTTTCACCTGGGCATCTCTTTCTCCTTCCCCTTCTCTGTTTTCACCGAAACATTCATCATTCCTTCTTCTTTCATTCATTCTGACTTTTCGTTTTTCCTCCATTGCAGCTATCTCGCGATGACTCACTTGAAACAAACCGCTCGCATTATCGCCTCGTCTTCTGGTGCACAGCCTTCCGCAAGTGCGCCAGCTCCACCTCCACCCGTTGCAACCTCCTACCATGACATCGCCAGGGTCTACGACTGGGCCCCCCTGGCGTTGCTGGCCGAAACATCCACCCTACTACCGCAGGGTCATCTCACCTCTCTTCTGAGCCATGACCCGGATGAACCTTCGTGCGCCACAGACAGGGAAAACGATTTCAACATCCAAATCCGCATTCCTCCTCGAGGGATGCCCATCTGCGCGGACGATAGGGCCACCAATGGGGTGCCCTTCATCTTCATCTAGTCCGCCATTTTCAAAATGTTGAAGCTACGCCTGCCATTCACCTTCTTCGAGAAGGAGCTGATGATGGAGTTGAACGTCGCGCCCTGCCAACTCCATCCAAATGCTTGGGCTTTCATCCGGGCATTTGAAATTCTCTGCAACTACTTCGGGCATAACGCCTCTGTGGATGTGTTCCTCTATTTCTTCGAGGCGAAGAACCCTGGGGACAGGTCCTGGGTTAGCCTGAACGGGGTTGCTGGACGGGTGCTCTTGGGCCTGTATCAGCAATCCTTCAAAGATTGGAAGGGCAGGTTCTACATGATATCTGCCACCCCACAAAGTCCGACGTTGCTCGAGGGGTACCCCCTCTACTGGGTTCCTGCGGTTGAGTTCAAGAAACCCCGGGACCTCGAAGCCATGGCCCCCTACGAGCGCGAGCTATGTGGGCTGTTCCTGGGGGCCAAGTACAACTCTGCTCGCCTCATCAAAGATGAGTTCGATGTGTTGGCCCTGAAAAAGTACATAGGTAGCTCTTCTTCTTCCACCTCTTAGGATACTTGCACATTCTCATGCATGCTTGCATACATTTTGACTTACTTGCGTAACTAGGCCATCTAACTTTTCTTTTTCCCATCGATGTAGATTCAATGTCAGGGAAGGACAGGAGAAAAGCTTTGCTGGAGCTTGCCAAGCTTCGGGGGACCAAAGGAACTGGCTCCTCTTCTTCCACCACCGAGCCCATTGCAGCCCCTCCTCTCTCGGTCGCGCCAGCTGAAGGCCCCGAGCAAGGAAGGAAGAGAAAAAGATTGGTGAAGGCCTCTACTTCACTTGCCGCTGCTGCTGCTGCTCCCTCAACCGAAGAGGAAAGCTCTGGCTCTCCTCTTATACACCGCAAGAGGAAACTGCCAGCGGTTGAGGGGGCCTCATCTCTTCAGCCTGGGGAGATCGAGGTGGTGGAGGTAGAGGAAGGTTCACCCCCTCCTCCCTCTACTCAACCTGCCCCAAAGCCCACGTGCCTTCCCTCTCCCTGCCAACAGCCGTCTCCAGCTTCTCAACCATCATCTCCCCCCCCAGCAGGCCAATCACTTGGTCCATCTGCTCCTCCTGCTGGGGGCGCTTCTGCTCGTCCGGGGGATCTCCCGCCACCACTGCCAACCTCCACTGCTACTGCTGAACGTGGTGGGTCCAACTCGCGACCAAGCGTCTCTGGGGCTAGCCACGAGAACTTCAGTCGGGTCATCACCTTGGTTTGACAGCTCATCAGCAACCAAGAGCTCGTCGAATGGAACGGAGATGAGGTGGACATGCACCTGGCTAGGCAGATGGTGCTCTCTTTGGAGTTTTCCACCCAACACCGCAAGCAAGTAGACCTGGAGAAGAGGGTAAAGGAGCTTGAGCATGACAAGGAGTCACTGCGAAGTGACTTCGAAGCTGCCCAAAGGTCCGTAGATCTGATGCGGGGCATGGTGGAAAAAGCTAGGAGGGAGTACCTAGCGCAGGTCCAAGAGACCATCAAGACTGAGATCTTGATGGGGCAAACCGTCAGCTCTCTGGACTGCGAGGTGGTGCAGCTGCGGGCCGAGACCTCCTCCCTACGCCAACTGAACTCTCAACTAGTGGGGGAGCTTGAGTCCACCAAGGAAGCGGCCGCTGCTGGAGAGAAGAAGCTTGAGGAGGTGGTGGGCAAACTATCTGAAGCCAAGGGCCAATTGGAAGAAGCTGCCTCTTCCCTTGCTGCCCTTACCACCGAGAAAGACGCTGCGGAGGCCTCAAGGCAAAAACTGGAGGCGGAGAAAGCCGATCTGATGAACGTGGGTGCTGACGCCCTTACTGACGGATTCGAGCTGGCACTCGAGCAAATCCGATGCGTTCTCCCAGACTTGGACCTCTCGCAATTCAGCATTTATCACGAAGTGGTAGATGGAAAGCTCACCCCTCCTCCTTGATCTCTTCTCTTTTTTGTAAATTTATACTTCTGCACAACTTTTTAGTACTTGGAATTTGTATAAGACTTGGTGTGAATACATACTCTCAATTTGTATAAGCTTCTTCTCTTGTATTTTTCTTGAGCTTCACCTTTCTTTATGCACACGACTAACTGTTAGCTAGCTTAGGTTTAGCGCGATCTTGTACTCTTCGATCTTGGCCTCTACATTGATCACGACTAACGACTTCCTTACCTTTGTCTTTAACAGCCCTTGTGCGCTGCTTTGTGCCACTAACCAATCACTGACGACTCATCGGTGATCGTTCTTCGATCTTCACTTAGCTTCTCTGTTGCTCTAGCACTAAGTGCATAGAGGACTTTGACATCGATCGCTCGAGGTGATGCCTCGTTTTGGGGAAAGAAAAGTGTTTCTCGCTAACCCCTCTTACCTTCCCCAAGGTCATCACCCTTCGGCGGATTGGGTCGTTCGTTCCCTGCCTCACTCCTGGGGTGAGAAGGGTTTCGAACTAAGAGCCTTACTGGGCCAATATTGGTGTATGCCAAGTGGATAAGGACATTTGTCAAAATCTTTCCTTTCCCTCTCTTGGTCTTACTAGCACCCCTGGCTTTTCAAACCCTAGTCGCCTGCACTCACACCTGGGGTGAGGAAGACCTAGATCAGTGCCAGTACTCGCGCCTAGGGCGAGTAAGGCCTAACCGATTACCTGCACTTGCGCCTGGGGCAAGGAGGACTTTAACTTTAATACTTGCGCACACTTGATATGCTGGAAATTTTTTCATTGGGTGGCCTCGTCAAAAACCCTCCTTAGGGAAAAGAGTGCCCCCTTGTCTGTTCAACTGTTTCCACTACATACAAAGCATGTATCTTTAGCGTGAGAACGCAACTACTTTACAACTTAACTGAAGTAAAACTTTACAACTTAAGGAATCATCAATGGAGACATAGCCATCCAAATGATGTTCCAAACTCAAATAAGAGTGTTATCTCCTTGTGAACATCCATGGAACAAGATTACAAATCAAAACTGAACCAAGAACACAAAGCATCGAACAGAAACTTAAGAAACAGCATATGAACACAAAATTAAACAGTGAAAAGATGAAGAACACTTAAGAACTCTAGGCTACCGATTGAAAACAGAAATGGAGATGAAAGGAAGGAGACTTAGGTGATTGAAGATCGGCTGGAATGGGAATTGGAGTTGCTCACGCCACTTGGTGATGGAGTCCCAAGATGAGTGAAGGAAGTCGCCACTTGAAGCTCTCCAAAAGCTCACAAGATGAGACTAAGCAAGGAGATCCAAATCTCACACAAATCTCTCTCCAAATGAGTAGAGTTTCTCTATATCAATTATCCAATTCTGAAATTTACAAAGGCAAGCACCTTATTTATAGCCTAAGAGGTGTTGAAATGAGAAGCTAATCAAATTCAAATTCCCCCCTAAATGACACTAAAATGGGCGCCAACTAGAGCATGAGGAAGGTGTGACTTCCTTTCTAGTTTTGGCACCTCCTATATTACACATACACCCTCCCACTAAGTCACATGGACAATGTGACTCTCTCTAATACATTTACACCTATTTATTTAATATCTACACCACCTACAACTATACAAGAGAAATAAGAAGAGTCATCATTTGACACTCTTTTCCCAAAGTTCTTGCCATGCTCCTAGTGATTCTTTGGGCTTGGGCCCCTTCTTGGGCTTGGGCGTCCTGGGCTTGGGCGTCCTCTACTTGGTTTCCATCAAGAAGTTTGGGAGAAACAATTGTAAGGAGATTTTGACACACAATAAAGATGTTGAGTATCATTGGTGAATAATAATTTTTTCTGTTCCTAAACTTTTGAACACGTCTCATAAGCATAAAAATTTTGTTTTAAAGAAGAGTAAATGGTAGAATTGATAATAATGCATAATTTAGCATCAACTTTTAACCAACAAAAAACCTCATTTTTAGCAACATTGGAAACACATTGGGTAAGATGATCAACATAACATTGACTCTTAAGCCATAATTTAATATTCGAGGCTCAAGTGTCATAGTTAGTTCCATCCAATTTGTCAATAGAGAGATGAACATTGACATAATTAGTACAAATAGACAGATCAAACAAAGTCGCAACGGTAGAAGCCATAGATGAAAAGGAGAGAGAAAATAAAAAAATACTAAAAAAAACAAACGAGCTCTGATTAGGATGATGAGGGCAGATTCGGAAAGAGGACAACACAAAAAATGCAACAACAATAACACAACATGGAGAGGCGCGTGAGGGCACGTTGAAGCTCCGATCGTTGAGATCTTTGTGGCACGGTGGTCGTCTGGCCGAGGTGAGTGGAACGATATTGTTTTCATCACAATCGGCTATAGTAATGATGAAGCAACAATGACAATGGCTGGGAAACAACGATGAACAATGGGCTCATTAGAAAAAATTGAACCTTAACTCTATGCTCAAGATACCATATAAAGAATAAAGATAATTAATATAAGATTAATTTTCTTTATGTTAAATACATATAGAGTTGTTTATTTATAGATAGAAATAATAATATAATAATAGAAACATGGGTAAGTCCATTAAATTCAACCATCCTTATTATTTTACAAAGCTAAATGTTCCATTTTCTTTTCAAAATGAGAGGAAACAAGTATGAAAGTGGTTATATGCTTTGTTTCTTTCTTTTTCATGTTTAATAGTTCTATTAAATGAGAAAAAATTATAATTTTTTTAATTTTTTTTACCTTATAAATCCTTTTTCTCCCTTCTCACTGTACCAAACAAATTAAAGTGTGATATGTGATGAGTAATGTTCTTGAAACAAACATTGAGTTATAATGTGAAATAACCATAAACATATTTATAATTTCCATTTGAGACCCTAACTTAACTCATGTTTTTGAACAACACCTACTCTATTTTGAAATATTCATTATTACTACCATTCCCAACATCATGTGTCATAAGTGCTACCCACACCACCATCCATCAAAATGCATCAAGGCTAATATAAAACATTCCTCACTCACTATATGAATACTACCAACATATATAAATGTTCTTATTAATTATTTACATTTGGACAACTAAGATATTTTCAATGATGTTGCTAGATCATTAGTAATTATCTAACATTGCATAGACAAGATCAATAATATTGTTATTTTTAAAAAATTATTAATCTTGAAGTTAGTATTACTTTGTCTTTTTGTAACACAAATTCTACAATCTTAATTCCATTATAAAATTCAAAATAAGTATTATATATATGTTTATTACATTACATATTACATATTAATATGGATATATATATATATTATATATATTATTAAATTAAAAAAATATGAAATATCATGGTTATAATTAGTGTGGGCTCCCTCTAGCTTGATGGTATATAATACTATTTGTTCTCATGTCAAGATACTATTGTAATAGTATCATAACCACAATTACATAAATAAAGAATTAGTTAAGTATTCAATTAAACATATAATCTCAATCAATATGAATAATTACACTTCATACCTATTAAAGGTCACACCATACATACAAATTTAATGTATAATGATACTGCTTCTAGAGAACTAGTATTAAGTTTAGACTTAGAGACTAACATTTGTCATAACTAGTTTGTTTGACAATTAATCATTATGATATAAACCCCATCGAGAAACTTCCTATAATGATTTCTACATATCTTGTTGAATATGGGGAACTTTCACCCTCAACATATGTTAGAAATCTCAATAAGCTTTTTACCAAATGATACTTTTGCCTGTCTAACATAATGTTTCATTACAATTTGGATATCTCACCAAATCTCTTAACTAAATACTTACCAAACATCAACATCTCAATAATATATGTCCAAAAACTATTGACACATAAATATTTATCATAGTAAGTACCAATATGATAATTTCTCACATCACCATCCATATAATTTTATAATTTATCGATTACACTCAGTGATTTATACATACATATATTTTCATCATAAAATCAACAACGCGTCGTTATTTTTATCAACATTGATTCATTTAATATTCAAAGAAATTTTACTTGATGCATTAAGCAAATGTAATTGGCTAAATTTTCAATTTCTCAAGTTTAGATTCACACGAATTTATGAAAGTTATTGGTGAGTAATCCTTCGCTAAGAAAATTAAGTCTGATACTAATCCTTTATTCTTTAAATGAGATTCATTAAGTGAATCCTCATCCGTTGGGCAAATTATGTAGAATCATAATTTTATATAATTTTTTTAACCTAAAATAGGTGTCCAATTTCAAATTATCAATCCTAACTATTTCTATACCTCGATAAAACTTATTTCATCAAATATAATCTTCACCATATCGTCAAAATGAGTATATTCATATTAACTCTAAAATCTATTAAAAGCGACATCATCAAAATATTAAATCATAACATTATTCTATTATAAATTTTCAATCATATATCATAACATTCAATTACAAAGAAAAAAATGTGTTGTAATATAAGAGAATTTATTCTCTTTCTTTATCGTTTTTTAATTATCTTGAAGATTTCATAATGGTTACTCTAAAACTATTTCTTTATACGATAATTAAATATATGTTTTCAACTCATTCAAACGTTGAATGGCTTATTTTTACATCCACCTGCAACAAATTATCAATTCATCCAATTCTTCCAACATATATAACACCTTAATATATATATATATATATATATATATATATATAAAACTCAGAATCAATTACAAGAATGACTATATAAACAATTTGCTTAACAAAAATTATTGTGAAAACTAAATACTTTTAAAAGATGGTTCATCTCCTCTTACCTTAATTTCTAAGTTCTTCAAGGATTTGCTCCAAAGTTTAGAAAAGTCCAAACTTCATCACACAAGTTTATGGTCCTTTTATTAATAAAAAATAAGAAACGTATTTTAAAAATTATTAATTAGGATGATAAATTAAGTATATCAATAGTATTGTGTTTAAAGGTTGAATAAAAATTGAGTATCTTATTTTTGTTTATATTTGATAAGGACAAGAAGAAGTAGAAAAGTTAGGTTTATATATTTCAATCGTTAACATTGGCGATGACTTTCTACCACAGAAGTTCGTTCGTGCGTGCATGTTGGAAGCTTTGCTTATCACTTTAAAAATGACGAGAATTCCGGGAAAATAGGAAACAAAAAGGTATAAGAATTACACCAGCATGTGGGAACTTTGAAAAAGAAGTGTGTTGTTTTGAAGAACATTGTTTAACATACGTGAAAATGACAAATAACTTACACGTAATTAATGCAAGTTCCTGCGTCTATTTATTTTCAAAATTAATTTTTTTTAATAAACATTTTTAAACTAGTTTTTAATTAGTGCATAACATCGTGAATATTGGATTGATTGGACTAATTATAGATATATTATTAATGTGATATGCTATATTTATTGCTCCTTCAACTAATGTAATATTCAGATACTAGATCACTTTAATTAGAATTAATGTAGTATATATATAGTAATACTTAATAATCACGAAACAAAAGTGCATTTTCTCACATTTTATCATTCTCGTTCTTTTTTCTTCTCCACGGTAATTATAGTACAATATAATATAAAAAATAGAGCAAATAATTTATTTTATATTTAATTTATATAAAATAAAAAATAATGGATAACACATATTCTACATATATATTTATGGACTTTTGAAAAAAAAATCTTTACTAATATGAAAACTTTATGTGTTTTCACTAATCTTTGTTATAGATTACTTTGAAGTAGGAAATAAATAAATGTATATTTAAAATATAATTTCTGTGTTACTTTCATAATGTTTGGATCAAAATTAAAAAATTACTTTTTATTTTTAGAAAATCAATAAAATAACAAGATATTCTATTTATAGATATATATTTATTAACTAATCAATTAAAAAATTACAATAAAATTTGTGATAACATTTGTTGTTGTCTTTTTTCTAACAAATTAATAAAAAATAATAATGTATTATATTTCTAAAATTTTAACAACTTTAGTTATTTTCTCTTGATAATATATAACAAATCTCTAATAAAAAAAATTTATATTAATTATATTTTAAATGCTATAATAACATTTTATGTAAAATAATAATTTTCTATTACATTATATTCTCAATAATAAAGTGTTAATTTATTTAACAAAGATTATATAACACTCATTAATATTAATATGCGAGTAGATTCAAAAATTAAGTCAATGATATATTAATTAAGTAGTGGTTATGGATTAAATTTTTTAAATTTTAATTTAAATTCAATTCATATTTAAATAAATGGATTGAATCGATTTTAAATTCATATTCATTTTAACAAAATCAAATTTATTTAAATTTTTTAAATATATTTAAAGTGAATTAAATTTATTTTGTTAATTAAATTAATTTTATTTTGATTTGGATACGGTTAACCTGATTCGACTTAGGTCTAAGTTGACTTAACCTAGACCTGAATCGACTCGACTAGATCTATACCCGGTCCACTCGACTAGACCCATACCTGATACACTTGGACTTGAGCTGAATCGAGTCAACTCGGGCCCGAGCCGACTCGACTCGACATGGTCCTGGATCAACTCGGCTCTACATGGGCTCGGATCGACTCGACTCTACATGGGTTTGGATCGACTCGGCTCGACATCGGCCCGGGCTGACTCGGCTTCACATCAGCCCGACCTGACTCGGCTCCACATCGTCCAGAACTGACTTGGCTCCACATCAACCATGACTGACTCGGACCGACCCGACTCGACTTTGGCCAAACCGACTCACTCGACAACGACTAGACACGGACCCGGGCTGACTCAGCTCGACATGGGCCTAGGCCGACTCAACTCGACATCAGCCCAGGCCGACTCGACTCAACATCGACCCGGACCGACTCAACTCGACATCAGCCAAAACAGACTCTACTCGACATCGATCAGGACATACTCGGATCAACATGGGCCCGAGCCTACTTGGCTCGACTTCTGCCCAAACCGACTCGACTAGACATGGATCCGGGTCGACTCGACTCGACATGGACTCGAGAAGACTAAGCTCGACATGGTCCTAGACCAACTCTGCTCTACATGGGCCCAACCGACTCGGCTCGACATCGACCCAGACCGCCTTAGCTCGACATCGGTCAGGACTGAGTTGGCTCGACATTAGCCTGGACCGACTCCGATTGACATGGGCTCAGGCTGAATCAGCTCGACTTCGGTCCAGACCGACTCAGTTTGACAACAACTCGAAGAGGGTTCAGGCCGACTCGACTCGACAAGGGTCCGAGATGACTCGTCTCGACAACAACTTGAACGGGCTAGGGTCGACTTGACTAAACATGGGCCCGAGCCGACTTGGCTCAACATGGGTTTGGACCTACTCGACTCGACTCGACATAGGCGCGGGCCAACTCGGCTCAACATTGACCCAGGCCAACTCAGCTTAACATGGACCCGGGCCGACTCGACTTGACATGACCCTGACTCATTCGGCTCGACATCAACCGAGGCCATCTCGGCTTGACATCAACCATGGTCGGCTCGGCTCGACATCGTTAGAACCGACTCGTCTCGACATTGGGCATAACCAACTTGGCTCGACATCAGTCGAGACTGAATCGACTCGACATCGGCCCAGACCGACTCGACTCAACTTTGGCCGAGACCACTCGGCTCAACAACATCTTGGACTGACTCGTCTCGACAATGGCTCAACATCGACCCAAGCTGAATCGACTCAACATTGGCCTGAGCCGCCTCGGCCCCGTCGACACGACTCGATTTAGGCCCCAACAGACTCAGTTCGACATCGACCCCAACTGACTCTGCTCGACATCGGCCAGGACCGATTCGGCTTAACATGTGCCCCGACCAACTTAGCTCGACATCGGCTTGGGCCAACTCGGCTCCACATCGCCCGGGATCGACTTAGCTCGACATTGGCCCGGACATGGCTCGACATCGACCCGTGCCCACTCGGCTCAACATCGGCCCGTGCCCACTCAGTTCGACATTTGTCCAAGCTGACTCAACTCGACATTTGTTCGGGCTGACTCGGCTCGACATGGTCCTATACCAACTCGGTTCAACATGGGTCAAAGACGATTCGATTTGACTTCGGTCAGACCGACTCAACTCGACATCGACCAACACTTGACTTGGACCAGGGTTTACTCGACTCGACTTTGGCCAGGGCTGACTCTTGTCGACCTTTGCTCATGCCTATTCGGCTCGAGGTCAGCCCAGACTGACTCATCTCGAGGTTAGCCTAGACCAAATCGACTCGATTTTGGCCTGGACCGAATCGGCTCAACTTTGGTCCGGACCAACTTGGCTTGACATGAACTCGGATTAACTTTGTTTATCCTGAGCTCGAATTGACTTGCCTCAACCTAGGTTGGGACCAAATCAAAATCCAACCCATCTAATCTATATCCAATTAAATGGATTGTAGTTAAAATCCAAAAATATAAATTTAAATTTAAGATAAATAAATTTAAAATAATATAAATTTAAATAATTATAAATTGAATTTCGATTTTTTTCTCATCTTATAATCAATATTTAATAATACTTCTTAACGTCCAAATAACATTATGTAATATTCATAACTATTAGGAAAATAATACAATATTTTCTTCCATCTTTTACAAGTTAAATTAACTCTAGAGTATTGTATGATTGTCAAACTCCAATAAATTAACTTATCATAAATAACTTAAGAAAACCATTTTTTCAACCTTCATTCAATTTACACTGACCAAGGTTTTTGATTTTATTATTGAACTCACACTCATGACCTAAAGTTGATCTCTTCTTGAATAATAATTTTTTAAAAATAGTATGATATATTTTATTTATTTGAAATATTTATGTTCTATTGTTTTTTATTTAAATTTATTTATGTCCTTAAGTTGACCTAAAGTTTATTTATGTTCTATAAAATGATAGATTCTATAAAAAAAATTAATTATGTATTCATAACTTTTAGTTAAATTTATTAATATGTTAGTTACGTTTTAGAATTTAGTACCCATTATATATGCTTACAAATTTTTTAATGTGTCAAACTATTATAATTTACTAATTATAAAATATTGTCTTTCTAAATGGAATTAGATCACACCTTTTTTTAAAAAGTGAGATGTTCATACATAAAACACGTTATTCTTTAAGATGCGTAATTATGGTACAGAAGAGAAATATGAGAATGTGTTAAAAAGTTTATATAATTTACTTAACAAAATGTAATAGACACTAAAAGAAGGTGTTATTGTTATATTTTTGTTTTAAGATTTATTATTTATGTGTTTTTGAACTATCATATTTATTGTTGAGAGAAATTTACAAAATTGATTTAGTTGAGAATTGTCTAGATGTAATTTTTTTTCTTTTAAAAGAAACTAAATGAGTTTAATGAACAGTACATACAATTATGAGTATAATCAATGTTGTATATCTCATTTCTAAATTGATTGTGAAGATAACCGTATAAAAAGTGATAATCTAGATCAGTTTGATGAAAATATAACTTAAATATAAAAATGATATTCTACATTAATTTTGTACTCTAGTATAGGTGAAATAAAGACTTTCTACATCAAATATACTATCCAACTGATATATTTTATTACAATTGTAATAATTTCTAATAAGATGAATTTGATAGAAAAAAAAAGGTTTTGAAGTCTTTTGGAATAATAACAAGATTTGATATATAGTTTAATGTGTAGCATGTCATGATGTAATTATAAAAGTAGTAAAATGAATGATATTCAATGGATCAAGCATATGAGTAGCTTTTAATATTCGTCTAGAGAAGTCATATTAACCCTCGTACAATGTATTGATAGATGGCTTTCTCCCTCATACAATGTATTGCTAGATTTTGTTGGTAGAACTATGTATGGTGGATGGCTTGAAAAAAGATGTTTGATAAGTAAGTTTTGTATATAGTAAAAATAAAAATGGGAAGAGAACAGGGTTACTTCTTCACAATGTGTGGAATGGAAGCTTAAATCTTAATTAAGAAACATATATTTAATGTTTTGATAATGAAGGTAAAGTTTGAAACATAAAAGAAGAATTATATTAAATTTCATGTGATTGTGTGTAGCTTATAATAATGAAGAGAAAGAAGAAGAGAGAGATTGGAAAAGGCAATGGTGAAAGTGGGTGATGAGAAGTGAAATAGGTCCATGCCTCTATAATTCCCATTCCCCAAGCTCACATAAAGTCATTTATGATTTTACACTTTCTACAAACCACCTAAAACTACCCTTCATTTTCATTTCTACTCTATTCTATTGCTTCTAAATTCCCTTCATTATTACCACTTGCTTAAAGATACTACTGCTAAAACATACTTCATAATACAATAATAACAACGAAAAGAAAAACTCTTTTGTCATCCTTCTTCTACAAAACCTCAATGTGCTGCTAACTATATACATATTTTTGTAAAATATAGAAAGTATGTTAGCCATTAATCCTTTTGAACTTGTTTTTGAAAGAGTAATTGAGTCTTAAAGCAAAATTAGGGTTCCATAATGGTAATTTAAGCAAAGGGGGATCCTAAAAAAGGTTTGGAAGAAAGAGAAAAGGATGAATGGGAAGGAATAAGGGTATATGCGTCACACAGCAATAAAAAGCTTTTGTTGTACAATTAATTACTCACTAACAACTGACCTAGCCAAAGCTGTCTCATTAAACACTCTCTTTTCATCTTCCTCTCCTATTCCCCCACCTCCTTTTTAAATTCCATTTAAGTTTCTAATTAATATTTATTATTATTATTGCATTATTTATAGTTTATAATATTTATTTATTTTGGTTAAAATTGAAAATAATAACACTCCCTGACTTGGCATTTCTGTTCTGTTCTCTCTTTTCTATGCGCTTCGCTTCTGTGCTCTCTATGATTCCCACTCGTATTTTCCCAAACAGCACAAAAAGAGAAAACAAAAGCGAAAAAGGGAAGAGAGAGAGAGAGAGAGAGGAGATTAAATCCTTGAAAGAGAAACTCACCGCCGGCGACACTTCTCACTGAAGTAATAATGCACTTACGACTCTCCTATTGAGCATCTCACGCGCCACCGCAAAAATGTACTAATTCCGAAGCTGTCGCACTGAACAAAAAAGCCACACAGTGCACCACCGCAGAGTTAAAAGAGAATGCGTGAAGCACTAGCGTACGATATCGCCGGGGCGTCGCCGTCTCCGACGCCACCGGTGGTTGCGGCGGGGCGAAGCCGTTCGCAGGGATTTCCCCGGCGAGTGACACCCGAGACGTTGTCTCCGGCGCTGCTGTCTGGATCGGCTGTAGAGCGGGTTCTCCCGAACGGCGACTTCTACGCCGGAAGCTTCTCCGGCAACGTGCCTCACGGATCGGGGAAGTACCTGTGGACGGACGGATGCATGTACGAGGGGGAGTGGAAGCGGGGAAAGGCCTCCGGCAAGGGGAAATTCTCGTGGCCCTCGGGTGCGACCTATGAGGGTCAGTTCAAATCGGGTCGAATGGAAGGGTTTGGAACCTTCGTCGGATCCGACGGTGACACCTACCGCGGGTCTTGGATCTCCGACCGGAAACAAGGGTTCGGGCAGAAGCGCTACGCGAACGGGGACTTATACGAAGGGTGGTGGAAGCGCAACGTGCAAGACGGTCACGGCCGTTACGTTTGGAAGAACGGGAACGAGTATGTCGGGGAATGGAAGAACGGCGTGATTAACGGCAAGGGCACTCTGGTGTGGGCGAACGGGAACCGTTACGAGGGGCAATGGGAGAACGGGGTCCCTAAGGGTCACGGCGTTATGAAGATTCACCACCGTTTGCTCTGGGGCGAGAATTTCAGCGTGAAACGTTTCTCCGTTGACGGAAGAGGGAGCGTGAATAATGACAAGAGTTTCCCCAGGATTTGCATCTGGGAGTCGGAGGGTGAAGCGGGAGACATCACGTGCGATATTATCGATAATGTGGAAGCTTCCATGTTTTACCGCGACGGAACGACGTCGGATTGTGAAGATTTGAGAAGGAACCCTTGTTGTTTTGCGAGCGAAGTGAAGAGACCCGGGGAAACAATTTCCAAAGGGCATAAGAATTATGATTTGATGCTTAATCTGCAATTGGGGATAAGGTGAATGAAGTGCTTCGGCTTTTATTTTTGTTTCAAGTGTTATTGCGAATTCGCTTGTGTTTTTTTTTGTTAATCTTTTAAATTGCGCAGGTACTCTGTTGGTAAGGAGGCTTCCACTTTGCGGGAGCTTAAGCAGAGTGATTTTGATCCAAAGGAGAAGTTCTGGACTAGGTTTCCCTCTGAGGGGTCCAAGATTACGCCGCCGCATCAGTCCGCCGAGTTTCGATGGAAGGATTACTGTCCGGTGGTTTTTAGGTGTGTAAAATTTTTGGAGGGTGTGGTGTATGTTGGATGTTTTGGGGTGTTTCTGTTTTTAGTTGACTGAGTTTCGGTTTGGATTGTAGGCATTTGAGAAAGCTGTTTCAGGTGGATCCTGCTGACTACATGTTGGCTATATGTGGGGATGATGCTCTTCGGGAGCTTTCTTCTCCTGGGAAAAGTGGAAGCATCTTCTATTTGACCCAGGATGATAGATTCATGATAAAGACGGTGAAGAAATCTGAAGTCAAGGTTAGACACATGTGTTCTAAAGCTTGTAGGGTTATGTCTTGTTAAATTCTGGAATGAAATTCTGGTAGTGTGAAACTCCCCATGCCCAAATGGATAGGTTTCTTTGTTTTCTACTCCACGGTATATGGGTGGTAAATGTTTTTTATGAATCAGTCAACTTCGGGTTTTGGAAGGGGGGACCTGTTTTATTGGTTTGGTCATTCATGTTTTGTGATTTAACATGAATTCTTACCTTTTATCAGACTAGGAATCTTTGGCTTGGTACTTACATAGACTGATGCTTGATTCTGGTGTTCAACTTTTAGGTGCTTCTTCGGATGCTTCGAAGTTATTATCAACATGTATCTCGATATGAGAATTCACTTGTGACCAAATTCTATGGGGTGCACTGTGTTAAGCCAATTGGAGGCCAGAAGGTATATAAATTAATAGATGTGTTCCAGCTGTTTGGAGGGATCGCCCCCATATTCAGTACTTGACTTTTGATGGTTTGTTGAAAATCAGATTCGGTTCATTGTGATGGGCAATCTTTTTTGTTCGGAATATCCAATTCATAGACGATTTGACTTGAAAGGATCTTCACATGGCCGCACTACAGATAAACCTGAGGAGGACATTGATGAAACAACCACTCTAAAGGACCTTGATCTCAACTTTGCGTTTCGTGTTCAAAGAAATTGGTTTCAGGAACTCATCAAGTAAGTTACCGTTATCCTTTGTATATATACACTTTTAGGGGATTGAACAAGATACATATATGCTGACGTACTCCTCTCATTGTGTTCAGACAAATTGAGCTGGACTGTGAGTTCTTGGAAGCTGAGAAAATTATGGATTACAGTCTTTTAGTTGGCATTCATTTTCGTGATGATAATACTTGTGACAAAATGGGGCTGTCACCTTTTCTCCTGCGTACTGGTATCTATCCGCCATCCACTTGAGTGCATATAGACGAGAGTTTATGTTACAAAAGTTTAAAATTCATCTGTTTTCCCCTTCAGGCAATAGGGATACTTATCAGAATGAGAAGTTCATGCGTGGTTATCGCTTTCTTGAAGCAGAGCTACATGATAAAGATCGAGTTAAATCTGGAAGGTAAATTGTCCTATGTTCTAGTTCCTTACTATTAATGTGGATGGAATTTCTCTGTTATTAATTTGTAAAAAGATTGCATAAAACCTGTTTCCATTGTTAAATTAAATGGGCATATTCCCGTAATCATTTAGAACATAGCCATGGTGAGTGAGGATTGTTTCACTCGGAGATGTATTGGTGCTTGAGCAAAATTGGTCCTACTGCTATCAGGGTGAAAATAATTGATAGATATGTATCATGTTACCACTTGTAAGCATCACAAACTAAGATGTTTGTGACTTGTACGCCCTTGCAAGTTGCAATCTTAAGCTATAACCCTGTTGGCATTAATATTTAATAATTTCTTCATTTTAATTGATATTTTTCATGATAATAATTGAAAGTAGTTTGCATTATTTTAGCAAGTCAGTGGGCATATAGTATTGCAGGCAATTGTTGTTAGTGGGCCTCATGTAGTCTGTGGTCCCGATTCATTAATTCAAATTCGTATTTCTAATTTATTTTTGGCCTGACAATTGATGTATTGAGTCAATTATGATTGTTTCAATACTTTCTCTGGATTCATGATTTTTCTTTATCTATCCTATACACCAAGCTTAGTCGGGCAGAAACATAATTCCAACCTCTACTTGCTCAATGATTTTGAAATTGCGAGTTTTTATTTACTATTTTGTTACTTTCCTATACCATTCAAGTTTGTTGGCTTTTATGTGAATGCATATTTGTGGCATGTACTGAGTAGGATTATTGTTTCAGGAAATCATTGATTAGACTAGGAGCCAATATGCCTGCAAGAGCGGAGCGAGTAGTACGGAGGAGTGACTTCGATCAATACACCACTGTTGGAATCAGCCATTTGACCCCTTATCGGAGTGGGGAGACTTACGATGTGATTCTATATTTTGGGATTATTGATATTTTGCAAGATTATGATATCAGCAAGAAGCTTGAGCATGCTTACAAGTCATTGCAAGTTGACCCTTCTTCAATTTCTGCTGTTGATCCAAAGCTCTACTCGAAGAGGTTTCGCGATTTTGTAGGGAGAATTTTCATTGAAGAGAGGTAGCAGATCGGTTGGCACAGAATGAGGCTAAAATATTTCTTCCTGAAGGTGAAAAAGATTCCTGATTGTTCATAACATTCAGGAAAAAAATGCTTCAAATTTGAAACCCATTGCAATGATCTTGGAGTTGACTGGTTAAGATGGCCACTCTACGGTCAAGTGGCTGACGGAAGGTCGTTGGAATTGGGGTTGTTTTATGGCTTAGTTTTAAAAATAGAGCCATGGTGATGGTATGGTGAAGGACGGGAAAACTTGTACATGAAGATGGGGATGAAGTTGGATTATTTTCTTTACTTGTTTGGTTTAGGGGAAATGGGGTTGGGCTTGTTGAATTTTTTGTGGTTACTGCATAGAATATGAATATACGATGGAGAGATAAGGAGGAGGGAACGGCGTGGAGTGTTTTCTCTGTGAGCCTTTTGATTAAAAAATGCGTGGATAAGTAGGAAATAAGGAAAAATGTACAGTGTTTATACAAAGGATGGATAGTTGAAGGAAATTATTAATTTAATTTTGTATTTTGATCATTATTCTTGAATTATTGAGAGACATTTTGAGTAGGCGTGTTATGTTGAGAGAGTGAGATGGAGTGTCCAATTCTTCTCTTCCACACACCAAAGTCTCTTATCTGATGAATGAAACATAAATAAGTGGGGCTTCATTGCGGGGTTGAAGAAAATTAAAAACTGGGGTCGTTGGGTTACCTTTTGCAGTGAAAGCGAGGGCGTTGGGCTTCAAAGTGTGTTGAGGGCATGAAAAGCAGAGAAAGGAGGAGAGAGACACAGAGATGCGCTGCTGTTTCTCGTTTTTCCTCTCATTTTGTTCACTTTCTCTCATGCTTTTCACTGTTTATGTGCCTCTCATTCTACTTCTTTTTTTATCTTAATTTAGTAAAAAATTGACCAAGTTTTTTAATCGTTTGGGTTTGCGAGAAAGAAACCAAACGTACCTATATCAGTAATCACATCACGTGGTGGAACCTGCTCTGATTGCTCCATTAAATCTATCTCGGTAACAAGTAAAATTGTAATTATGTCGTGTGATTGAAGGCATTATATATTATTGTTTATTATCCACTGTAAAATTAGCACTTATGCACTGCTTCTGCTCTTTTCTGTTTTGACCTTTGTTCTCCTTTGAAACGATTATAGTGTAATGTCTGAGTGGCTGGTCCCATCGCCATTTGTTTCTCTTTTCAGGAAGCTAATCAGCATTATGGATTTCAAGCGTGTCTTCCACGTCCTTTCATTCCACTCTCAATTCAAACAAACCTTCTTCCCACAATTAATTTACATCTACAATCCATCTTTTAAATCATTTCAGTATTGTTCTTCCAAATCATAATCACTATCAAATAAATATGCCACATAATCGAAACGTCAAATAGTAAATATGTAGAATGTTACTATTCCTAACAACAGTTTCAGAGCTTACTAATTTTGCTACTGATAAATTGCAACAATTTCTTTCAGTTTGAAATATTATACACTAACTCCTAGTGAAATATAATTGTGGAAAAAAATTTGAAAAGTATATCCCCATTGAGTTGTCAGTAAAATCTTAATAGTGTAAGAATTTGATGGTGGTTGCATAAGTGCCCCTAGGTTGAGGGAATGGGACCTGGATCCCACGTTCCCATTTTAAAAATAGTATTGATGCAAACAAACAGGGATTAGGCAAAAACATTAAGTAGCCGTACAACAACAATTCCGGAACTGGTTTCTCAACGTGTCTCCATATGTTGTTTGAATCGCCTTTCGTTGTACTTTTCCATCACCCAACTTTTTCCACGTGCATTTCAACCCATACACCAAATGCATTCCCAACACTTCCTAAACAATTAATCCCTTTACATTACTCACTCACTGTTACTCTTCTTAAATTAATCCCTATTTCCACTTCTCACACCTTTAAAAACACCTCATTCATCTCGGTTTCTGCTCAAATAGATTTCCTAACACACACAATCCATCTCTCCAATCTCTAATCATGCCTCTCCTAACCATTACTTTCACTGTTTTCATTTCAATCTCATTTCTAAATATATTCAAACTTCAAAATAAACAATACTTTAAGAGGGTAAGTTAAAGATATTCAAGGAATTTGCAGTGATCGGAAGCATGCATGTACAATATATAATCTATTTAATTCCGGTGGCTAGCAATAGCATGTGTTAAACTTACATTACATCGCATTTTGCAGGCTATGACATATTGCCATTAGTTTAATGTACATTATAATAATCCTTAAAATGGGATTTGCAATCTGGTTCCGTACATTTTGAAAACTTTTGATTGAGTCAACACAAGTTAGCCAAATCCAATGGAAAGTGTACATTGGAAACTGCAACACAAACAACCCAAGTGCAAAATAATCAATTAATTGAATTGAAACCATCGTCATGGGAATGCCGAATGCATATATACAAAATGAATTTAACTCAACCAAATCCCTAAGATCTGTACTCAATTGGCTCATGATGCCGGATCTGTCTGTTTGGAATCGAAGAAGAATAAGAAAATAGCATTCAGGAAGACCCAAACAAGGGAAACAAAATAAGGAAGCTTTGCCACACATGTATTGATGTAAACTAAGAGTTAGGCATATGGAAGCAACATTTTTAGAGTTAATTATTTATTAATATTTTTTTATTTCCTTATTCTATTTTTCTTAGGAATAGCATCCTTGTAACATTCAACTGCTTTATCTCTGTAAAATTCTCATGAATAGTAAAATATAAGTGATCAATTGGATGCTAATAAATTAATTTGAATTGCCACAAATTTGACCTCATTGGAACTAAAAAAATGCAGAATGGAAGGCCTGTAAAGTAAGGAAGGGTGTAACAAGTGGAATAGGGGTGGCACATGGGACAGACACTGCTACTACTTTATCTACCTAGGTTGTGGTAGTAGATACATGTGTTTGCATACCCAAAGGGAAATTTTCAAACCATTTTAAATTAATAAATAGTTACACAAATCATAAAAGAACATAGTCAATTGTGAGTTGCGAAGAAAAAGTGGAAAAAATGTCCAATAAAGAATAAAAGGAACATAGTCAAATAGTTGGATACCAACACAATGCACATTATGGTCCAGGTTGTGTTGTTGTTTTGGTGAGGATGGTGTGAAGTGTGACGATAGAACCTAAATATATATAAGCTAAATATAGTTGTACTGTGTTTGTTTGTATGTGTGTGTCGCAGAACATTTACACACGCCGATTCTATTTTCAACCAAGCTTAGCGTCGCAAGAATGAAAGTAACACAGTTCTGTTCTGTATGCACCAGGATTCTTCTTTAACCAATGTAAATAAGGATAAATCATATCATATCAAAATTTAAATTCTATTTACGCAGTTCGTTCAGTACCTATAATCGTAAGAGTTCCTTTTATGACTCGTAATTGTTTTCGTAAAAGTATTTTATATATGTTTGCTTAAAAAAAACCTTTGCCGTAGTTTTAATGTTAAATATAGTCGTTTATTTTATTATTCCTGTAAATAAACAAAGATACACATCAAATATGTTTGAATGGTGTGTGTGAATGTTTTTTTCCTTTCTTTATTAGACTAAATTCAAGTTCGCAAAGAGAAGCAATAGTAGTTTAATTATCACAGAGTCATTTACCTTTTATCTTTAAGACATTAATCTGTTCATATTACTTGAATTGAGTTGATAGTTGTACGTCTAAATATTCTTAATTATGATTTTGAGATTGTTTTACATGTGATCAGTGTTGAAAATAAAAATTAGATGATAATGTTAAACATTGACTGATTAACTGTGTGCGAATTTAGAGAGACGAGATGCTGATATCTTAGATATATGCATATGGATATCAGAAAATGTAAACTGAAATACTGAATAGTATAATTCTTATAAATATCTTTTTCTCTCAAACTAAAAATATTTTTTTTATATTTAGTATCACGTGATACTTGTTAATTATATGATAAACTAACGTTTAATTGAATAATCTAGGTAGTATCTATTAGTAATGCAACATATATCACATTTTGGAAAAAAAATATTTAAGATCTACAAATACTTTCTTTTGTGTATATTAAACAGAAAAAAAAATAGCAATTCAAAATTTGGAGGAATTATGAAATACTTAAAAGGACTAAATTCAATTATTTCAAATTTTAAAAATGAAAGAAAATATTTTATAGGAACTAGACAACCGTGCTCATATGAAACTAAAATCAAATTCGAACAATTTTTTATACACAACTCAAATTCAAGATAATTAGTTAAACTAAATAGTTCTCAGAACTAAACCAAAACCTGTCAGTTTAACCGAAAACCGATCCTATCTTATTCAGTTATAATGCACAATTGGCTATACACAAAATCAGTATCAAACTTGTGAAACCTATAAATTTGATGAAACAATTTGGTTCACCAAAAAGTTAATAAATTACAATTTATTTTTTTCTTAAATAATAAAAATCATCCTAAATTATTATTTATTTATTTATTATTATTAATAAATATCGATGTATATTAAGGGCGATACATATAGTTTATTTAAACTTTTATATACATGGAAGGTTTAAAACCTATAAATTATTATTTTTTATTTCAGCATTATAAAATTCTGATATTACTTTTTAATATTTTTATTATTACAATAATTTATTAATACCTATTCAACTACCGTAAACCATAAAATCTTGAATAAATACCGGTTTATTGATTGGTCCAATTTAAAAAAAAAAGTTGTTAAACTATGATAATTTCACTTTAGACTAATCTAAACATTGGATGAAGTGGATTTAATGCCATCTTTAATATATAAAAATATTATTAAAGAAATTAGTGAAACCATGTTGTACCGATATAGACCGAACGGTTAATATCCTGTCTCGGTTCAAGCGATCAGGCCGACTGATGAACCCATATCCATGTGGGTTGACCGACACTCTCAGTTTAATCACATTCAATCAAGGTCAGTAAAGCTAAGCCATCATTAAGGACTAGGTAATACATCTCTAAGTAGGGTCCACTTCACTAATCCGGTCCAACAAAGGTAGGTCAATTAAAATAATATAAATAACGCACATTCCAAGAAGTAGGTACGTCATAAATTACTGTACTCTAACATCCAAGTGTCGAATACCCTTTGCTGACTTGAGCGTCAAAATGCCTTCTACAGGTACCCGAATTCGACATTCCCTAAAAGTTTGAGCGATCGAGTGACCGAGACTCCAAGAAATAGCAGAAAGTGTGGAAAAGGAAGTTAAAACATAGTTCGACCGTCCGATAAAAAAAGAAAGACGAAATTTCTCAATAGTTCTCTAGGTCCATCATTTTAAGAGTAACACATGTTTTTCAAAATATAATCCCAAATAATTTTTCAAACTCCAAAGCATTCAATCTTAATTTTATTTTTTTGTTTAAACACAATTTAACTTTGTATATATATATATATAAAATCTTTTAATTGAGTCCTATAAAAATATTAATTAAATATTTATGGTTATGGTTAAGGTGGATAAGGAAAAGTGCTTTGTGTTGTGAGGTCATCAATAAATGTATTGCTACTTCTCTCTCCCTTATAACTAACACTCATTAATTGGGTGGGTCGCCACTTGTCGCCAAAAGCTTCTAACCCTTGCCAACACTTGCCTCTCTCAAAGGGGACAACACCTATGTTTCCTAACATTACTCATTTATTGCTTTTCATTTTTATATCAATTTCTTAACAAATATTTCTAACCACTTATTAAAAATATTCTCATTAATAATAATAATAATAATAATAATAATAATTTTTAATATAGTATAATGTGGTATAAGAGTTGAGATGAATAATAATTTACATATTTTTTTAATTATTTAAAATATTTATAAAGAATAAAATTATAACAAAATTTTGAATTAAACTGAGAATACTTCAAAATACGATGATTAAGTTCTAGTAATAGTATCTAAACAAATTTATTTTTCAAAGATTGTATTTATTTTTTAAAGTAGCACAAATTATCTTCAAATTTTGTCAAATTATACTTGTGTATCTAATGTGTTCATTATTACAAATTTATGATTATTTTAAACTTAAAACAATATACTTTATAAGAAAATGCTTTGCAGTTATTATTTTTAAACTTTTAGTTCACCTATATTTGTTTGTACTATTTAGTCCATATATAAATTCAATTTCATGGCGCTTAAATGTTATATTTAAGTTTGACTCTTAGAAATGTAGTCATATTAAATATTCGAAAAAAGAATTGTACCATTTATAGAGATTCTATCTTATTTTAAATTTGTAAAATTTTTGGTTTCATTTATTTGCTAGTTTTTCTCTGTTTTCAAATTTTATTTATTTCTTTTAGTTGTTAACATTCTGAAAAGATGTACAACGTAAGAAACATTCATTTTCGAAGTCTCATCAAATGAGTCGCTTTCATATTCATTTACCTTAATGATTTGTTACATTCATTTAAGTTAATGATTTTGTTTTGATTAGAATTTGAGATAATTTGGATGGAGTGAATTTGAGATAATTTGAATGGAAGTATAAAAGAAATTATGGTATTTAGAATAAAATAAATAAAATAAAAATTGTAGGAAAAGTTTATGAAAATTTGTGAAGAGTGTGATTGAAATTATATTTTTTAATTAATAAAAATTTAAGTTTACAAATTTACTCTTATATTTAAAAATTGTTAAAAAATAATTTGATTTATTTATTTATAAATTATAATTATTTTTAATTAAAATATTTGACAAAAATTTATTTTTATATTAAATAAAATTATTATTTTTATCTTTATTTTTTTAACTAATATAATTATTGTATAAATTTATTTCTTTATTATTAAAAATATATATTTTTTTATTATTATTATTTATATTTATAATTTTTTATATATATAATATGATTAATTATGTTATTTTATAATAATTATTTTTTTACAATTTTGATTATATTTTTATATTAAAATTTTAATTCTTTTTTAAATAAAAATAAAAATAATTTAAGTTTAAAATAAAAAAAAGTAAGAAAGTAAATTAAAACTAATTAAATAAATATATTTATTTAATTAATTACAACTTTCTTCCCAATTAAAGAAAGTTTTGATTGAAAAAAAAAATTCGATTTCCGTATTTTTTTAATTTTATTGTATTGGTTTTTAGATTTTCTATACACAGAATGGATATTTACTTTTCTTCACAAAAAAACAATCAGGCCTAAATGAAATGTACCATGAAAAACCCCTTTCATTCTACAAATCCAAACTGAACAGAGAGTCAATCATCACCCATCAACAAATCAACGGTTCCACCTCAATCCCAACCTCCCCCTTACGCAACCCACCTGAAGCCCACTGATGCAAAACTCATCATGATCAACGGCTCAGATTCATTACCACGGCTAATACTGTTAGGTGTAGTTCACTATTTAAGGTGCATTTAAAAGAGGTCACCGACAATTCCGCAACGAATTGCGTAACCCTAACCTCGTTTTTCTTCTACCAATCACGTTAACACATTTTGCAACACCAACACAAAAACTTCAATTTCTTCGAACTTTTATTTTCTGGTCTCAAGTTCCTACATGTGATGGATGAAATTTCTAACAATCACTGTCCTTGCTAAGACTTTTTTCAACTAATTCATCAATTTTTTTAAAAAGTTATTAATTTAGTTATCAGTATCAGAGTAGTTAAAATTGATATGAAGTAATGGGTAGGTCGAATTGAGTTATTTAAAAGGTGTGGTTAATTTAACCCGTTGTACAAAATTAGTTGAGCCGTCTATTTTTATTGTTCTAATTATCATTGAATTGATCAATAATTTGTATTGTTGTTAATGTTTTCTTTTGAAATTTCCTAAAGTAGTTCTTTAAATGCTCGGTAACTGATCTTTCAACGAAGAACTAATAATACACCATTTTTCATTATGAATATATGCTATAGTAATAGTAGACATGCATGTCTTTCCCACTCTGGCAATGCTTCTTCTCTTCTTTTGATTCCCTCACTTAGTATAATACAAACAGCTTTGGAGACATGCAGCTAACATTCACAATTTTATATTAAAAATGTTCTGGCTCATTTTTTTTTTCTTTCCTTGAATCAGTCCAAACAAATTTTGATACCTTTTTCTTCTCATGTCTTTCCTTTTTATAGACTATTTAGGTCTTAAATAAAAAATTGAAAGTTTCTAGTAACAACAACGCATATTGATTATCTTTTAGGAGTTAATTGTAAGTTTTTTACTGATATTTTAGAATAATTGTTATATTCCGTTAATATAGTTGAGATCAAAGAAATTTCTTCTCAATATTTCTTTTTCTAAATGAGATTTTAGGGTGGTTGCTATCTTTCGTTTAATAGAATTACTACTTCTTCTGTACTCCCATTCGATTTTAATTCCATTTTAATATAGATTTAAAAATTATATTCTTTAGAAGAAATTTAAGTATGAAGAAATTTAACTAAGTTGTGATAAATGAAATAAACAGTATACAAAGAAAAATTCTCACAAACTCGTTTTTCTTACATGATTCTAAAGTCTCTTATATACAGATTTGACAATTATAAAATTTTCACATCTTACATGTTAGGTACCAACTTTTTCGTATATCCAGAACCTAACATTCTTGATGATGTTACAAGGGACAGGGTTGTGAAAATATTTTTGACGTTATTCAGAGACGCTGTTTTCATGTCTATGAATTATGTTTGAAGTTCTGGTCATAGCCACAAACTTACACGTCCTAATTATGTTGAAAAAACATGTCAGATGTGAAAAATATAAAAAGCTGCGAAGGTCTGAAACAGTTGAATATCGAACCCAGAAATAGGTTTCTACAAAAGGGGACAATCTTATGTTTTAAGTATTTCGTTTTCTTCTCATTTTTTATTCGAAGCTAATCGATTGTTTAATTGAACCCTTCTAAGATCATGAACGTGTAATTCTATAATAAAAACTATGATTATGTTGTCTAAGGTTTAGGAAAAGTTATAGTCTAAAACACCATATTTTATGACCCCCAATAAACTGTCATGAATCATGCTACTCCAATACGACAGAAAATTAGGCAAAAATATCTCCCAAAATCCCAGATACCTTCTTTCTAAAAAGTGTCATTATCTTCCTTAGCTATTTCCTTCACTTCTTTTCTTTCTTTTGTTGTTTTTAAAGTCTGCAATACCATTAGATGGCAGCCCCCAGTTCCCCGAATTTCCGCAAATTATTAATGTTTAGATAAGGGTAAACAAATACAATAATTTTTCTTTAGTTTATATAAATAAATAAAGAAAAAATAAATGAAAAAGTTAAATTTAAAAAACAAACAAATGTTTTCTTTTATTTTTCTTCAATTCAATTTTTTTTCTCTTATTCTTTTCTTCTCTGACAAACAAAAGAAAACATTCAATATTATTATTAAAAAAATTCATGTAATAAAAACTAATTTTAGAGAAAACAATAATTAGTCATTATATTAATTAAGTTAAATATTATTTTAAAGATTAAAAAATTATTATTATAAAATAATTTTTATTATTAATAAAATTTATACCTTAATTTTTAAGTTGATATCTAATTAATTAATTAATATCTAATTAACTATCAAAGTCTTAGTTATCAATTTTAGAATATAAATTAGTTAGTAACTACCAAGGTTTTAACTACCAACTCATTTAAATTCTAAATTTGGTAGTCAAAACCTTGGTAGCTAGCTAACTTATATTCTAAAATTGATAGCTAAAAACTTAATAGCTAAATATATACTAATTCATTAATTAGATATTAGTTTAGAAACTAGTTTATAAATTTAAAAACTTACTTTACATACCAATAATTATTTAATTAATAAAATATTATCTAAAGTAAGTAACTAATTATTTTTTTAATACTAAAATTGATTTCTATTTAATGATTTTAGTAATATATATTGATATAAAGTATTTTTTTAGAAAATATTCTCACTACTAAAAAAAAATATTGATTAGAATGGGCCGAAAACCGACACTAACTATGAAAAACCTTCGCAAAAGCGTATTTATCGTGGGCATAACGTCAATGCGAATTTGGAAGCTAATCTAGTCGACGTAAATTTATTGGCGGGCGTGGGCGACACATGGTGGGTGTTTTTTGCGTAGGTCAAACGTGGGCTTAGCTTACAAGAATGTAACAAATTTATAAAAAATCGTGGATTTGACGGACGTTTCGTCCACACAAAATTATATTACATTTAAAATAGTGTGGGCTTAGTCTTCAAAGGGCCCACACATTTCTAAAGTAGCGTGAGTTTAACCCACGAAAGTGCCACACCATCTTTAAATGAGCGGGGTTGTTGGCCACAAATAAGTGTAAGCTTAGCCTTGACCACAAATTAGCGTGGGCTAAGCCTTCAAAATATATTTTATATTATTTATTTAAAATTATCTGATTATAATTAAAAACAAAAATATTTTTTTATTGAAATTTTAAAATTACATTGACTAATGTGAAATCAATTTTAAAACTACTCTATTTCTCTATTTCTTATTGCATTTATCTATTTTTTACCAATTTATTTTTTTCAATATAATTATTAAATATACAATTATTTTAGGTAGTAATTTGATGATGAAGAAATGTTTTTCTTACTAAAAAAGTTTTATTTATAACTTTTTCTTTATACTTTTTACTTGTCTTGAAAATTTTGTTTTTTCTATGAGTAAGAAAAATATTTTTTAAATAGGTACAAGGAAAAACATATATTAATTAGGATAAGTGGGTTATCCCAACCAATAGATAGTAATATTTTCATATATTGTCCAGTTCTAATTAACTTGACATTTTGCTTTGTTTGCACCACCAATTTCATATATTTTAAACCAATTGCACCAAAATACAAAGGTAGAAACATGATACCAGTGGTTTTTGATTGAAAATATTTTGATTGAAATTGAACTAAAGTTACTTTAATTAACTAAGGTTGAGCTATACATATTTTATGAAAAATGAGGAACAATAAAATGGTGCAGAGCTGATAGATACCAAGACAAGCTTACCTTCACACTCTTCAAAATACCAAGAAAAACAGAAAACACGCTTTAAAAAACAGTAACTTGATGACAAACAGAAGTTGAGCTATATAAGGGGAGAATAACTGTCATACAGTAAAGCAACCTACTAGACACAAGAAACATGTCAACCTATAGAAGTTAAATCTTAAATCATCCATTAAAGTAAACTAATAGTAGCCATAACAATATACAACAACAAAATTGCATTGTCACTAATCATAAGAAGCAACACCAAACCTAGAATTGGCTGCTTGTCAGCATACTTGTCAGCATTGGTTGATTGTCAGCATACTTAATCTCCTTTGAAACCTGCATTTAGTTTAATAAATGATTTGGAGATGCAAACAAAACAACAAATTGGAATCTAGGGCAGTGTTAACAATACACTCTCACAATATTATTTTTGGCACTTTATACTATTGATTAAAAAATTTAATGGAGACTACAAAATTATAAATGGAGATCATTAAATATGGAGTGGGACCCATAAAATCAGGTAATTTCTAATCAATTTAAGCTAAGTGTAAAGAGTATTCTCAAATGAGTGTGTCGCTAGCATGGTAGCCGAAATCTTTGTTGATTTAAGGTGTAGCCATCATGCTCATTTGCATCAGCAGGCCCTACATCCATTGAAAATGAAAAAGGAAAACACACATTTATAGTTTCCATTGAAACTCAAAAACGAAATTTTAAGTCTACCTGTTTCACCTAACGCAATCTCAAAAGTAAACAAAGTTTACTGAAACCATAAAACAACACATTCAATAAACATTTTACATTTTCAAATTTCATTCATATGTCCCAATTCACTTTATCAGAGCCATGACAAGTGAGAATAGTATCGACAATTATAAGCTTATAATGACCATTCTTTGCCTCTGAATCAGCCTGATCCAATCTTCAGAATTTTATGCATAATTGTGGACTATTTCTATTTAGTAAAATTACTAGTGCTTGAAATCTTGATTTTAGAGTTTTCATGGTAGAACCAAATTCAGAGGTGGCTATTGATTTATTGTCTAATGGTTGCCCTAATTGTCATCTGTCAATCTAGTTCATAGCATCATTAATATGGAAGATATAGTTTGGCCATTCAGAGGGAAGCTAATTAAGCAGCAAATGCTCTTAACTAAAAATGCAAAATGCTCATTCTCCAGATAGTCATTTGAAAGTTTTGGATATTCTTCCTTTGTTTCTATCTAATGCCATTTTGACTGATTTATCTTAACTGTTTTCCCTAAAGGATTTTAGTATTTCTTTGAGGGTAATCTCCTTTCATTCAGCAGTACACATACATCCTATAAATCAAATTATTCGAAACACCTCAAGCCAGGAGTTATGCAAAACATTTCCAATTATCAAATCATTTAACATACCCAAACCACCAAAAGCATTTTCTATATCAACCTCTGTTACACTAATTTGATGATGTTATACACATAGCTCTGTTATGACTAATACAACCTTCATAATAAAACAGTTAAAGTAATGAGATTTTGACATAAATAGAACAATAAATATGAATTATTCACCTAAAAGATGGTGGTTTAACTACATATTACCAGTACATTGGTAGCTCAGTTACCACAGTGAGATCAAATGACAAGAAGACAAAAATGTCATGCATGTATAATAACCACATAAATACTTGGTCAGAATTAATGTTACAAGAAAATTTAACTATATTACTAGCAAATGAATTCATTAACCTGAACAACTGTAAAATAAAATATGAATTAATTGAGTTCCATAATCTAAATAGTAGAATAATTAAGTGAAGTTCCTGAAGTAATTTCTCTAGGCTCAAAATTACGTTACAACACAAACATGCAATACTTACATCAAAACAGGAAATATAAAACAACATATAAAAATCCTTAAGAAAGGTTAAACTAGCATAAACCTTAAGAAAGACATCTCATCCAAAAGTTGTGTATCCTTCCCTTGATGATAAGGCTCAAGATGAATTGCACAGATGACCTACACTCAATGAGGTAATGAAACAAAATCTAGTTAATACAAGGAAAAGCAAGTTATAGTACCATACACAAATATTGTTTTAAGAAAACTTACAAAATGATGAACTCAAGGCAGGGGTTGATCATCAAAGTTCCAAGCACAATGAGGGTGAACCTGACTTGTGCTTGTTGAGGTGTCACCCTGTTGTCGCTCCATCATCATGGTTAACTTTTGCTCCATGAACTTTATTTTATCCTCCAACATTGCACACTTTTGATTTGCTTGAGCAACTATTTGAGTTGCTTGATTGACTCTTTCATTTGCTTGCATCATTTGTAGATGAAGTTGTTCATTATGAGAAAAGTAATCACTGGAAGGAGCAAGTATTGAAGGCTGGGTTAGGGAAGACACTCCATGACGAATGTTGGAAGCCAAGTCTGCAGTGCCATAACATCGACCTCTACTCTTGCCTCCAACAACATCCTTCCAGCATTGAAGTTTTGTTGTTGGATTGATCGGTTGGCTGTTGGAAGTTGATCCTTCAAAGTTGTCTGATTGGAGGACTTTCAATCGCTTATGGTAGGTTTCCTAGTATATTGTGAAAATTGTAAGTGGGACAATAATAAGTTAAAAAATATAAATCATATATACAAAAGTAGAGTAATAACTTACGTAAGTCTGTTTGGCATGACTATCTACCCAAAGTCCATCCTTCTTAGTGTGTGTGGCTATGAATAATTCATTGGGTTGAACTGACCGACCAAATTTTCGTTCCTAAAATAAATGGAAAAGTTACCAACATTAGATATTATCTACTAAATTTAGGCTTATGCAAAAAATATAGATACTTACTACGCCCAATGCAATGTCGAGGTGTGATTTACGACTACTAGAGTGCAATGCCCCACCTCGAGTCGATGACCTATTCAATTTATTTTGGATTGATTATTCTTTGAACTTTTTTGAATCCCAATAGTCCAAGAGACCAATCCATGCCTGTTCACTAATCCAGTTAGGTCTAGTCGCTTTCATCCTAGCTTTACCAAAAGGCATTTTCTCACCTTTGAATCGTATACTTTTCTAATTTGCTACTCATCATGAAGGGCCCAAGTCACTTGAGTCTGTAAAAAGAACAACAAATTTAAATAAAAGTTGATGAATATAATAAATGCTTAAATGGAAATGAGTGAAAATGTTATGTTAAGATTACCTTAAATTCAATTCACCATTTAAGTTGGACTTCCTCTGGTGTTTCGTCATAGTGATAGTAAGGACCCCTAAATTGTGACCTAATTGCATGCCCAATTGCCTTAGTAGCACAATGATTAGCACATTTCTTGAGAACGAACAATGTTGATTCAACTCCCTCATTTGAACTAGTCCGAGGATCATTTCTCAAACTTGTATTTGACAACAAGCTTACATGTTGGAAATAATGAGAACAAAAATAAGTTATTTTTAGGCTATTTTTTATTAGCTATTATTATGTCTTTTTACGAGAACCTTCGAGCCTAAGATTCTATTTACAAGAACCTCTTCCCCAAAAATTGTTTAGAGAAAAAGCTATAAACATTAACTTGAAGCAAATTACTTTATAAACAATGCATAAGCAAAATTTCCACAGCATCCAATACAAAATTGGTGGTTTCAAGAACCAGCCATGATGACAATGGAGAATCCTAACCATGCACTGTGCACATACCATCCTTAAAATCTACTAAAGAAAGCACATAATACTATATCATGCCTCATACACTATTTTTCTCATGGGTGGGTCCCCAACTTATATCTCTATACTTCCTCCTTTGAATGGTCAAGCTACAAATTATTGATCTTCATGTGAAACCACACTCTGTTTCATTTTCTTATCCCTCTCATCATCTACCCAAATTTAATTCCTTTTTTGCAATCTCCCATTGGTAACTAACCCTTTCCATAATTCCCATTTCTATTCCTATTATTTTAATTCTCTTCCTAGGATAATTGCGTGTTTGTATGTTTAGGTTTTATACGCTAGCTTCTGGGATTAAGTTATTCCCAAACCAATTTAGCATTACATAATTGTAAAAGTACTTTTGTGATAGTTTTTTTCTTCCAGTGAATATTTGTTTTTAAGAAAGCATTAAGAAATTTAATGATTTGACTAAAAAAAAAATGAGTTAAACCAAGCATGCACTTACCTGTGTATAGAGGTTTCACTGTACCACGTGGCTAAAGCGACTACTGAAGTGTGTAGGGTAATTGTGATTTGATACACAATCATGAAATGACACCATCAGAGAAAAGTGGAGTGAGTCATAATTTTTTTTTTTAAAAATAATCTTGTAAAACTTAAGCTCATAATAGATTGCATGCATTTGAAGAGGCAAGTCAAATAGTTAGATTTAATAGTGGCTTTTTAAAATCACACAAGGATTATTATCATAAAAAGAGAAATTAATTAGCTTGCTTATAAAAGTTTGGAATCATATAAGATGATAGGATCTATGTAGTCTTGCTTATTAGTCTAAACGCGTGATATAGACAATGGTATTGTACAAAGGAAAAGTAACATATAACAATGACAATAACACTGTAGTAAGCAACATATGTATCCTTTATATAATATAGATAGATTAACCTTAAATAATTAATATTTGTATAAGAAAAATAAATACTAACCATGTTTTTGTTCAATGCATTGAAGTGTGGTGGTGATTAGTTTTGAATAATTCATACAAATATCATGTTTAAAAAACATTATAAGTGCGAGTTTATATCTGATGTTGAGTAAAAACAAACAAAATAAAATAAATATTATTATGTGATGTTGAGCAAAAACAAACAAAATAAAAGCATATTTATTATTATGTAAGAGTTGAAATGGGTATGTGGAAGTGGTCTAAAACTATGCTAATCACCCAAAAAGCAAAGACTCAGGTTGCCACAAATGCTACATGCTAGTTTCCCTCATACTCTCACACAACATTTTATCAGAATTTACCAGATAAGTGTTAGAATATATGGCCTTAAACGAGAGGGGGGTGAATTGTTTAAGAAAGATTTTCGTAAACTTTTAAGCTTAGAATGAAAAATACTTCAAGAAGACCTTGATTAAGAATTCAGTTTTTCAAAACATAAAGCAAAAGCACAATACTGGAAAAACAATCAGTTGTTTTACCGAAACAATCGGTTGTTTATACCAATTATTAATTGACAAAACTGAATTTAAAGAGATAGGGATAGAGAAATTCTACACAGTTATTTATACTGGTTCACTCCAAACCCAGAGCTACATCCAGTCTTCTCAAAAACCCTGAGGAAATCCATTAAGCAATAACCACTTGATCACTTACACAACAACCAAAAGAATGACCTTGAACACCTCAAGAAACACACTCTCCTTGGTCAACACACCAACACTAAGATTGATGATCTTGATCCCCTCAAGAACACCAGCCAATCTCAGCAAACACAGAAAGGAGTACTTGTTCAACAGAGTACAAGGATTAGACTTGTTACAGAAGATAATCTGAAATCAATACAAGCAGAATCCTATTCCATACACTTTGATCAATCACAAACTCTTAGCAATCTCAACTCTTTGAAAAAACTCAAACTCTTAGGAAAAACTTTGTCAAAGATTCTTAAATCTCAAATATGTTTTTCTGAATATATTCAAAGATGTAGTTTGTTATCAAATCTTAACAAACTCTTAAATTGCATTAAAAGATTGGTCAAAGCATTTAATGACTGGAGCGTAAGCAGTTAAATCATTTAAAGCTCAGTCAAACAGAAAATAGTTTTTCTGTTATGGTCCCAAAACAAACAATCGGTTGTTTCCTTGAATCAATCGGTTGTTTTGGTACTTAACAGTTCAACCATTTGAAAAACAGTTTTTAATCTTTTTCTCAAAACACCAAGTATAAACAATCGGTTGTTTCGACAAAACAATCGGTTGTTTTAACTTAGTTTGAAAACATTTTACTTTCACAAAGATTGAGAATGCTAATGCTTTAGATTTAATCAAAGGGTGGATTACAACATATAAACTACCCCAGAACTAAGCTAAACCAGCACAACAACATCAAGCAAAGCAGAGGCTTCAACATCCTTAAAAGGATTTGGATTCTTCAAAACTTGAACACCACTTGGTTCAACAATCTCCCCCTATTTGATGAAGACAAATCCCTGGTGCTTGTGTTTGATCTGATTAAATCTGAAGCAGTTGCTGCAAAAAATAGCATTTATACTGTCCAAAGCTTCTTACAACAGCAAGTCAGTTTATTACTTATTCAAAGCATAAAACATGATAAACAATCGGTTGTTTACACGAAACAATCGGTTGTTTCTATCAGCAGCAGCAAAAAACACTTTCATATCAGAGATTTTAACATTTTATACAGAATCAGACAAAGATATACAAGAACCAATTAATTCTCCCCCTATTTGTCTTCACAAATAGACTTTAGCATGTACCAAAAACAAATTTAGGAGAGATTATTAAGATCAAGGATACCTAACTCATTTCTTAAGAAGAAAAACCTCTCTTTTGGTAAAGGCTTTGTGAAGATGTCATCTAACTGCAGTTTGGTCTCCACAAACTTCACTTCACAGTTCCCATTTTGTACATGATCCCTGATGAAATGATGCCTTATCTCAATATGTTTGGTCCTTGAGTGTTGAATCTGATTTTTGGTGAGATTGATGGCACTTGTGTTATCACACATCAAAGGAACCTTGCTGATTTGTAAACCAAAATCTGTTAGTTGTTGTTTGAGCCATAGAATCTGTGCACAACAGCTACCAGCAGCTATATATTCAGCCTCAGCAGTAGAGAGAGCAACAGATGCTTGCTTCTTGCTATGCCATGAGATTAGGCTTGAGTCAAGAAGGTGACAAGTGCCACTTGTGCTCTTTCTATCTAGCTTACAACCTGCAAAGTCAGAATCTGAATAACCAATTAAATGTATTGGAGAGTGAGAAGGATACCATAATCCTACAGATGATGTTCCTTTGAGATATTTTAGAATTCTTTTTGTAGCTTTGAAGTGTGACTCCTTAGGATTTGCTTGATATCTTGCACATATACACACCGCAAACATGATGTCCGACCTACTAGCTGTTAGATATAGCAAAGATCCAATCAATCCTCTGTATTTTGTTTGATCTACACTCTTTCCAGCAGCATCAGCATCCATGTAACAACTTGATGGCATTGGAGTGCTTGCTTCTTTGCAATTCTCCATTTCGAATTTCTTGAGAATTTCTTTGCAATACTTTGATTGACTCAAGAAGATCCCATCCTTCGTTTGCTTAACCTGCAATCCAAGAAAGAAAGATAGTTCTCCCATCATAGACATTTCAAACTCACCTTTCATTGCAACCACAAATTCTTCACACAATCTATCTTGTGTAGCACCAAAGATGATATCATCAACATAGATTTGCACAAGAATTATTTCTGCATTTGACTTCTTGATGAAGAGAGTCTTGTCTACCATTCCTCTTTCATATTCATGAGATAGCAGAAAGTTGCTAAGCCTCTCATACCACTGCCTTGGAGCTTGTTTCAGTCCATACAAAGTTTTCTTCAACTTGAAGACATGGTTGGGATACTTGTGATCTTCAAATCCCGGTGGTTGATCTACATAGACTTCCTCATTGATGTAGCCATTTAAGAAGGCACTCTTGACATCCATTTGGAAGAGTTTAAAACCACTCATACAAGCAAAAGCCAGCAGCAGCCTCACAGCCTCCAATCTAGCAACAGGAGCAAAGGTTTCACCATAGTCTATGCCCTCTTCTTGATTGTAGCCTTTTGCAACTAGCCTTGCCTTGTTCCTCGTGATCACACCATCTTCATCTAGCTTGTTCCTGAAAACCCATTTCGAACCAAAAATATTCATTTCATTAGTTTTAGGGACAAGAAACCATACCTCATTCCTTTCAAACTGATTTAGCTCTTCATGCATAGCTTCAACCCACTTCTCATCCTTGAGAGCTTCCTCAATTGACTTTGGTTCAATTTGAGAGACAAAAGCTGTGTGCCTACAGAAGTTTGAGATGGAGCTACGTGTGGAGATACCTTCCTTTATCTGCCCTATGATGTTATCCACTGACAGATCTCTGTGAATCCTCCACTCCTTGGGCAGCTCACTCTGTTGCAAAATTTCAATCAGTTGTTTCTGAGAATCAACCGGTTGTTTTTGTGCACAGATTTCCAGCTTTTCCAAACTGATGCTCTGTTCATCTTCTTCAACACTGATCTTTGGGATTTGATTGATTCTGTGATCTACCTCATCAAAGACAATGTGAACTGATTCTTCTTGCTAGCTTTTTGAATGCAGCAAAGGCATCACTCTTTGATTCCAAGAAAAGAGTCCAAGTGTACCTAGAGAAGTCATCAACAATAACAAGAGCATAATAATTTCCACCAAGACTCATAGTTCTTGAGGGTCTAAAGAGATCCATGTGAAGAAGTTCAAGAGGTCTCAAAGAAGAAACAACATTTTTAATTTTGAAAGAACTTTTCACTTGTTTCCCTTTTTGGCATGCTTCACAAATATGATCCCTCTCAAACTTGAGTTTTGGCAGCCCAATCACAAGATCCTTTGAGATTAGCTTGTTCAAATGATTCATGTGAATATGAGCAATTCTTCTATGCCAAAGCCAAGATTCATCTTGCTTGGATAGAAGACATCCAATTGAACATGGTGAAGAGATATCTAGAAGATACACATTATTAACTCTCTTACCTACCAACATTACCTCTTTGGTGTTGGGTAGACAAATTTCACATGTGTTTGACTTGAACATCACTTGATATCCCTTGTCACAAAGTTGGCTAATGCTTAGCAGATCATGCTTTAGGCCTACAACAAAGAGCACATCATGGATTACCAAGATGTTCTCATCTCCTATGGATCCTCTCCCAAGGATTCTTCCTTTGTTGTTGTCTCCATAGGTGACATGACCTTCTTGCTTAAAGGAGATACTCAGGAACTTTGATTTGTCCCCTGTCATATGCTTGGAGCATCCACTATCCAAGTACCATAGTTGCTTGCTCTCCTCCAAGATTTCCTACAAAAGAGATTTTCAAGTACAAAGATTTGGTCCCCTTATGAATGTGGGAGCATCTGGTTTATACTTATCAATTAAAGCTTTATTTCCCTTAGGAATCCACTTTATAAGCCCTTTAGGAACAACATGTTTTCTGATTTTACAGAACCTCACAAAATGGACTCTTTTCATGCAATAGAAGCATGTAACAATTGGTTGTTTCGATGGCATTTTCGAAAATGATTTTGAAAATCTATATTGTTTGTTTTGTGGATTAAAACCTAATCCAGATTTTCCAAAAACACAGTTTTGAGATGCTAGAACACTCTCAAAGTTGGATTGGCTTTTAGAAAGCTTATCCACTGTTTTAACAAGATAGTGGACCTTCTTTTCAAGATTTTCGCAATTTTCACAAACTAGAGTATCACACTTGCAAGAGGAGTTTTTGTAAATGATTTCCAGATTTTCAAAATCTGTTTTTGAATGTTCTAAATCCTCTTCTAGTGTCTTTACTCTGTTTTCAAGCCAGCTGTTCTTTTCTTTTAACCGATTGTTCAAGAGAGCCAATCGGTTGGCTTCTTCATGCGTTTCTTGAAAGGCTTGAAGCAATTGACCATAATTTTCAGAGTTTGAAGAGTTTGATGAACTTACACTACTTGAGTCATCCTCCCTTCTGGCCATGAAGCAAAGATTGAGGCTTTTCTTATTTTGCCTTCTTTTCCTTCTTGCTTGACTCTTTGTCATTGCTTCCTTTGGTTCATGAGCAGCCTTGAATAACTTTCAAGAACCAAGCTCTTGATGCCAATTGTTAGAATATATGGCCTTAAACGAGAGGGGGGGTGAATTGTTTAAGAAAGATTTTCGTAAACTTTCAAGTCTAGAATGAAAATATTTCAATAAAACCTTGATTAAGAATTCAGTTTTTCAAAACATAAAGCAAAATCACAACACTGGAAAAACAATCGGTTGTTTTACCGAACCAATCGGTTGTTTATACCATTTATCAAATGACAATTTGAATTTAAAGAGATAGGGATAAAGAGATTGTACATAGTTGTTTATACTGGTTCACTCCAAATCCAGAGCTACATCCAGTCTTCTCAGTTCAACCATTTTAAAAACAGTTTTCAATCTCTTTCTCAAAACACCTAAGTACAAACAATCGGTTGTTTCGACAAAACAATCGGTTGTTTTAACTTAGTTTGAAAACATTTTACTTTCACAAAGATTGAGATTGCTAATGCTTTAGATTTAATCAAAGGTTGGATTACAACATATAAACTACCCCAGAACTAAGCTAAACCATCACAGCAACACCAAGCATAGCAAAGGCTTCAACATCCTTCAAAGGATTTGGATTCTTCAAAGCTTGAACACCACTTGGTTCAACATATGGTGTGTAAACTAAGAGATACAAAAGTGCCATTATTGTGAGACTGTCTAGTTAATTACTAATGTAAGAAAGATTTTCAGAAAAGAAAATAATAATCTCCAAAGGTTGATATATTAGTAAATCAATTTGGTTCATATAACTAAACTATGTTATTAGCTACACTACAGATTATTTGATAAAACAGTTATTTTAATAAGAAAATTTCATGTTATTGGTTGTGTTGGTGAGTTGGGTCACCATAGCTCATTGTAATTGATTTGGGTTGATATTCCACTTGATTGCTGCGAAATCTTTTTATGTGAGATTCTGATTTGGCGATGTTGTTGTAAGCTTCTGCAAAATATGAACAATAGTGACGACAAAGAGGAAGAACGTTAAGAATATGAGTAACTGGGTGAAATGTTTAAGCAAAAGTGGGAAAAAATGAAAGAAGGAGTTGAAAAAGAGTTCATCTTATCTACTTATTGTTGAACCAAGTGATGTTCAAGTTTTGAAGAATCCAAATCCTTTGAAGGATGTTGAAGCCTCTGCTGTGCTTGATGTTGTTGTGCTGGTTTAGCTTAGTTCTGGGGTAGTTTATATGTTGTAATCCACCCTTTGATTAAATCTAAACCATTAGCATTCTCAATCTTTGTGAAAGTAAAATGTTTTCAAACTAAGTTAAAACAACCGATTCTTTTGTCAAAACAACCGATTGTTTATACTTAGGTGTTTTGAGAAAAAGATTGAAAACTGTTTTTCAAATGGTTGAACTGTTAAGTACCAAAACAACCGATTGATTCGAGGAAACAACCGATTGTTTTTTTTGGGACCATAACAGAAAAATTGTTTTCTGTTTGACTGAGCTTTAAATGATTTAACTGCTTACGCTCCAGTCATTAAATGCTTTGACCAATCTTTTAATGCAATTTAAGAGTTTGTTAAGATTTGATAACAAACTACATCTTTGAATATATTCAGAAAAACAGATTTGAGATTTAATAATCTTTGACAAAGTTTTTCCTAAGAGTTTGAGTTTTTTCAAAGAGTTGAGATTGCTAAGAGTTTGTGATTGATCAAAGTGTATGGAATAGGATTCTGCTTGTATTGATTTCAGATTATCTTCTGTAACAAGTCTAATCCTTGTACTCTGTTGAACAAGTATTTGTTTCTGTGTTTGCTGAGATTGGCTGTGTGTTCTTGGGGGGATCAAGATCAACAATCTTAGTGTTGGTGTGTTGACCAAGGAGAGTGTATTTCTAGAGGTGTTCAAGGTCATTCTCTTGGTTGTTGTGTAAGTGATCAAGTGGTGATTGCTTAGTGGATTTCCTCAGGGTTTCTGAGAAGACTGGATGTAGCTCTGGGTTTGGAGTGAACCAGTATAAATAACTGTGTAGAATTTCTCTATCCCTATCTCTTTAAATTCAGTTTTGTCAATTAATAATTGGTATAAACAACCGATTGTTTCGGTAAAACAATCGATTGTTTTTACAGTATTGTTTTTTTGCTTTATGTTTTGAAAAACTGAATTCTTAATCAAGGTCTTCTTGAAGTATTTTTCATTCTAAGCTTCAAAGTTTACGAAAATCTTTCTGAAAAACAATTCACCCGCCCTCTCGTTTAAGGCCATATATTCTAACAATTGGTATCAGAGTTTGGTTCTTGAAAGTTATTCAAGTTGATCAAAAATCTTTTTTTTATGGCTGGAAAACTATCTTTTGAGGAAGGTGCTTCAATCTACAAACCACCTTTATTTTGTGGATTGAATTATAAGTTTTGGGAAGCAAGAATGAAAATCTTTATTGAATCTATTGATCAAAGAATTTGGGATTCAATTGAGAATGGTCCTTACATTCCAAAGTTCAAAAAGGATAACTCTTTCATTGCAAAACCTTTCTCCAAATGGACAAATGATGAATGTAAGATGGCCCTGCTTGATCGGTATGCTCAAAACATTATAGCTTCTGCACTAGATACTAATGAATTTTTCAGGATATCAAAGTGCAAAACTGCTAAGGAATGTGGGAGACACTCAAGGCTGCTCATGAACCAAAGGAAGCAATGACAAAGAGTCAAGCAAGAAGGAAAAGAAGGCAAAATAAGAAAAGCCTCAATCTTTGCTTCATGGCTAGAAGGGAGGATGACTCAAGTAGTGTAAGTTCATCAAATTCTTCAAACTCTGAAAATTATGGTCAATTGCTTCAAGCCTTTCAAGAAACGCATGAAGAAGCCAACCGATTGGCTCTCTTGAACAATCGGTTAAAAGAAAAGAACAGCTGGCTTGAAAACAGAGTAAAGACACTAGAAGAGGATTTAGAACATTCAAAAACAGATTTTGAAAATCTGGAAATCATTTACAAAAACTCCTCTTGCAAGTGTGATACTCTAGTTTGTAAAAATTGCGAAAATCTTGAAAAGAAGGTCCACTATCTTGTTAAAACAGTGGATAAGCTTTCTAAAAGCCAATCCAACTTTGAGAGTGTTCTAGCATCTCAAAACTGTGTTTTTGGAAAATCTGGATTAGGTTTTAATCCACAAAACAAACAAGATAGATTTTCAAAATCATTTTCGAAAATGCCATCGAAACAACCGATTGTTACATGCTTCTATTGCATGAAAAGAGGCCATTATGTGAGGTTCTGTAAAATCAGAAAACATGTTGTTCCTAAAGGACTTATGAAGTGGATTCCTAAGGGAAATAAAGCTTTAATTGATAAGTATAAACCAGATGGACTCACATTCATAAGGGGACCAAATCTTTGTACTTGAAAATTTCTTTTGTAGGAAATCTTGGAGGAGAGCAAACAACTATGGTACTTGGATAGTGGATGCTCCAAGCATATGACAGGGGACAAATCAAAGTTCCTGAGTATCTCCTTCAAGCAAGAGGTACATGTCACCTATGGAGACAGCTACAAAGGAAGAATTCTCGGGAGAGGATCCATAGGAGATGAGAACATCTTGGTAATCCATGATGTACTTTTTGTTGAAGGCCTAAAGCATAATCTGCTGAGCATTAGCCAACTATGTAACAAGGAGTATCAAGTGATGTTCAAGACAAACACATGTGAAATTTGTCTACCCAACACCAAAGAGCTAATGTTGGTAGGTAAGAGAGTTAATAATGTGTATCTTCTAGATATCTCTTCACCATGTTCAATTGGATGTCTTCTATCCAAGCAAGATGAATCTTGGCTTTGGCATAGAAGAATTTCTCGTATTCACATGAATCATTTGAACAAGCTTATTTCAAAGGATCTTGTGATTGGGCTGCCAAAACTCAAGTTTGAGTGGGATCACATTTGTGAAGCATGCCAAAAAGGGAAACAAGTGAAAATTTCTTTCAAAATTAAAAATGTTGTTTCATCTTTGAGACCTCTTAAACTTCTTCACATGGATCTCTTTGGACCCTCAAGAACTATGAGTCTTGGTTGAAATTATTATGCTCTTGTTATTGTTGATGACTTTTCTAGGTACACTTGGACTCTTTTCTTGGAATCAAAGAGTTATGCCTTTGCTGCATTCAAAAAGCTAGCTAGAAGACTACAAAACACAAAGAACAACAACATAGGTTCTATAAGGAGTGGTCATGGAGGAGAATTTCAGAATGAGAAGTTTAACAAATTCTGTGAGAAGTTGGGAATTTTGCACAATTTCTTTGCTCCAAGAACACCACAGCAAAATGGAGTGGTAGAAAGGAAGAACAAGTCTCTTGAAGAGCTTACAAGGACAATGCTTAGTGAATCATCACTTCCTAAGTATTTTTGGGCAGATGCAATGAGCACCTCTTGTTATGTGATGAATAGGGTGCTTATAAGGCCCATTTTGAAGAAAACTCCGTATGAACTCTTCAATAGAAGGAAGCCTAACATCAGTCACCTCAAAGTCTTTGGCTGCAGCTATTTCGTTCTCAACAATGGAAAATAAAACTTGGGAAAGTTTGATGAGAAAGCGGACCTTGGTATCTTCATTGGTTATTCACTCACAAGTCATGCATATAGAGTATACAATAAGAGGTTGATGACTGTAGAAGAATTAGTTCACGTTGTCTTTGATGAGGTAGATCACAGAGTCAATCAAATCCCAAAGACCAGTGCTAAAGAAGATGAACAGAGCATCAGTTTGGAGAAGTTGGAAATCTGTGCAGAAAAATAACCGGTTGATTCGCATAAACAACCGATTGAAATTCTGCAACAGAGTGAGCTGCCCAAGGAGTGGAGGATTCCTAGAGATCTGTCAGTGGATAACATCATAGGGCAGATAAAGGAAGGTGTCTCCACACGTAGATCCATCTCAAACTTCTGCAGGCACACAACTTTTGTCTCTCAAATTGAACCAAAGTCAATTGAGGAAGCTCTCAAGGATGAGAAATGGGTTGAAGCTATGCATGAAGAGCTAAATCAGTTTGCAAGGAATGAGGTTAAGCAAACAAAGGATGGAATCTTCTTAAGTCAATCAAAGTATTGCAAGGAGATTCTCAAGAAATTTGAAATGGAGAGTTGCAAAGAAGCAAGCACTCCAATGCCATCAAGCTGCTACATGGATGCGGATGCTGCTAGAAAATGTGTAGATCAAACAAAATACAGAGGATTGATTGGATCTTTGCTTTATCTAACAGCTAGTAGGTCGGACATCATGTTTGCGGTGTGTATATGTGCAAGATATCAAGCAAATCCTAAGGAGTCACACTTCAAAGCTGCAAAAAGAATTCTGAAATATCTCAAAGGAACGTCATCTGTAGGATTATGGTATCTTTCTCACTCTCCAATACATTGGTTATTCAGATTCTGACTTTGCAGGTTGCAAGCTAGATAGAAAGAGCACAAATGGCACTTGTCACCTTCTTGGCTCAAGCCTAATCTCATGGCATAGCAAGAAGCAAGCATGTGTTGCTCTCTCTACTGCTGAGGCTGAATATATAGTTGCTGATAGCTGCTGTGCACAGATTCTGTGGCTCAAGCAACAACTTGCAGATTTTTGGTTTACTAATCAGCAAGGTTCCTTTGATGTGTGATAACACAAGTGCCATCAATTTTACCAAAAATCAGATTCAGCACTCAAGGACCAAACATATTGAGATAAGGCATCATTTCATCAGGGATCATGTAAACAATGGGAACTGTGAAGTGAAGTTTGTGGAGACCAAACTGCAGTTAGCTGACATCTTCACAAAGCCTTTACCAAAAAAAAGGTTTTTCTTCTTAAGAAATGAGTTAGGTATCCTTGATCTTAATAATCTCTCCTAAATCTGTTTTTAATACATGCTAAAGTCTATTTGTGAAGACAAATAGGGGGATAATTAATTGGTTCTTGTATATCTTTATCTGATATTGTATAAATTGTTAAAAATCTCTGATATGAAAGTGTTTTTTTTGCTGCTGCTGATAGAAACAACCGATTGTTTCTTGTAAACAACCGATTGTTTATCAAGCTTTATGCTTAGAATATGTAAAAATCTAACTTGCTGCTGTAAGAAGCATTGGGTAGTATAAATGTTATTTTTGCAGGTACTGCTTCAGGTTTAATCAGAATGAACACAAGCACCAGGGATTTGCCTTCATCAAATAGGGGGAAATTGTTGAACCAAGTGGTGTTCAAGCTTTGAAGAATCCAAATCCTTTGAAGGATGTTGAAGCCTTTGCTGTGCTTGGTGTTGTTGTGCTGGTTTAGCTTAGTTCTGGGGTAGTTTATATGTTGTAATCCAACCTTTGATTAAATCTAAGGCATTAGCAATCTCAATCTTTGTGAAAGTAAAATGTTTTCAAACTAAGTTAAAACAACCGATTGTTTTGTCGAAACAACCAATTGTTTGTACTTAGGTGTTTTGAGAAAAAGATTGAAAATTGTTTTTAAAATAGTTAAACTGTTAAGTACCAAAACAACCGATTGATTCGAGGAAACAACCGATTGTTTGTTTTGGGACCATAACAGAAAAACTCTTTTCTGTTTGACTGAGCTTTAAATGTTTTAACTGCTTACACTCCAATCATTAAATTCTTTGACCAATCATTTAATGCAATTTAAGAGTTTGTTAAGATTTGATAACAAACTACATCTTTGAATATATTCAGAAAAACAGATTTGACAATTAATCTTTGACAAGTTTTTGCTAAGATTGGCTGTGTGTTCTTGAGGGGATCAAGATCAACAATCTTGGTGTAGGTGTGTTGACCAAGGAGAGTGTGTTTCTTGAGGTGTTCATGGTCATTCTCTTGGTTGTTGTGTAAGTGATCAAGGTGTGATTGCTTAGTGGATTTCCTCAGGTCTGAGAAGACTGGATGTAGCTCTGGATTTGGAGTGAACCAGTATAAACAACTGTGTACAATCTCTCTGTCCCTATCTCTTTAAATTCAATTTTGTCATTTGATAAATGGTATAAACAACTGATTGTTTCGGTAAAACAACCGATTGTTTTTCCAGTGTTGTGCTTTTGCTTTATGTTTTGAAAAACTGAATTCTTAATCAAGGTTTTATTGAAGTATTTTCATTCTAGACTTGAAAGTTTACGAAAATCTTTCTTAAACAATTCACCTCCCCTCTCGTTTAAGGCCATATATTCTAACACCATATACATTATTATACAAATATTATTTTTTAACTTTCTGTAGCATATTTGAAGGCTTATATTTGTGGGGATGAAAGCTAAACTCGGATAAAAGCAACAGTATAGTTAATATGATTAGCTGTGAGCCTAAAAATTTTGCAAATAAGAATTATTCATAACCATATACCAACAAATAAGATCATGTTCTCCAAATTTCTTAGATAGAAACTAGAAGCCAAATTCTTCTATGAGAATATATGATTTATTTTGTTCATTTTAGTTTTTTCTTCAATAGATCCAAATATAACAATCTCCTCTCCATAATAATGCCACCAACAGTGTCCAAAAAAACAAAACTAAGAAGTTATATGAAGTAGAGACAAGGCCAGTGTTGCATTGCTTGTCAGTTGAGGAATCTCTAAAGTAATAAAAACAGGGAGACCCCTAAATTGTAGATGGACGTGTTTGTGAGCAACAAATATGTACACCATTTACTTCTTTGGGCACCAACAAATATGTTTATTGTTAAACCAATGGCAACATCTTACTATTCAATTTTCTTTATTTAATATTGTTTGACTAATCTACTTTGCATACTAACTGTCATACCCTTATGGTATGTTTTCTTTTAAAATAATATCAAGAATATTTAACATATTCAAGATTAAATTTTAGTCTTTTTTATACTCATACATTGTACTATAACTATTATCTCTTACAATGTTATGATATAAATGGTCAAAGAAGAATCCAATAAATAACCCTTAACCAAATGATATCTTCCATTTGAGTTTTGCAAAGAGTATAATTTGTGTCTAACACTTTTTCATTCATATCTTAAATCCATGATGATTAATTTATTAATTGAATATTAATTAAGGTTATTGATTCTCCATTTAAGGTTGTTGAAGATGCTTTGCTGCATAAAACAAGACATGCCAAAAGAGGACAGTAATAAATGGCTCTAGTGCCTGCTTGAATACCGTACTATTTCATGTTTTTGTATTTTCTATTGTTCATTATGCTTTTTCTGTGAACACTTCCTTACACCTCTGATTTTTGTGATAATTTTTTTCTTAGCTACTTTCACTTCTCGCCTTTCTCATCTCATTCATTTTATCTATAGGCCCAAACAAAACCCATAAGCTATTTGAAATTATAAAAAAAAAATCATGGTATTCTGTACTCACACAAAACCTCTGATACATACAAGGATGAATCATGAAACACTCAGTTAATTGAATTCTACAACTGGTAGCTAAAAGAGAATGATGCATTAGTATGTGGAGACAAGTGTGGATGGTTGTTCTATAAATAATGGTATACTGATTTTGATCATTGTTCTATTTTTCGATGTGGTTTATTGCTGATAGTCTTTCTTTATTGATTTATTTGCTAGAAATAATGCTAGTTGACATCTTTGGCAATACAAATAGATAATCCAAATAGAGCATGACATCAAAAGTTTTTCAAATAAAAAAATATGATCAAAAGTAATAAATAATGAACTTAATTTTGTAAATGTGTATTGGAAGATGTCCCACCAACAGTCAGTGAAATTTTGAGGAGATTCAGGATTACAAGATGGGGATTCGACTAAGACTGATCTTACTGGTGGATTTATGATTCTGACAACAACATTAAGTTTTGTTAGAATGTATGGCCTTAAACGAGAGGGGGGGGGGGGGGGTGAATTGTTTAAAAGGGGGTTTTTGAAAACTTTTTAAGCTAAAATGAAATTCTTTGCAAGAAACCAGATTAGGAATTCAGTTAGCCAAGAAACAAAGCTCAAAACAGCAAAGCACCAGAAAAACAATCGGTTGTTTATACCAGCAAAACAACAACAACTGAATTTAAATGAGTTGAAGGGAAGAAAGAGATACACAAGCAGTTTATACTGGTTCACTCTTAAACCAAGAGCTACATCCAATCCCCAAAATCCACTAAGCAATCAATTACAGATTACACACAAACACCACCAAAGAAGTGACCTTGATTCCCTCAAGAAACACACTTCCTTTGGCTCAACACAAACACCAAGAATCTTGACAACCTCAAGAGCACACAACCCTCTTGGCTTTATAACACCAGAATGTACAAAGTATTCAGAACGAATTACACTTGTTACAGAATGAACTGAAATCAATACAGATGTAATCCTATTCCACTATCTCTTGAGAAAACCAAAGCTCAAAGGTGAAAACTCAAATCTTGAAAGCAATCTCTGAAAAACTCAAATCTGTTTTTCTCTTTTCTTTTTCCTTCTTTTGTTATAAAACATTAACAAACTATTTATAGCTTTCAAACATTGGTCAAAGCATTTAAAACAGGAGTGCATTCAGTTTGAAAATCATTTAAAGCACACTCAACTAACAAAACAGATTTTGTTAAGATTTTCAAACAAACAATCGATTGATTTCACGAAACAATCGATTGTTTTGGTTTGACAACAAGTCAACCAACCAAAACAGTTTTCAACCTTTTCAAAAACACCTAAGAGTAAAACAATCGGTTGTTTCGACAAAACAACTGGTTGTTTTTCACTTAGTTTGAAAAACACTTTAAAATTAAAAGATTTGAAAACACTTAACCTTTAGATTCAACAAAGAGTGGATTACAAAGATAAACTACCCAGATCCTACTCTAAAACACAGCAGCAACTTCAACCTTCCATCAAACGCTAGGATTTACCTCTCCGCGAAATTGGTGTATACCACTGAGGAGGAAATAAGGTGTTAGGATGAGAATCATTGAAAATCAATAACACAATGTTAGGGAAAAACCGATAGTAGGAATCAAAAATAAAATTACACACAACACAGAAAGAAAGGAATCGAGATGAAAACCTAGGGCAAAACCGTGGAGACTCCATTTGCGTTCACACGGTGGCACGACTACTCCATCTCGGTGGCACGCTGCTCAAGGTCAAGCGTTGTGAACGGTGACTACTCCCTGTATGAACGACGGTGGCACGCTGCTCAAGCTCAAGCGCTATGAACGATGACTTCTCCCTGTATGAACGGTGACTCGCATTAATTTCACTCGTGGAAATGCGCTCGCTTTGAAAAGGGTTTAAAATTTTCTCAAAATATTTGAAACCTATTAATTAAGAAGTTTTCAAATAAATAAAAATTAATTGTTTGCATGGGCTTCACCTTTAGAGTTTCATTATTTATTTAAATTTAATTTAAAATGTTTAGGGTGGGCTAAACCTTCAAACTTTTAAATTTTTATAATTTTTATGCTTTTAATAGTGGCCGTTTCACCAACGCAACCTTTTTTTATACGCTTTCTCACATTTTATTTGAACTTTGTTAATAGCGAAGGCTTATTTGACACTATTTAGTGTGGACCTAAGACGTTATTTTTTTTTTCCATCTAAATCAGCTTTTTCTTGTAGTGTCTATACATTAATGATATATATAATACAAAACTATCTAATCATAAATTAAATGACGTGTAGATTTCACTAACTATTAAACCATCAATAATTTTAAACGGAATGTAATTTTAACTAATTTAATTATTAAATTATAACTATATATTACCTTACATGGGCGTATAACTTTTTTAAAAATTATTATCTAACACAACCTAAAAATATATTAAAAAAGGAAATACATACAAAGTGAATACAAAGTGAATGACTAAACTAAAATTCACTAAAATTAAAAGCTTAAAAGAAATAAAACACATTTTTCTTCAAAAAAATTCACATTAATGCAAAAAGTCGATTATAAAATAAAATTAATTACTTATTAGGCAAGTCAATGAATCAAATAATCGATTATATCCAATCATACTCAAATCTATTTAATATATATTTCAACATATTTTAATAATCATATATATTGCGTAAATTTTAATATATGTAAATAAAAAATAAATAGGATATCAAATAGTTTTGTATTAATATAAATTTTATAAAAAATTCTTAAGATTTAAATGACCTAACTAATTTAATCACTAAAAAAAATCATTAAATAGAAATTAATTTTAGAGATAAAATATAATAGTTACTATTGAATAAATTAGATACGATTGTAGAAATTAAAAAAATTATTGATATCTAAATTAGTTTATATTATTAATAAATAGTTTTTAAATGGTATAATTATCTTGGTCCTTATATTTGGGGTCAATATTCAATTTAATGTAGTGGTTTTTAAAAAATCAATTTGGTTCTTTCCGTTAAGTTTTCACCAACGACGTTAACTATTGATGACGTGACACATATAGTGGTATTGGTTTGTGACGCACATAGTGATATTGGTATGCACACGTGCATCACAGGCTGAGACTATAGTCTTGGATCTCCACCTTTTTGGTACCTTCTATCCCCTTCCACTACAAGAAAATCATGAAATAGAAACCAATTTTTAGATACCAAAATAATTAGTTGCAATAGTAACTAAATTAGAGACCATTTTGAAAACTAAAACAAAAATTGGTTTCTAAATTAGTTTCTATTATTGTTAAATAGTTTCTAAATTGGTCTCTAATTAGCAACCAAGGTTTTAGAGACTAAATTTATAAACTAAATAATTGGTAGATAAAACCTTGGTTGCTAATTAGATACCAATTTAGAAACTATTTAACAATAATAGAAAATAATAGAAACTAATTTAGAAATCAATTTTTGTTTTAGTTTCTAAAATGGTTTCTAATTTAATTACTATTGCAACTAATTATTTTGGTTTCTAAAAATTGGTTTCTATTTGATCATTTTCTTGTAGTGTTCCATCACCTCCATTCCTTCACTCAACTTCTTTTGCACGACCCACTTCACTTTCTTCACCCAACTTCTTCTACACGACTCTCTTTTAATCATAACTGCACCTCTTTCACAAAGATGATCTAGCAAAAGCTTGATTCAAGCATAGCATTCTTTTCTTTGCATATTGCAACTATCGTAAACTGTAGGATGCAAACATACTCATTGGGTTTAATGTTGCCTAATGATTGTTGTCTACAACTTCTAAGCATGAAAATATTATGAATCATAGATTCATTCCAACAAAATGAATAATTATAATTTTGAGAGCAACCATTGCCACCTGCACCTATTCATGTTTTTTCCATTAGTGAAATTTTTATGAGTCTTAGTACACTTAAATTTAGAAAATGATGAAAAAGTCGGGAGAGATAAAGAATAAGAAAAAAAAGTTATTAATTAATTTAAATTTTAAAAGACTGTAATTGTGAAGCTAAAACATAATAAAATGAAAATTAATTAAAGATAGTTGATTAGGGACAATTAGAGCAATTATTTAGTAAGAAGGGATCAGTTCAATAGGTAAATGGAATGAAGGTGGGATTCAACCAAATAATTAAAATTTTCTTTCTCCTGCTTCGCGTTTGATTTCATTCAATAAATTAAACTCATCTTTTCTTCTACTCAATTGCTTCAAAGGTTCTTAAAATGTCTTAAATACCCTTATAATAAATAGACATTTTGGTCTAAGAATAGGTTGCTAACATCCTCCTTCTATAAGAGTAAATGAGAGGATGTCCGTGCACAACACCATAATTCAATACTTTAAATGAAAATCATCATATTTTCCATGTCTTGTAGGGAGGAGGTTTCTTTATTGAAACAAAGCCTTCTTCAGCTGGCTTAACAACTCTACAATTATTTGTTCGCAGAAAAAATGTAATTTTTGTTTTGGTAAGATGACTTTAATAAACGAGAAAACACACTTCCACTCTAGCACTTTTGTTTATAACTTTGAAGAGAGCATCTCACTCATTAAAAGTCCACCCCAGGTAGCATCTTCCTTTAAGTATCCTCATCTCCCCCACTAAACCCATCCCCTTTTCTTCCGAATACCATTTTAAATAGGCAACACGTGCGTGGGTGCACCCTTGGGGCTTGTGCAATGCATGAAGTAGCCAGAAGCCCCAAGATGGAGAAGAAATTGTACTGCAGAAGAACCCATGTTGTGAGTAGAGAGAACAAAAACATAAAAAACTAAAGCTTGTGTTAGAGAGAGAGAGGGTCGTGCATAAGGAGTTGGGTGAAGGAGGTGAGGGAAGGGATATAAGGTACCAAAAAGGTGGAGACCCAAGACTATAGTCTTAGTTTATGATGCACCACGTGTGTAGACCAATGCGACTATGTACGCCATGTCATCAATAGTTAACTCCGTTGGTGGAAACTTAACGAAAGGACCAAATTGAACTTTTTAAAAAAATCTTGGGATCAAATTGTTTTTTTTAAATCACTATATTAAATTAAATATTGACCCCAAATGTAGGGACCAAAAAGATAATTATACATCTCTAAATTAGTATCTAATTAGCTAATCGAATTTTAGTTGGTAACTGAAATCTTGATAGCTAATCAGATACTAATTTAGAAACTATTTATTAATAATATCAACTAATTTAGATATCAATAATATTTTAGTCTCTATATTAGTATAATAATATATAATTTAGTCAATAATGTCTAATTATTTTTGTTTCTAAAATTAGTTTATATTTAATATTTATTTAATGAAATATATATATATATATATATATATATAAACTATTTAAAAAGTAATACTACTACTACTATATTTTTTATATTGTGTAAAAATTTGGGAAGACATAAATCAAACCCTAAACCTTTTGGCTCACGTCACATGTGATGAGCATAGGGTCAAAAGTTTTCATCCATTTTGAGAATGACTGAAATTAGAAAACTAATTGGTGCCTTGAATTGGCTGTCCTAGGGAATCCTAGTGGTGGCTACTGTTGACGAACACTAACAGACAAATTGGGATTAAGAGGGTAAGCAATTGGGAAAATGCATTTTTTCTGGTTTATATGTCAGGAAAACAATTGTTGTTGTAGGTGGATTAAGAATCCTTTTTCCAGATTTTCTATGATCCTCTTGGTGCGCCACCACCACATGAATGGCAATCAACTCAGATATGAAATCTTAAGTAGGGTTCATATGAAACCCACATAATAATGATTCTCTGCAATAGCCTTCAACTTCAAGAATCGCACTACAAATAGGTGTTGAATAGTTTTTGAGGAATAAGATGTCTCATGAAAATTACTATACGTGTCTTCACAAAGTCACCCAATGCTAAATCATTCACAACTTTTAACTCCGCCTAGTCCAATCTTAGGTAGGTTAAAATATCATTTATATCCGAAAAATTATCCGTTTTTAAGTTTGAAGTTTAATTATGATGTTATTCTTAAAAGGAAAACAAAAACAAAAAGAGTAATGTATATTTAAAATTATCATTGTCAATTATAAAGTTGAAAAGAAATGAAAATTATAACTTTCTTTTTTTGAAAAAAATTGTAGGTGAAAGTAAAGGAGAAGCTTGTCTTGTAAGAAATATCATGTCTACTATTTCAGGTGAATAAAGATGAAAACATTAGAAATATTGATTTAGTACAAAATTTATTCCGATTTGATATAATGATAATTTAAATTTTTAATTGCTTAAATTGAAGAACCATACCAAAGACATCATCATAGTCATAGACATGAAACTTTTTCAAGAGAACATAGGGTAGACCTTCCTCCTTTTATGGAAAAAATGATCTAGAAGAATTTTTAGACTGGGAGATGAAGGTAGAACAAATGTTTAATAGCCACCATGTTGAGGAGGATAAAAAAATATCCCTAGCAACACTTAGCTTTCAGGGATAAACCATGTACTAATGGACTATTTTAATAAAGAACCCTATTGTTAACATTATACATTGGAATGAACTCAAATATGCCCTTTAAAAATGCCATATTCCATCTTATTATGAAAGAGAGTTGATGTATCAACTCCAAAGGCTTCAACAGAGAGATAAAATTGTAGAGGAATACAGGCAAAAAATGAAGATACTCATATTGAGGGCTAGTATCAAGGAAAGGCCTGAGGTAACAATTGTTAGATTCCAAAGTGGTCTTAACCTAAAAATTCGGGATAGAGTTAAACTTCTACCATACAAAGATTTAGACGATTTGGTTCAACTTTGTGTTAGGGTAGAACAACAACTTAAGAGAAGGTGTACATCTAGGAAAGTATACCCTAACACATCCTCTTCTTGGAAAGCATACCCTAACGTATCCTATTCTAGGAAAGAATATAAGAGGGAGGGTTACGCCTCCAAAACTGGGTATGAAGGACCCAAAAGCAAAGAAAAAGAAAAAGAAAGAGAAACTTATAGAAAATACTCCTCTAAACAAACTAGAACTAGATAGATTTAGTGTTTTCACTGTCATGAAAAAGGACACTATGCTTTTGAGTGTCCTAAAAAAAAGAAATATGTTTTTAAAAGATTTTGACAATGATAATACTAGTAACTCTACATCCCCATCCAGTGAGGATGAAGTTCTGGTTTAGAAGAGGAGGAGACTCTAGCTTGTGAAGGAAGTCTCTTTATGGTGAGAAGATTCCTTGGTAACCATTTTGTGGACTTGAAACAATCGTAACGAGAAAACCTATTTCATACTCACTGTAAAGTTTTTGAAAATATTTGCTCAGTGATTGTGGATAGTGGTTCTTGTTGTAGTTGTTGTAGTTTTAGATTGGTTGACAAGTTAGCCTTAAGAATTGTTCCACATCCAAAACCTTGTAAACTTCAGTGGATTAAGGAGTATGATGGAATAGTAGTGAAGGATCAAGTAAGTATTCCAATTTCCATTGGTAATTATAATGAAAATGTTTTGGGTAATATAGTATGAATGGAAGCTGGACATATTTTACTTGGAAGGCCATGACAATACAAACAAACTACTCATGATGGCCTCACTAATAAGATCAACTTCAATCACAAGGGAAGAAAAAATATTTTTTTGTCCTCTTTCATCTCAACAAGTGAGAGAGGACCAAATAACTCTAAAAATATTGATGAGGAGATGAGAGAAGAATTTTTTTTTTTAAAAAACTTTTTTTTCCAAATGAATTAAAAGAAGAGAAGAAAAAGAGTTTGGAGTGTTGTGCCTCCTCCAAAACAGTTGTTCCAAAAAACATCTTTGAAAATTAAAAATAAAATAAGTTCTCTTCTAGTGGAACAACCTCTTTCTCCTCCAATGCAAAGAGGCACTTGTTGCGACAAGTCATGAACTTGAATCTCTATCAAGTGGGGTACAAAAACTTTTACAAGATTTTGGTGATGTTTTTTCTAAGGAGGTTTCTTGTGGATTTCCACCTTTAGACAGAATTGAACACCAAATCGATTTTGTTTCGAAAGCTAGTCTACCCAATAGACCAACTTATAAAACAAACCCAAAGAAAAAAAAGAAATAGAGAAACAAGTTACTGAGTTGCTGAAGAAGGGTTGGGTTCAGAAGAGTCTCAGTCCTTGTGTTGTGCTCGGGTTATTGGTCCCCAAGAAGGACGAGTTTTGGAGAATGTCTACTGATTGTAGAGCCATCAACAATATAACTGTCAAATATAGACACCCAATCCCAAGGTTAGATGATATGTTAGATGAATTGCATGGGGCAACTTCATTTTCTAAAATTGATCTTAAAAGTGGTTATCATCAAATTAGAATTATAGAAGGAGACAAATGGAAAACTGCTTTTAAGACCAAGTTTGGATTATATGAGTGGTTACTTATGCTTTTTGGTTTGCCCAATACCCCTAGAAATTTTATGAGATTAATGAATCATGTACTAAGGGATTGTATAGGCCCTTTTGTGGTTGTTTACTTTGATGACATTTTAATTTACAGTAAGAATCTAGATGAGCACTTAGGCCATGTTTGACAAGTTTTGATTATTCTCAGGAAACATCGTCTCTTTGCCAATCTTGAAAAATGTACTTTTCCTAGGATTCATGGTTGGGAAAGATGGTGTTCATGTTGATCCTGAGAAAATAAAGGCTATCCAAGAATGGCCCACCCCTACCAATGTAGGTGAAGTTCGCAACTTCCATGGGTTGGCTGGGTTTTATAGACATTTTGTTTAGGACTTCTTTGCTATAGCAACTCCTCTTAATGATTTAGTTAAAAAGGATGTAGTTTTTTCTTGGGTGAAAAACAAGAAAAAGCCTTTGAAACTTTAAAAGATAAGTTAACACACGCACCCATTCTGGCTCTTCCTGATTTTTCTAAAACTTTTGAGCTAGGGTGTGATGCTTTTGGTGTGGGTATAGGTGTTGTGTTAATACAAGGTGGTCATCCTATCACATATTTTAGTGAAAAACTTAAAGGACCCATCTTGAATTATCCCACCTATGATAAAGAGCTTTATGCTCTCATTCATGCCCTCCAAACATGGGAACATTACTTAGTGACTAAAGAGTTTGTCATTCATACTGATCATGAGTCACTAAATAGGGCAGGGAAAATTAAATAAAAGACATGCAAAATGGGTAGAATATTTAGAGAAATTCCCTTATGTTATTAAACACAATAAATGGGTGAGTAACGTGGTAGTTGATACTTTGGGTTAACAAATTCTAGGGTTTGATAACATAATGGAATTGTATGAGAAAGATGACAAATTTGCATCCTTTTTTGTATCATGTATTAAGAACACTTGTGATGGGTTCTATCTATTTGAGGGGTATCTTTTTAAGAAAGGAAAACTCTGTATTCTCCAAGGATCCATCAGAAAGCTTCTTGTAATAGAAAGTCATGAAGGGGGTCTCATGGGCCACCATGGAGTTGATAAAACTCTAACTATTTTAAAAGGAAAATTATATTGGCCTTACATGAGAGTAGATGTTAAAAGGCATTGTTCTAAATATATAGCTTGTTTGCAAGTTAATTCTAAAATTATGCTTCATGGACTCTATACTCTTCTTTCTATAGCTAGCACGACCTTGGAAGACATTAACATGAGTTTTGTTCTAGGACTTCCAAGAACACAAAGGGGTTATGACTATATTTTTGTGGTAGTGGATCGTTTTAGTAAAATGTCCCATTCATTCCATGGCATAAGATTGATGATGCTAGTTACATTTCCAGAATATTTTTCAAAGAAGCTATCAGGTTGCCTAGTTTACCCAAAACTATTGTGTCTGATAGAGATGTGAAGTTCCTAACTCATTTTTGGAAAACTTTATGGTTTAAATTAGGAACTACAGTTTTTCTACCATATGTCATCCTCAAACTGATGAACAAACTGAGGTAGTAAACAAATCTCTACGCACATTGTTGATGGCACTTTTAAAGGGCAACAAGAAGTCTTGGGATGAATATCTTCCTCAAGTCGAATTTGGTTTTAACAGAGTAGTCAAAAGAACTACTACTCTTTCTCCTTTTGAGGTTGTTTATGGATTTATAACTCTCACACCTACTGATTTACTACCACTTCCAGAAAATTATTCTTTGATTCATAAAGAAGGAGTTTCTAGACTGGAGTTTATTAAGATGTTTCGTGAGAAGGTTAAAGCCCAAATTAAAAACATACCTAGAAATATGTTGAAAGCTACAACAAAGGGAGTAAAATATAACAATCTAGCATTCTTCTAGAATATCCTTACTATTCTGGGTCGTTTGAGGTGCTAGGAAGAAAAATCTAATGCCACAACACTCTAAATCAATGTTGATATTCAACCCTCTCTCATCCAACTCTTGAAGAGCACACTGATGTTCAATGAGAAAGGTAGCATCTGATGGAGTTGGGCGGAAAGGAGTTTGGGTGCCACTTAGTTTGGAGAAAAAGGTTTAGGGTTTAGGTGTTTGAAGATTGGGATTTTTCTTACAGAGGAATAAAAGGTGATTTCATGTGCTCGTGATATGATATATAAGATGAGAGAGTAACAATAACTTTTTGTACAGGATTTTACTAAATTAACTACTTTTACCCACTAGAACACGAAATGTAAAAAAGGAATAAACTCAAATGAGTTCATTAAGTTAGAAAGAAAATATTCCTTAAGGACATTAATTTTCACTGAATTAAAGAACATCAAACATATGAAGGTTCATGCAATCAATATGGGTCTGAAAAATGCAAGGATTGTCTGATGCACAGAGTTATGTATATATGAGTTTATATAAAATAAGTATCATTCGATCAACTTGAATCGTCTGATCATATCGTTTGATTGAGTTTAAGTATGCTTACCTCTTAAACGTTGTATGATGGAGCATCTATAAGACTATGTTTTTCAACAAATTGTTTCATCCTATTGTTTTTTCTAGTTTACTATGTGGTTTCTCCTTTCTGGTCTCCTTTCTTGGGGATGTACATTCTTTTGTCATGATGATTTGTAAGTGTCCCTTTTGTATTTGTCTTGCATGTTTCCTCAAAACATGTAAAACGATAAATTTTGTTTCTAAGTACCTTTTCTATTAGTTTTTATCCAGAGATTCCTTTCTCAGATATCCTTAGAGATAACATGAGTTATAGATTTAGCTTTAGACACTTGATTTTTACTTTCATAACCAAATATAGTTTTAAGGGATTCTTTGGACTTTTTTTCATCATGGCATTTATATCAATGACTTTTTCAGAGTTATTGTTTTCTTCAATAGAATAGTCTAAAATTTGATTAAGATAATTTATCTCTTCTATAGGTATCATTCATTTTAAATTACTCTTTTCTATATCTATGTTTCGAATTTCCAGATTTTGTTCTAGATTTTTCCTTTTTTCGAGTTTCAAATTCTTTACACACATCACTATATTTCTCTTTTAGATTCTTATAAGAATATTCTAATTGATTATTTATGATAATGGCTTCTTGATATACTTTTCTAAGAGAACACATATAAAGAAAACTTACCTATTTGTTGTAGTCACCAATACAACATTTTCTCAAAGGGTTTACTACAAAATCATAACATGTATCCTCATTCGTTTCTTCTTATGCAAATTGTTAACTAGTAGGCAAAATGTTGTCATAGTCAGTGTAAGATGAGTTTGGACTTCATTTTGATCCTCTGTGTGGTAGAGTAACTGTTGAACCAAGTGGTGTTCAAGCTTTGAAGAATCCAAACCCTTTGAAGGATGATGAAGCCTTGATTGTGCTTGTTGTTGCTGTGCTATTATAGTCTAGTTCTGGGGTAGTTTGAGTGTTGTAATCCACCCCTTGATCGAATCTAAAGCATAGGCATTCTCAATCTTTGTGAAAGTAAATTTTTTTAAACTAAGTTAAAACAACCGATTGTTTACACTTAGATGTTTTGAGAAAAGATTTGAAAAACTGTTTTTCAAATGGTTAAGCTGTTAAAACCAAAACAACCGATTGATTCGAGGAAACAACCGATTGTTTGTTTTGGGACCATAACAGAAAAACTATTTTATCTTTGACTGAGCTTTAAATGATTTAACTGATTACGGTCCAGTCATTAAATGCTTTGACCAATCTTTTAATGCAATTTAAGAGTTTCTTAAGATTTGATAACAAACTACATCTTTGAATAAATTTAGAAAAACAGATTTGAAGATTAATCTTTGACAAGTTTTTGCTAAGAGTTTTTGAGTTTTTCAAAGAGCTGAGATTGCTGAAAGTTTGTGATTAATCAAAGTTGTGGAATAGGATTCTGCTTGTATTGATTTCAGATTATCTTTTGTAACAAGTGTAATCCTTGTACTCTGTGAAACAAGTTTCATTTTTGTGTTTGCTGAGATTGGCTGTGTGTTCTTCAGGGGATCAAGATCAATAATCTTAGTGTTGGTGTGTTGGCCAAGAAGAGTGTGTGTCTTGAGGTGTTCAAGGTCACTTTCTTGGTTGTGGTGTAAGTGATCAAGTTGTGATTGCTTAGTGGATTTCCTCAGAGGGTTTATGAGAAGACTGGATGTAGCTCTGGATTTGGAGTGAACCAGTATAAACATCTGTGTGCATTCTCTCTATCCCTAACTCTTTAAGTTCAGTTTTGATATTTGTTAACTGGTATAAACAACCGATTGTTTCGGTAAAACAACCGATTGTTTTTACTAGTTTTGTGCCTTTTGCTTTATGTTTTGAAAAACTGATTTCTTAATGAAAGTTTTTTTGAAGTATTTTCATTCAAGGCAGAATAGATTGCGAAAACTCTCTTTAAACAATTCACCCCCCTCTAGTTTAAAGCTATATATTCTAACAGTAACCATCTCCCACATTTCTTTGGAACTTGTTATAGAAATAAGTTTCATTAACTCTTGTTCAGACGTAGTGTATATATGCATATGTATCTAGCCTTGGCATTGAGTTCATATGTATCCTTTTGATGATCCCTCTAAGATTCTCTAGGTAGAATTTCTCAAGAGCAATCAAGTAGAGATGGAATACCTTCCTAAATAATAGTCAGCAGGTTTTCATCTATGTGGTCCAAAAAGTTGATCATGTTTTATCCATAAATCAAACATCTCCCCTTTGAAAAGAGGTGGCATGTCTACGATTTTTGTCTCTAATTCCATTTAGTGAACCAAAGATCTTTCCTTAAGTCCTATTAAGAACTAACTCACAAGGTTATTGTTGATGATGGATGAAACTTCTTCTATACCTAGTCTTAGTGTGTGTTTGATGTAGAAAATAACTAGTTTGCTTTGAAGATTGTAATGTGATTTTAGATGGTCTTGTAATTAGGTTTGTGTGAGTCTAAGGTTGCCTTTTGCTACATAACCTATCCTAGATGCCTAATCAAGGTGGAAAGATCAAGCACATGAAGTGATTAAATGTTTTTCAAAAAGCTTTTTAGAGTTTTCTCAAGAATCAGGATACTGCACAAAAATAAATCTGTTTGTTTGAAAAACAATAGCTTTATTTTTTTTCTGCTGAAAGGATTTTCGAAATTCTGTTAGGGCACCAAAAGTACAGCTCAGTCAGTTATTTCGGTTAAGCTGAGCTGGAAATTTTCCTAAAAAATTAATTTGTTAGTTTTAAATTCAATCTGTTGTTTTTATAAGAGCTTTTTAACTATTTTTTGAAAATTTGTTAGAAACTGATTTCTATATAATAAAAAGCTTTTCTCATATGAAAGGTTGTTGAGCAATCACGGTTTTAACAAAGATTAAACGTTTTCTGTGAGAAAAAGGATTGAAAAGAGCTTTTGAATGGTTTTTCCAAAGGGATCCTCAAGTATGCTTGTTCTAGGAGAACCTTGATCTTGGTGAAGGTGTTGGTACTGTTTTTGCTACAATTGGGACAACTAGTTTATGTTCTTGCATCTTCTTTCAAGTGTTATCTTTCCTTTAATTCTTGTTTGTAAAGGTGGTTGTGTGAGTCACTCCTTGATAGGGTTTCTTGGAGTGCAAGGTGTGCTGAAATAGTGTTTTTCAGCTTTGGTTGTATGGTTCTTGTAGGGTTCAAGAACTGTTGTGTGTTGTAATTGATTGCAACTAGTATTTAGTGAACTCCACCTTGGAGTAAGGTGAAACTGGATGTAGCTCATTATGAGTGAACCAGTATAAAGTGTGCTTGCATTGTTCTTCTCATCTCTGCACTTGTTTCTGATTTCTGGTAAATCTATCAAGAACGAAATCTGTTCATTTGAAATTAAACCTGTTATTTCTGGACTTAATAAAAATTGTTCTTCTTGATCTGGAAAAGTTTTTTAAACATAAACAAAGCATTTTGAATATGTGTTTTTAATTGACTTAAGGATGAATAGTTTTCTTCATTAAATCTTTGATAAAGATTCATTCTCTTTGAAGTTTTGTGTTGAATGAACTTGAGTGATGTTTTGGTATAAAATGTGTTCTTCAAGCTGTTAAAAATTAACCAATCTGGTTTTGTTAACTTTCACTGTTTGATCTCAATCCTAATCTGAATAAGTTCTGATTGTGTAAAAGTGTTTTGAAGAATCAATCTGTTCCTTTAAAATCAATTTGTTCTTTTTTCCTCTGATATACTGTAAACCAATTTGTGTTTTGCGAAAATTTTATAACTTCAATTCACCCCTCCCCTCTTGAACTTAGACACTAATAGACCCAACAATTGGTATCAAGAGGTAGGACTTGTATTTTACTCAAGTGTGTGCATTATGTCTGAGTTTAAAATGCCTTTTGCTGAAGGTGCGTCTATTAATAGACCTCTTATGTTTGGTGGTGTGAATTATGCATTCTAGAAAATTAGAATGAAAATCTTCATGGAATCTATTGACATGGGAATTTGGGATGCAGTGGTTAGTGGACCTTTTGTGCCTATGCAGGTTGTCAAAGAAGAAACAGTGAAGAAACCTTGGTCTGATTGGAGTGAAAGTGAAAAAATGAAGGAAGAGGAGAATCCTGAACATGATACCATAGAACATCATACAAGTGAGGAAGAGGAGAATCCTGAACATGATGAGATCTTGAGTCTGCTCACCAAAAAATTCAGCAGATTCCTTAAAAGGAAGAACCGAGACAGATCTCAACAAAGAAAAATGTACTCAATATCCAATGACTCAAATTCCTCTAGTTATACTTGCTTTGGTTGTGGCAAACCAGGTCATATAAAGATTTATTGTCCAAACAATCAAAACAAAGAAAAACCAACAAGCAAGAAGAGTGGAAGAGGCAAAGAAAAAAGAGCATATATGTCTTGGGAAGAAAATGAAGTTTCCTCAACAAGTGACTCCTCAACTGAAAGTGAAGAAGCAAATTTGTGCTTCATGGTGAATGATGAAGGATCAATCTTTGATTCGGTGAGTGATTTTTCCACTGATTCTGAAAGTTATGATCAACTGTTAATTGCTTTTAAGGAAACACATGATGAAGCAAACAAATTGGTTGTTATATGTAACAAACTGAACAAAGTAAATAAGGTACTTGAACCTAAGGTTAAGTCACTTGAGGAAGAATTACATAAAGCTAAAATTGATATTGTTAGTCTTGAATTGACATGTTTGCATGCATCTATAAAAATCTGTGATAATTGTAAGAAGCTGGAAAAACAAGTTGAATACTTGCTGAAAACCTTATCAAATTTCACCAAAGGTAGAGAAAATCTTGAAACATTGTTGGGATCTCAAAATGCTGTTTTTAATAAAAATGGGCTAGGATATAATCCTGGAATAAAGAATAATGTGAAAAAGTTGTCCAGTTTTTTTGTTCCTTCCAAAATAGGTTTTTCTTCTTTTAACAGTTCAAATTCAATGCATACTACATCTTGCTTTTATTGTATGAAATCTGGACATATCTCTAGAACATGTAAAGCTAGAAGGTACCCTGTTCCTAAAGGATTGGCCAAATGGCTTCTTAAGGAAAGATATTAATCATGTTGGACCCTAGACTAAAAAGGGGTACCATATGTGTTAAATCTGTTTTGCAGAAAAACAACAGGAAAAACCAGTGGTACTTGGATAGCGGATTTTCAAAGCATATGACTGGTGAAGTGACTCAATTCACAAGTCTGAAACTTAAAGCTGAGGGGCATGTTACATATGGAGACAAAAATAGAGGAAGAATTCTTGGAAGAAGAAATGTTGGTACTGAAGATTCAACCACAATTGAAAATGTCTTGTATGTGGAAGGACTAAAGCATAGTCTTCTAAGTATTAGCCAACTGTGTGACAAAGGCTACAAGGTTAATTTCGAAGTCAACACCTATACAATTTCAAATGAAACCTCTGGTAAGGTGTTGTTCACAAGTAGAAGGGTAAACAACATGTATCTCTTAGATATGAGTGTTGGCATTTGAATCTTCACAACTTCAGTATATGCTCAATCTGCCACATTGCTTTTTCAATGCTTTTTCTTCTTTGTGATCTTCACGCCTTTAACTTGTATTTTAATTTCAAATACTTTCTTCTTTTGTATGACCTCCTTTTGTTGAGATTTGATTATATCTGGACATGGATATTTCCAATTTTGCAATGTTCCTCTTCTCTTTCATGTTAGACGCGGAAATAGGAAACTTTAGGTGTGCATCTTGAATGCGATTTCTCCTCTTGCAAAATCTTCTGAGAACTTTGCATATTGCATTCCATTGTTTTGAATCTTCATTAAGCTTCTTTGATATTCCTTCGTTCTAGATTAGCACAAATCTCGCTTGTCAGCTCCATCGTTCTTCTATCAAACCTTGAGAAAAGGAAACTTATGCTTTCAGCTTTGTGTGCATCTTTAATTCATTTTGACAGTTTGTGGGACCAAAATAAGTATTAGTGAACAATATAATTTATAATTTAAATCATAGGTATCATTGAAACAATATCTTTGAATATGTATGAATTATTTAAATTTTTTGTTCTGAGATATTTCACAGTTAATTCCACTACAAGAAAATAATTAAATAGAAACTAATTTTAGAGACAAAAACTAATTAACCTAAATATTTACTTAATTAAATAGTATTTTAGAGCTAATTAGATACCAATTAAAAACTGGTTTATAAATTTGATTAATAATAGAAACTACTTTAGATGCCAATAATTTTTTTAGTCTCTAAAATAATATCAAATTTAGTCAATATAATGACTAATTATTTTTTGTCTCTAAATTGGTTTCTATATTTAATTATTTCTTGTAGTGTTCTTCGCTCAAGAACTTTCCAAGTTAATATTATATCAGAACATTTGAGAAATTATCTTGAATATTATCCTATTAATTATCACTACAATAAAATTATTAAATAGAAACCAATTTTAGCGACAAAAAATAATTTGTTGCTATATTGACTAAATTAGATACTAGAAAAATTATTGGTATCTAAATTAGTTTCTATTATTGATAAATAGTTTCTAAATTGATATTTAACTAGTTACCAATGTTTTAGCTACCAAATTTAGAATCTTTGATATAGAAACAATTAAAATTTTGTTTTCTAAAGACTTCACAATGCAATACTGTTTATTCAAAATATTTAATCCATTAATATTATTTGTAAATAATGTTTTATATAATTTAAAAATGATAAAGAAGATTCGAAAATCATAAGCACAGTGTCATAAAACATTATGAGAATGTAAAAGATCCAGCATGGACACTTCCTTATTTATCGTGTTCCATTTGATGCTTGGACGATGTTTCTATCGCCTGATATGTATATTTTCCAACGTGCGTGTATGAAGTTGTGCATTTGTCTTGTGTTGCCCAAAGGTGTTTTATTTGATGTAATCTTCTAAATATTTCATCCACAGGATTGTTCGATATGTTTGTTGCCAACTTTGTCTTAAGTTATTATTTTTCATTTGATGGCCTTTTTTGCATAGCGTTCTTTCTGTTCAATTTTCTCTTTGAATATATTATTCATATAAGAATGAATTATGAGAACTTGATCATTTGATCATTGTGTATCATTATTTCTTCTAACAATTTTTCTCTTATTGTATCATTTAGTGAGTATTGCTCACTTTCTCTTTTGTTTTTGTCTGATCTTGTACTGCACATGAATGAGTTTTATCATATCACAATACACCTATTGTCATCAAAGATATAGACACTGATATCATGAGATCATCAAATGGGTATTGATTCGTCTATTGACTCAACATATACCACTTCTACTCTAAAACTATATTTTAGATTCTTACAACAACATATATTAGTCTTTCTATTTATGCTTTTGTGATAAACTAATTAAAAAACTAATAAACATACATATATAATTAATAAAAAAAGTAATAATTTTTATTTTGAAAAATAGAATTTTACATATAAATATATCAATGTTTTAAAAACTTGAACTAACACTACAAGAAAATCATTAAATAGAGATCAATTTTAGAGACAAAAAATAATTAGTTGCTATATTGACTAAATTAGAAACATTTTAAAAACAAAAAAAGAATTAATTTCTATTATTGTTAAATGATTTCTAAATTGGTATTTAATTAGCGACCAAAGTTTTTTCTATCAAATTTAGAATCTAAATAATTGGTAGTTAAAATATTGGTAACTAATTAGATACCAATTTAAAAACTATTTAAAAATAATAGAAATTAATTTAAAAATAAAAAAAAAGTTAGTCTCTAATTTATTTAATATAATAATTAATTAATTTTGTTTATAAAATTAATTTCTATTTGATAATTCTCTTGTAATATAACAAAGGAATCAAGTATATTGAAAATAACATGCAATCTTAAATATATAAATAACACTACTTTCTTTTATATTTTTAATAAGTAACACTCATTTCTATTATATTATTTTAAAATATTATATTAACTAAATTTTTAAATAAAAATATGAATATTATAATTTAAAAGTATTTAAAATAATCTTTTATAAACTAATAATTAAAACAAATTATTTTTTATAGACAAAATACGATAGGTGAACGTCATCTTATTAATACATAAGGAATTGGATGATATTCATTCCGAAACATGAGAGATGCTAATATCTATTTTTTTTTTAAAAAAAAGTATGTGTTATTTTATTAAATATAAAATGAGATGAGTAGCTATTTAAAACTAGACATAAAGAAGACAAGTACCTGTTTTAAAAGTACAAGCGATTGACTGTTATTTAGTATAATATTGAGGAAAATAAGTGCAATTTCTCCTATTTAATAAAATCATTCTTAAAATACCCTATTATTATATGATGTTTATTTTAATTACTCTCCTTTATTCTTGATATCAAATAATATTTTTTAATGAAATTAGTATTATTAAAAATGTTAACTAGTTATATGTGAAGTGAAGTGTATTCTAAGAAATGTATAATTATACTTATTGGTGAGTTAATGAGGTCAAATAAAATAGAGTAAAAAATAAGCAGAAAAAAAGTTTTGGCTTTCCTTTTTTCTGGGATATTTTTATATTGTTCTCCCAGATAGAGTGAGATATGCAGTGGACACGATCAATAGTTTGTGCCGGTCAAGATCGAACCAGAAATAGGTCCCTTGATTTGAATTCCAAGTATTTGCACCACAGAACTTGAAATACACACATGCACCAAGTAGACAAAGAATGTGATGATTCACGAACCAGTTCTCTTACGCAGATTACAAACCAACCCCACTTCAGGACCTTATTACTTTCATCCAACTCAAATCATAATCCACACATTATCCAAACGCCCTCATGGAATGTTTTTGGTTTTTCCCATAACTTTTAATACAAACAAACTATATAATAATAATAAAAAAAAGTGAATTTTAAATCTAACTCTACTTTATAAAACCGGCTTATGATTTATAGAGAGTGTGATTTGCACTCACTTATATACTATGATGTCATGATCTTTAGTCGATGTAAGATCTCCAATACATCTCTCTCACATCGAGACTGACAACTCGTGCGTTGAATTATATATTTATGAATGATCTGATAGTAGATGATCTGATAAGTCCAACAAACTCTCATTAAAATAGATTTGATAATGATTCTGATATTATATTAAGAATAAACTTTAACTTTACCTTATATACTATATTGCACTAACTCTTAATACAAACAAATTATATAAGAAAAATAATAATAAAAATAAAGAAATAAATAATGATAATAATATCGTCTTTGACTTGCACATATGTGGTAGAAGGTTGCTTGGTGTTGGGTCTCTTCAGATATGGTTTTGTGATATGAAAGGACAAAATGAAAAGCATTATGGTCGGCAACCTCACATGATTGCTTGATTTAAGCACCCTCTCGTGCTACTTGTGATGTGAATGAATGTGGTCCTTCTTTTCGTCGATGGTTTTTCTTATTTTCTTCCTCCATCTTCTTGTCGTCGTGTCTATTCTTCAAATGAATTTTGTGTCTCTTCGTAGTTTTATCCTAAGGGTCAAATCCTTAATAATTTCATGTTAGGATTTGGGTCCAGACTCGTCGGCTTTCAACTATGGACCTTCACTGGCCCCTGGGCCTTCTTAGGCACAGTAATTACACACACATATCTACTACACTAAATCACAAGAAAAGAAACAAACACAACATGGTAGTGAAAATAAGATCCAAAACTTAAGATCACTCTCACAAATGTTTCAAATGCTCTCCAAAAGTAAAAATATAAGGAGTGTAGGATTTTTATAGCCTTGATGGTCCGAAATTTATCCCTAGATGAGACTCAAATGTGTCAAATTAAATGATAATGTCCCTCCGAAAATCATAAGCAAAAATTCGTAAATAAAGACGGAAAATTTATCATTTTGAATTTTAAAAATACAAAATCCGAAGAATTCTCTCATTGGGAAAAAAATCCTTCATGCTCTTATGCCTTGTTGCATGCATTCCTTGCCACTTGAAGCATGTTCTTTGTCTTATTCTCCTTACTTTGGTGGAGAATGATAACTTTCAAATTGGGCTTCTATGGAATGTTTATCTTCATATTCTTCTTCCTACACCTCCATACATTCTTGTGGCACCCCATACTAAATGTGAAAATACCCTTCTGCCATTCATTAAAAAAATAAATTAATCTTTAAAATCTCACATACCTTTTTCACCTTCTTTCTTATTCCATTTTATCTCACACCAGCACCCCAAGGACCTCCACTCTTTTCTTGCATTGGTTTATCTCTGATTTGAGGATCTTTCGTTTTGTTTTTCATTTTTAAAAAAATTATAGATTACATAATTTGAAAGATTTTTTTAATTTGGAAGTGTTCTCCAGATTTACAGATCTAAAAGAAATTTAAAAAAAAATATTCTGAATTACATAATTTGGAAGCTAATCTCATATCCAAAAATAACTTTTGGATCATGTAATCCAAAATATATTTTTAAAAAAATTGTATTCTGGATTACATAATTCGAAAGTCTTTTTTGGATTTGAGAGTAGCTAATGGATTATGTAATCTGAATATATTCCAGATTACATAATTCAAAAGCTAATCTCATATACAGAAAAGACTTTTGAATTATGTAATCCGGAAGCTAATCACAATTTGGAAAAATACTTTCAGATTATGTAATCTGGAAGCTAATCTCATATCCAAAAAAGACTTTCTGATTATGTAATCCAAAAGCTAATCATGAATATGGAAAAATGCTTATAGATTACATAATCTAGAAACTAATCATGAATTTGGAAAAAGACTTTCAGATTATATAATTTGAAATAGAACTACACTTTAATTTTTTTTTACAGAAGGAGATTTCTAAAATACAAAAACTTCTGGAATGACAATAACATATGAAGGTGCAGGAAGAAACGACCTTTATGCCTTGTTATAGATGTTTCTTCTAAAGGTATTTCGGCCTAAAGAAGCACATTTATGTGTTTTATTATTTACACATACAAAAGAATATTTTATCATTACGGTACTGTTTGGATCCGAGTGAACATTGAAAAGCGAGAAAATCTTGTGTTTGTATCTACTGATTTGCGGGGAATAGAGGGAGGAGAAAGACAAAGAAAGTGAAAAAAGAATCTTGGCTGAGTAGTGAAGATTTGGAGAGAAAGTTTTATATTTGACCTTATTATCCTTCACCCATGTGCCATAACAGTTGTTACATGTAGCTCTGCAAATATTCGTTCTGCACTCACGCATGAGATTCCATCTGAAAAATTCAGTTTCGTACAAAGTTCCTCAAGAGTGGTGGGTGATGAGTTATAAATGTGAGAGGATGATAAATATGGAAGGGGAGAGGGAGGTGAGTTATGTGTTTTGACTTGAGGAAGTATCTTAGAGGTGGTCGGAGGTGCGCGGTTGTCGGAGGTGCACGGTGGTAGGAGGTGTGCAGTAGGCAGAAGTTCGGAAGTGTTGGAGGTGCGCGGTTGTGGAAGATTGAAGGTGTGGGTGGGATTGCGTTCGTGGTGGTGTTCTCTTGGTGGTGATCGGTTGACGGTTCCGTTGGTGGTGGTTCAGCTGGTGTGGCGGGTGAACGGTTTGTGGTGGTGATGGGTGGACGGTTCGTGGTGGTCAGTGGAGGATTCGTGGTGGTCGTCGGCACTCTGGTTCTCTATCTTTTGTGCAGGTATCAATTTCATAGATTAGGATTTGGAATGTGGAGAATGAAATAGATTTGTATTGTTTATTTATTTATTTTATTTGTTTATTGATTTTAATAGATGTATACCGATAACCTTTCAATTTCTTAAGTTGTTTGCTCAAAATGCATTAATGAGCATTAATGTGAAATTTTGAATGAGTTCTACTATCATTTGTTAATTAAAAAAAAAGAAAAAATTATTAATATGTAATTTATTTTTTAGGTATTTGAAAATATGTAGAGTTTATTTATAATATTTAATTGTTTTAAAAAATAAAGTAAAGGAATTTTATAAATATTATTTTAAATTTATAAAATAATTATAATTATACAATATATTTAAATATTTTAAAATATATAGATAGTCTATATATTATATTTTTTTAAAATCAAGTAAAACAAATTTGTAAATATTATTTTAAATTTATAAAATAATTATAAGTATACCAAATATTTAAATATTTTAAAATAATACTTTATAAACATATACATATAATATTTATTTTTTCTAAAATCAAAGTAAAAGAACTTTATAAATATTATTTTTAATTTATAAAATAATTATAAGTATACATAATATTTTAAATATTTTAAAATACTACTTTATATAGTCTACTTATAATATTTAATATTTTCTAAAATCAATTAAAAAACTTTATAAATATTATTCTGAATTTATAAAATAGTTATACGTATTCAGAATATTTAAATATTTTAAAACACTACTTCATAGATAGTTACTTATAATATTTATTTTTTTCTAAAATGAAGTAAAAGAACTTTATAAAAATTATTTTGAATTTGTAAAATAATTATAAGTATACCACTTTACTGAGTTTACATGTAATATATATATTTTTTTTAAATAAAGAAAGTAAAAAACTGGAGTATAAAGAATATTTTTTTATGAATTATATATATTTATTTTAATTTTATGTATTATTATTTGTCTAAAGTATGGTGGTTTAAACCTAATAGTTAAATTTATATGAATGTTAAGGATTTGTGACCATGTACAACGATAACCATTGGTCTATGTATTTCGACAATGTTGAGATGTCTAGCACGAATGACATGAATCCCGATGTAGTTGGTGTTGATTTCACACTAATTTCACAAATACAAGAGCAAATCAATTTGTGGACACAAGTAGCAGCAATGACAATCCTTTGCATGGTTGGATATGGATTGAATGTGTTGCGTGTGTTAACCGAGACAAATAATGCGATACGGGAGTTTATTCCACAAAAAGAGCGTCGTCGGCAAGAATTGATGTTGTACTTGGTCCATACTGAAAGATGTCGTGACATTATTCGCATGGGTCCGAAAGCATTTATTAATTTATGTCAACGAATAAGAGGAACAGGATGGTTAAAGATGCATTCCGATCTACAGTCGAAGAACAAGGGGCTAAATTTTTACACATCATTGGTCATAACGTCAAGAATCGAAGTGTTTCATTCTTCTTTCATCAGTCCGGGGAAACAGTGTCTCGTCACTTTCATAATGTTTTGAAGGCAATATTGATGTTGCATGGAGAGTTCTTAATTCAACCAGTTGGGACCGAGGTTGAACCTCATATCTTAAACAACAATCGATTTTTTCCATACTTTAAGGTATGAGTATGAGAAACAATAGTTAAATATTTAATTCATGTTATATGCAATGCAAGATATTTATAAATGTGAATTTGTTGTTTATTAGGATTGTTTAGGTGCCATAGACGAAACTCACGTTCGTGTTAAAGTCCCCCGAGCTGATGCTCCTTGTTTTCGTGGAAGAAAAGACTGACCAACGCAAAACGTATTTGCTGCTTGTGATTTTGACATGAAATTCACATATGTTATTACTGGGTGGGAAGGAACAACCTCTGATTCCAGGATATTGAAGGATGCATTTGTACGAGAGGATCCATTGGTCATTCCGGAAGGTTAGTTGAGTGTGTTTTCAAGTGCAATAAATATTCATTTGGTCACATGACTTATAAGTAATAAGTGTTATTGGATGGTTGTAGGCAAATACTACCTTGGAGACGCAGGTTTTATGCTCAAAGCCCAAGTTATAACTCCATATCGCGGAGTTCGATACCATCTAAAAGAGTATTCCCGAAGAGGTCCACAAAATGCCTGTGAGTTGTTTAATCATCGTCATTCCTCACTAAGAAATGTTATCGAAAGGACATTCGGTGTCCTCAAAAAGCGATTTCCAATTATAGGTAGCGGAACAGAGCCTCATTACTCTATGGACACTATGACTGATATTGTTTTAGCATGTTGTATTCTTCATAACTTTCTTCGCTTGGTGGATAATGATAACTCTTTGTTGGAAGAAGTTGACCGTGAGTTGATGCAAGGAGATATAGATGTGTCACATTCGCAAACTCGTGAGGATGACTACAGGCTCGGGTCACAAATTAGGGATACTATAGCAAATGAAATGTGGACAGGTTATTGTAATAATTAATTTTATGTAATATTCTTAATCTTATATTTATATTGTTGTAAGAACAAATTGTTCGTTTAATGTTGACATTCGGCCTTTATTAATCTTGATGTATGAAACTATTTATGTTATTGCAAAAGTTTAACCTTTTTTATTAGGTTTTATCATGGATCGCGGAAAGGGTATTGCTTCAGAGTCATCTACAGGTGTCCGTGAACACAAAAGATGGACTACCGACATGGATTTTCAACTGTTGAATGCCATGATCGATGAGGCATCTATGGGTAACTGCATTGATGGTAGTTGGACGACGCAGGGTTATACAAACATCGTTAAATCCCTACATCAGAGTGGATTAGTAGGGATTACAAAAAATAATGTGAAAAACAGGCAGAAAAGCCTTAAGGACAGATGGCGTGAGATCCATGATCTATTTAGTGGATTGAGTGGTTTCGCTTGGAATCCAACTTCAAAAATTTTCGAGGCCGAAGATGAAGTGTGGGATATGTTGATAAAGGTAACATATTCAACCTGATGATCACTTATCACATACATTAACCAATAATTATGAATATAAGTGTATTTCTTTTTGTTCCGTCCGGTTGACCGGGACGTCTTCGTGCGTGGCCTCAATCGTCAGCTAAGGACTCCTTCCCACTGAATGCCTGCAAATTTCCTGCAAAAAGAGGGCAGAGTGGCGCCCTAGCGGCCGTTTGCACTCCGACGCTCAAGTCAGCCAGCAAGAAACACCAAAAACTGTCCACCCACGTATCTGAGCGCCGCGTGTGGCACTCTGAAGGGTGGTAAAAGAACTGTGTATATGTGTGTGTGTTGTCCCCTTCAGGCAAAAATATTCTCCAGTCACTTGTACGTAATCCTAAAGCACGGGCAAGCAACCAGAGAGTTTCTCGTAAATTTGCCAAAGGTTCCAACCCTTTTTCCGACATTCCCAGCACTATTTAAACTGCCCTAGCATTTAAAGCGCCTTAAAGCGCTTTTAATCTCAAACGTAACGCACTCATTAAAGCGCTTAATTACGAAACGTAGCGCATTTAAGACGTTGAAACGCTCGGGAGCCCTAATAGTACCTGAATGCTCGGAAGGGAAACTGTATTGAATATCTTTAATTACCTGGCACCTGACTAGAGGGTGTTTCTATTCTGGCATGGCTGTCGTACACGTGGAGGGCCTCACGACTCCATGACCCCATCTGGGGGCGTTTCTGCCCACCTGGGGACGTCTCTACGTGTGAGCCCTCCTGCTTGGGAGTGCTACTGCGCTAGGGGTGGCTTTTTGGGTGCCAACTCATGCCCCCAAGTATCTAGCCACTTACTCTGAGAGCGTATCTGCCTTCCTCTCGCACCCTGCACCCGGTTATCCTGGGCGTGACCTTCCTCTTGGGTCGTATCTGTCCCGAAGGCGTCTCTGGGGCAGCAGGGGTACTTCACGAGTCAGGCTGCCCTTTACTGGTACTATCACTATGGCCTTGAAGCCACCTTTTCCTTCTCTTTATCACTTTCCCGAGATATCGGGTCCTGAGGCTTTCCCACGGCGTCGCTCCCTCCATGGTCTTTCCTACCCATGGGTATCGGGGAACCACACCGTGGTTGCCTTGCTTTTACACTGTTTGATCTGGCGACGCCCTGGCTGGGCGACGCCTCTACTCAGGCGACGCCTTGCCTTGGCGACGCCTTGTCCTGCCTTGGCGACGCTTCCTCTTGGCGTCTCTACACCGGGGCGACACCTTGAGTTGACTTTGACTTTCCAGTCGTTGACTTTGACGTTGACTTAGTCAACGCCCTGATACGGGACGGTACACTTTTAATTGATGAACAAGCAAAGCCCTCGGCTGCAAAGTGGCGAGTTAATCCCATCAGACACTACAAGTTGATGGAAGACTTATGGGGGCTTGATCGTGCTACCGGCCATAGTGGGAGAACAACATTGCGGTCGTCAATTCTAATTCAGTCTCATCATTTTAATGTACATCTTAATGATCAAAATATGGAGAACATCCTAGGGGAGTCGGAATTGGATGCGACCCAATGTGAAACTCCTCGCTCAATTGACCTTAATGTCGATTCATACAGTCCTGGCCCTAATCTGACACCCCCATCAGTGCCACCTCAGTCATCCCAGCCATCAGGTGGTACTTCTTCTTCTAGGGGCTCAAAAAGAAAAGCCTCCATGGTGGACGTCATTGATCTGCAATTGGAAAGGCTTAACACAAGGTTTGAAGGATTAACTGATATCCTTGGGAGGGGTAGTGATTAGTCAGATAGGTTATGTCATATTGCTGAGCGACAAGCCATATCGTCTGAGGTTGTCGCTTTGTCATCACAGCGAGTGGCTAATGCTACGGAAGAAAATCTGCAGTATAATAGACGCCATGTTGTTGCAGAAGAAGAACGAAACTCCATATTTCGTGAACACACGCGCACACTCCGTCGTACATCGACTTTCCAGTACTCTGAATATGATATTTGGGAAATGTTAGTGGAGATGAACATACAGGATGAAGATTTGTTGGATAACTGTTACGACTTCTTGTGTGGACATCCTAATGCAGTAAAACAACTCTTTCGTCTGCCTCTCGAGCGACGAATGAGAAAGTTGGTGAAGATAATGACTACAAATCCCTAAACTACGTAAGAATTTGGTTGTATTTTAGTAAGCATGTGTTTTTCTTTTCGGATCTGTAATCTTATTTATTATACGAATCCCTAAACAAATTAAGGACTTTCATAAATCTTTTGAATGATACATATTCATATGATTTTCCGAAACATTATTATTATTATTATTATTCACAAACTTTATCAATGAATTTTGCTTTAATAAACTAAAATAGTGCATTAATATTTATTTCATAATTTTTTTACAAACTCCAACACATTATCATAAATAATTTGTTCCAGTACCGAAAATAATCTTTTAATTGTGTACAATTATAATTCACAATTATAACTTTGTTTTAAATAAATTTTATGACAATCATAAATTTGGTTTGAAAATTTATATAATTTATATTTTTTCGAAATTAGCTCGAACACGGTTTGGAAATAACATTTCAATTGCAGAAAAAAAATATTTTAATTAAAAAAATTATAATTCACAAATAATCAATCAAAATAATTTTTTTATAAATTTTTAAATACAAGGACAAATGTGTAAAGTTACATTTTATCAATTAAAAAAGTACAATTTCAATCAGATCTATCTCATCACTCACAAACTTTATAAACTTTCCTAACACTTTCCACTCTATTTACCTTAATCCAAACACCATAACTTTCTTTACACTTTCTCTTCAAATCATCTCCTTTCCACTCCCTCATCCAAACATAACATACAAGTCAAAGAAATATTGAACATAGAAAATAAAAACTATTTTTGGTTGCAAGAGTGTTTTGTCTAATCACGCTTCTGGTAATTATTTTTGGAATGATAATCTCTTGTTTATGCTTTCCACTACTGCAAAATGTTTATTTTACGTCGACAAATAAAATCAGTTTTGAACCACAACCAATGTAAACAGAAACACAATAATAATTTTGTAATACGCGAGGAAGATAATACATTAGTTAAAACAAAAAATCAACAAATTGATGTAATTTTATTTAATACAAATTTTACATTGATGGATATAAACAAATGATGTAATATCTTTGACACCCTAAAAGTTATATGTGCACGAGTCACTTTCATTTCTCACTCGTAGACATTTCCATTTTCTTCCTCTTTGAAGGTTCATCTCTACAGTCCATACTGCAAAACATACTACAAGTTTTTGCCGCACCAGTGTCTTGTTATCGTCATTGTCATCTATCATGAGTCATCGTGAAACCACCATTGTTATCTACCGTGAAGTCACCGCTCAACCAAGTTAGTGACATTTGATTTATTTATATTTTTTATGTATACCTGATTAAGTTAGGAATAACTTTAATTAAATTATTTTTTATTAAAAACACAAATAAGACTATAATAACATTAGAATTAAGATTCAAATTAATATTAGATTATGCAGTACAAAGATGATTAGTAAGTCTTAAATGATACTATTAGTTATATGCTAAGTTTAGTAATATTTATTATGTTTTATTAGAGGTTTAACTTCTTTAACTAAATTTTAGCTTGAAATACGTCTATATACTTTATTGATAATTTTTATTGTAATTTTTTTTGTGATATATTGTATTAGTATTGAGTCTAAGAGTTTTCTAATCCTTGTCAATTTGTAATGTTTAATTTTAGAAATGTATATTTAAGTAGTGTGCATGATTATTTTTCCGATAGATAACGTTGTCATGTGGTTTTTTTCATTACATAAAAAGTCAAACACAAATTTCAAAGTTATGGAACATATTCTAAAAAAAATCATATTTCCATTTCATATATGCTATTATAAAAAAATAGTATTTATTTCGTATTGTAGTTTTTTACCAATGATGAATCATTGAGCGCAAACTGACACACTTGAAGAAATTCTTCATGAATAGGAAACATATTTTTTTATGTATTAGAAATGAGTATTTTCTATGTTTAAAATCGTGTTATTTAGATAATGTATTTTGATATGGTTAGTTTACGTATAATTTAATTTTGACAGTTTTGATATACTTTAGTAAATGTTGATGTTAATGTTGATATGTTTAAGTAGAATTTGGTATTTATTAGTCTAAATCAATATTGAATTTTAATTTTTTATAATCTAGTAGTATAGATGGTTAAATTTGTGTGTAATTACATATCGACAAACACACAAATTTAACCATTTTTCATTAGTTATTAATGTAAATCATCCAATTTTAAAATCATTGCCTAACAATAGAAGATTATGAAGCTTCATGGAGGAAGAATAAACATTTGAAAAAAGAATATTAAAAAAAAATCTTCTTATTAGTCTTGTAAAAATGTATAGGAGTAATCTTGTATAACAAAAATAATAGTAAAAAATTGTATAGAAATAGTGTTTTTCTTATGTAAAAATAAGAAGCATAAGTTGGTTTAATTTGGCCTAATTAGGATTTGATTTGAGGGTCAAATCTTTGATTTGCGATTCAACACGCAACCTTCTTTCTTAGAAAAGTGATAATTGAAGAAGTCAAGAGAATGAGTAAAACGGACCACCACACACCCCACAGCCATGCAAGATTCACGAGAGCTTTGGAACTTATAAATACATGAAGGAGCCTTGAATTGAGAGATAAGGTGATGAAATTTTCAAGCACCCTTTAGTCCCACATCACATAAAGTATTGAGGATGAAGAGTGATACAAACCATCTCGACAAACAGATGACTAGGGACACAACATACACTTCACAATTAAGTAAGTCATCTCAGCATCCAAGTCAAGGCCCCACCAAACTTCAAAAGGACCTCAGCAGAAGAAGAACTGGACATAGGCTAGAGCATCAAATGTTCTTTCTTCTGGTCATTTTAAAAGACAAGTTTATGTAAATAAATTGGGCTCACTTTGGGGGTCCAAATAGAAGAATAAGATAGAGTAGGGTGTGCTTAGTAATTTGAGTATGGTGTGCTTAGTAATTTGGGCTTGTGTCAAGTCGACCTTTCATGACATGTGCACCTAGGTTTAGGGTTTCTTTGACCTACCTTCTAGAAGGTTTCTCACAAATAAATCCTTTACCCCTCTAGCTCTTACTCCTCAAGTCACTCTCTCCTATATAAAGGGTGTTTTGCCTCATGTAATTTACACATTGAATTTTGAATAATAAAGAAACTCTGCATGAGTGTTTAGTGAGACTTGAGTGTTCTCCTTTGTGGGTCTTATCTTGAGTGCGTGTACACTTCAAGTGACGGCTCTTCACCATTTATCTTGGAGTTTTCTCCCCCTCCAAGTGCGTGATCCCTTTTTCCATAAACATATCTTAATTTCTTCACCTTTGTGTTTTTCTTTCCTTTTCCTTGCGTCATTCTTCCATACTTTTATTCATTTATGTTTGGCTTTCTTCATCATCTTATGTTTCTTTTCATGTCTTTAATTTCCGCTCCTTCGTCATCATAATCACCATATTTGTGTTTTCTCTTTGTCTTCTAGAAGTACACATTCACACTTACTTAACCACTTAGTTAAGTTCGTGTCCAGTGAGAATCTTCTTTGGGTTTCTCAGCGTAATTGCTAATCTCAAAACTTATAAACAAAAGAGTAACCCATAAAATGAGCAATCCTAAAATCAACTCACATCATGTGGTATTCAGAGCATGGTTATCTTGTGCTTAATGGCTTTTGAATTTATTTTTGCCTTTAATTTTCAACACATTTCAAGTATTGCTTTTATCTTCAAGCAATTTCAATTCAACATTTAAATTCTTGTCATTTACAATTCCGTCTTTTTATTTATTAAGTAATTTAAATTCTACTTTTCGAATTATTTATGTCAATTTTTTTTTTACCTTACCTATTTTGCTTGGGTCTTATGTTCTTAGTGTTCTAGGAGTCTTTAAATCCATTCTGCTTATTTTGCTTTTAATTGTGAAGAACTCAAAGTAAATAGAATTTGTTTAAGTGGTAGTTGATTTAGTTCCAAACAAAGAATTCAAGTGATCATATGAATTGAATCTCAATCTATTTGTGAAAATTGAAAGTGAATTAAAAATATGCATGTCAAGAATGTGGACATTTTAAATCCATAAAAACAAAACAAAGACATTTTTTTTAATGCAAATTACTTTTCAAGTTTAAAGTGCTAAGAGGATTCTTTTTATGTGGCAAAATTTTTTCATATCTGTGGAATTTTATCCTTTTTGCTTTTACAATTTTTAAGAAAATCAAACTTCATAGTTAAAAGTGAAGTAAGTTTCTTTGAGTCTTCACAAGTGCTTTTCTTGTTTGTTTTGTTAAAAGTTTTGTCATCCTCTAAATTCCAATTTTGTGTAGCTTTCTTTTTTTATATATAAAAACTTCCATGTTAAGCATCACTATGCAACTTGACATCTCAGTTAGACTGACACGTAAAGTAACAACAATCATCTGCCATCACATGAAAAACAATATTATTAAAAATAGAAAAAAAAGACAAAATAAATATGGGGGGACTAGACCAAAACCCCATATGTTAATAAAAACGATATATAGGTAGACTATACCTATTCATAAAGAATTCTAAGAACAGACTAGATCGAAACCTATTATCCAAATGAAATTATTCTTTATGAATAAATCCTAAATTAGTCAACTTATCAGCACACACATTCCCTTAACAAAAAATATGAGTAACCCTAAACCTGATTTTCCCATAGTAATTAAGACAAGTATCTCATCGATTACAAAGCATCCACGGAACATTAGTCCTAACAATAAACGCAACACAAACCAAGGTAGAATCACATTCAAGCCAGACATTAGTAAGCCCAACCACAGAGAACTCCGAGTTACAAGAAAAAAGTCCTAGCTGATTTAAGAGTGAGACGACTAGACTCATCTAAAATCCACTTAGGAATATCCTGTTCCTCCCTAACCATGATATGATTAAAAAAAATCATGGTTACACGTGAGTGAGTACATTAAATTGTTATTTTCACTAATTGTTTTCTTTCTTTTGTGCAAAATCATGGCTCATTTTTCTTTAGTAGAGTCTTCAAAGCCACAATCTCCTCAAAAGACACATCTTTTGGGGGAGTTTAAGGATACTAAGAGGAGCTTGGCCCAAAAGAGGAAATGCGACAACTAGTGGAAAGAATGCAAAGGCTAGAGGATACTCAAGAGAGACAAGTTAAGGAAGGGAGGTGAAAGCGTAGAAGAACTACTAGACATTAAATGCGCTATAGAAACCAAGAATAAGAAGATTGACAGATACAAAATATTGAAGTTAGGCGCCACCACCACCAACCACCAAAGAATTCTATTCCTTTTGTAAAATCACCTAGTTTTAGTGGAGAAAATGATCCTAATGTGTACTTAGGATGGGAAGCTAATGTAGAACAAATTTTTAATGTGTATGAGGTCGAAAAGGACCAAAAAGTTAAGTTAGCTTCCCTAGAATTTGAGGATTATGCCATGCAATGGTAACATCAAACTGTACTGGACATTGGGCTAAACAAGAAGCCAATCGTGGTCTTTTGGAATGATTTAAAATTATGCATGCGTATGCGGTTTGTTCCTCATCACTATAGGAAGGAACTCTTGTTAAAGCTCTAACGGCTTCATCAAGGATCTAGGAGTGTAGACGAGTATTTCAAAGATTTAGAAGTAACTTTGACTAAAATTAATATGCATGAAAGTGAAGAGTCAAAGATTGCTAGATTTGTGAGTTTTACGGCAAGAAATACAAGATGTTGTAGAATGATATGGGTATACTTCTTTGGAAAAATTGGTTCACCTAGCCATCAAGGTTAAATCACAAGTTTTGAAAAGAAAATCTTTTAAAAATACTCATAATGATGACTTTTACAAATCATCTTGCAAGGACAAACAAAAATTTGAAAACCAAGACTCTGTTTCCAATTTCTTAAAAGAAACCACCCCACATCATAAAAATTATAAAGATAAACCTTCTACTATTAAATCACCCACCAAAACCTTAACTAAAAAATGTTTTAAATGTCTATGTTTTGAGCACATTGCTGATAATTACCCAAGTAAAAGAATAATGATGGTTAAAAGAGGGATAGTCGTGAGTGACCATAGTTGCCAATCATCTAGAGCTAGCTCTCCTTCCTCTTCAAAAATCCCAATTGAGGATGAGTTTGAAATACCATGTGAAGGTGATTTGTTAGTAGTAAGGCGCATGGTAGGAAAACTTCAAAAACCCTTTGATGAAAGTCAGAGGGAAAATATTTTCCATACCCGATGCCTTATTTATGAAAAATTATGCTCTTTGATAATTGATGGGGGTAGTTGTATAAACGTGGGAAGTACAAGAGTGGTGAAGAAACTTAAATTACCCACCATTTCTTATATACAACCCTAGAAATTTCAATGGCTAAGTGAAAAGGGTGAAATAATTGTTAATAAATAAATCCTCATATCTTTCTCAATTGGAAAATATAAAGATAAGGTGTTATGTGATGTTGTGCTTGATGACTTTTTATGGCAAGTGCACCACATTGTCAAAAGTAATCATTTTTCCCTAAGGACAGATATCGATCCCACAAGGAACAATTGGATTATCAAATACAATACTCGCAAAATATAAAACAGAACAATAAACATTGTGTTGACAGTGGTTGTGTTGGTGATGATTAATAAGAAAAGAGGCAAAGAATTAGTTGCTTCAAGTTGGAAAAATAAGGATTAGGTTTCCTCTTTCTCACTCTCATGTATTTTTATTAGCATGTTAACATTAAGTTCTTTGATTGAAATTGATGCCCGTATAAAATTCATTTATATCGATTTCTCGCATACTTATAAAAAAAACTTAGAGACACACTCAGACATTAATAGCAATTAACATTTCAAGTCTATTTCTAGCATTCAAATATGTTAAACAATATTGTTAAGGTCAGAACCCTAAAAATATTTTTCAGCCAGATTTAAGATTCTAGATCAAGAGTTAGAAACAAAACAACAATACCAATAATCAATCAAGAAAAATATATTATATCATATTTAAATATCACCTCAATACATAAGAGTTCAAATAGAATACTCTCAATCCTAAAGGGTAGAATTAGCCACGCATCTTCTAGTACCTTCTATTCTCCCAATTTGGTTACAAGTCACTCAATGGTGTTTTCCTCTCAATCTGGCACACTTGCGTCGCGCTAATGGGCTTATTGATTAAAACATAAAATGGCCCAATGGTTCTGACGCTTTCTCGCTCAAGTGAGATATAGCTCGCTTGAGTGAAAAAGGCGTCGGTTTTTAACACTACAACTGGAGCATTCTCGCTAAAGCAAAAATGGACTCTCTTGAGCGGTTGCTCTATTGCTGAGTTGGGCTTTTTGTACTTTTGTGCATTCCTGGGCCTTCCAGATTTCTCCTTGTAACTTATATTATTCCTTTTTAGCCTAGTCATCTCCATTCTTCCCTAGAAACCTGAAATTAACACCAAATTTGGGAATAAAATGCTCGTATTCAAATAAAGGTTATAAAATATGTAGAAAAGTATAAATTCATAAATTATGGATTATTTTATATGTAATTTAGTAATTAATACTCATAAGTGTCTATATTTTAATATGAAATGTTACTTAAATTAGGCACTTATCATTGCCCATGGAAGCAACCCATATTCTTTTAGGAAGGCCATGACAATATGATAGAAAAACTTTACATGATGATCTAACTAACAAGATTTCTTTTCACTTCCAAGGCCATAAGATCATATTGAAATCTATATCTCCAAAATAGGTAAATAAAGACCAAATAAAAATGAAACAAAAAAGAAAATCTGAAAAAGATGACGAAAATAACAAAACGGGGCTCATCACTTCACCAAAAATGATGAAAATCGTAATGTTGATCTATCCAAAAATAAATATTGTCGACTCACTTCGATAGTCTCCTTCCTTCTCTTGTTTATTTATTCATGGCCCTAATTACATGCAACATTTGTTAGAGAAATGTGAGAATATTTTTCAAAATCCTTCTAAAGGTTTACACCTTATAAGAAGTTTTTCACGCCAAATTCCCTTTGATCCTACACATTCTCTACAAACTTTACATGTAACTAGAACCATTCCACCCAAACTCCTAAAATTCAATGAACATAAGTTTCCCGCACAACTCACATATATAAATCAAGTGAACAAACTAACTATGTTATTTGCAGGAGTTTTATATTTTAGGTCAAATTCTTTCCAACTTCGGAGGGCATGATACAAACAATCTCGACAAACAGATGACTACGGACACAACAGACACTTCACAATTAAGTCAGTCATCTTAACATCCAAGACAAGGCTCCGCCAAACTTCAAAAGAACTTTAGCAGAAGAAGAACTGGACATAGGCCAAAGCATCAGATGTTCTTTCTTTTGGTCTTTTGAAAAGACAAATTTATGTAAATAAATTGGGCTCACTTTAGGGGTCCAAATAGAAGAATAAGATAGAGTAGGGTGTGCTTAGTAATTTGAGTACGGTGTGCTTAGTAATTTGGGCTTGTGTTAAGCCTACCTTTCATGACATGTGCACCTAGGTTTAGGGTTTCTTAGACCTACCTTCTAGAAGGTTTCTCACAAATGACTCTTCTACCCCTCTCATTCTTGCTCCCCAAGTCACTCTCTCCTATATAAAAGGTGTCTTGCCTCGTGTAATGTACAACTGAAATTTAAAATAGAAAAGAAACTCTGTAGAAGTGTTTAGTGAGACTTGAGTGTTCTCCTTTGTGGGTCTTATCTTGAGTGTGTGTGCACTTCAAGTGGCGGCTCTTCAACACTTATCTTGGAGTCTCCTCCCCGTCCAAGTGGCCTGATTCCTTATTCCATAAGCATCTCTTAATCTTCTCATCTTTTTGTTTTTCTTTCCTTTTCCTTGCGCAATTCTTCCATACTTTTATCCATTTATGTTTGGCTTTCTTCATCATCTTATGCTTCTTTTCATGTCCTTTAATTCCACACCTTCATCATCATAATCACCATATTTGTGTTTTCTCTTTTCCCTTTAGAAGTGAACCTTCACACTTACTTAACCACTTGGTTAAGTTCGTGTCCAGTGGGAATCTTCTTTGGGTTTCTGACCTATAAAATGTGCCAATCTAAAAGCAACTCACATCAAGGAGTCTCTCTACTTATAAATAAAGTACTACCCCCTTGTAACTCACCTTTGATATGAATAAGAATTGAACTTACTAAAATGTTTGTCTTCTTATTCTTCTTGGGTCTCTAAATATTGGAGTATTCTCCTAAGGAAACTTCTCTAAGGAAACTTCCTTGGAAGAGGAACCTAGTTCAAGTTTCCTAAGAAACTTGGAAAAGTTTAAAATTTTCTAAGTCGTCTGCTACCTTGGAGGGTGCTTCCATCAATTATGGCTTTGTTCGTGTGTGGACATTCTAGTTGTCGAACGTTGTTCTTTTGGAACTAATGAAGTTTTTCTTGCATTTCCTTCACCTAAATTTTATTTCATTCACATTGTTTAGTCATATTTAGTCATTTCAGAATATCCATGTAGGATTCCTTCATCACTTATGGAATCAACCTTACCTAAAATCTCTTTAGTGTTAAGGATAAAATATTGAATTTCAAAAATATAGAAATAAGATATGTTGGACTTTCTACCTTTCCATAATTTATAGGGAGTCTTTTTAATCAAGGGTCTAATGTAAACCTATTTTTGTAAATAGCAAGTTGTGTTAATTTCTTGAATCCAAAAATGTTTAGGCATGAAGATAATATTAAGCATTGTTCGAACCATTTCTTGTAAAGAACGATTCCTCTCCACAACACCATTTTGTCTATATTTGTGTAATCATCATCCCTTTAAACCATATATTATAAATAATTTCCTTCAAATCCTATATCGTCCACTAAAACTACATGGTCCTTCCTTAACCTTTCACACAACAAGTATTATCACCAGAAGATAATTCCCTGGCTCTTGTCACCTACAAAACACCCTCACAATTTTTCCTCAACTATCACCCACATAATTGACACCTGGATGCCTCAACCATCCTCAACCTTCCAACATTCTCAAGAATAAGTTAAGCTACGTGAAGACGCAATTGTCATGTTAGACCCTCCAACTTGGCAAACACCTGTCTATACCAATATTCTTAGATGACATGGACCAGCTCCACTCATCCAAATTTTCTTGGGTTGGTTAAAGAAGAAGAGCTAGACCACTTTGCTAAGTTCTAGCCCATGCTACATAGGATGATATTACTTCCACTAGGCGCTCTTGCTTTTTCCGTTCCATGGAGAGATGTTTCAAAAGGTATAGGAAATATCTCAGTCGAAACGTATGTAAAGAACAAGATGATTGGTTTCCCTTCCTCACTGCGAGTGTTTGAAAAGACTGAGTTCATTATCTTTCCAGATGTTATCTGTTCAAGGCTGTTAGTTATCAATAACAGGAAGTTGAGAAGCATAACTCCATCCCCTCCTCAAAAAGTTAAATCCTTACCTAAGGTCATCCCTAGAGATTAAATATACGTGCTTGATGACAATAAAGGTTTCTAAGTAATCCTTTATCAAGAAGCTAAAACTGCATTGAGAGAAAAAATTACTAAGTACAGATCAAGATCTTCCCTAAGAAAGTCTACCTTAAAAAAGAGTTTTTACGGATATTAAGTATTTCCTAATCAAGCCTACCATAGTCTTATCCAAGAAGGTATATAAAGTGATCAAGGATTAAGATAAAAAAGAAAAGAAAACATATACATGAGAGAAATATACATCACCACGGAGCGACGACAGTGCAAGGGAGTGACTCTGGTATCCACCCCTGCCACGCGACTCGCCAGTACAGTGAAGGAGCGGGTTCTTCTATGGGTAGTTCAACCCCCCACCACAGTGGAAGCAATTATTCCTGTAAGAAGGGGCTCGAGGAAGGGCTTGAGGAAGATGTGGGGAGGAGTAGGTCTGGGCCGGATGAGAAGGAGGGGACATGTTCAATTCCACTGGAAATTCGAAGGTTGTAGGAGCTACGGAAAATGGAAGCGTCAACTGCCCAAGCCAAGTGGAGATCAAAAGGTGGAATTGGGACCTTACACCATGGAGCTACTTCCTCTTCCAGGTTAAGTAAATGCTCCTTTGCAGAATCTGTTAATGATATCGTGTTGTGTAATAATCGATTGAAGTCCGAAGATGATACAGCTGAATTTGTTAGAATTTGAGAGTTTGGTCAAAATCTGGGGATGCAGTGCTTAGGGGATGAAGGAAGTGTGGCTGGAGAATTGGGGCGCATGGAGGCTAGGGACAACGAAGTCAACAAGGTGTCCCGAGGGGGGAGGAGAAAAGAGGTACCATGATTGTTATCAACCTCAATATCAGAGGTTTGGGGGGGGGGGACGAAAAAACGGTATTTGAACCATTTAGTGGCTAAGGAGGGTGCTGAGTTCATGTGTTTGCAGGAGACTAAATCGTTCTCGTTAACAGATGCCAAATGTTTCTCCTTGTGGGGTGACAGCAACATTGGCTGGGTTCATTACGAGGGGCTCAATGGGGCAGGTAGTTTAGTAACAATGTGGCATAAAACAGCCTTCGCCTATGACAATCACGTCGTGGGAGCGGGCTTTATTGCGGTTAAGGGACAACATCTCAAAACGGGCACTCAGTGTGTCGTGGTGAATATATACGCACAGCTTAAATGAAAAGGGTGGCCTATGGGAAGTGCTGACAACTCTCAAACAACAATACCCAAATCAAGCTTGGGTTTTCTGTGGAGATTTTAATGCTGTGAGAAGGGAGAACGAAAGAAAAGGCTTGAGAGGCCTCTCAAGTCAAAAGAAGGAGATCGAAGACTTTAATTACTTTATTGATAGTAATGGGTTATTGGACATCCCCGCTGTGGGTAAGAAGTACACCTGGTTCAAAGCCAATGGTACAGCTAAGAGCAGACTAGACAGATGTTTGGTGTCGGAAGAATGGCTCCAAATCTGGCCCGCTTCTAAGAAGTATGTACAACCGAGATCGGTCTCGGATCATTGTGCGCTAGTGATGAAGGCACGGGAAAAAGACTGGGGCCCTAAACCGTTCAGATCCTTTGACGTGTGGCTCATGGAGCCGGATTTCAAGTTGATGGTAAAAAGTAAATGGGATTCATATCACGTGCAAGGCGACAATATGTCCGTCCTCAAAGACAAACTGAAGCTACTAAAGGCTGACCTCAAAGTGTGGAACAGAAATACCTTTGGTTGCCTGGAAACCAACAAGAAACGAATAGTATCGGAAATTGAGGAGCTAGATGCCAAGGACGACAACGATGCTTTGGACGACATTGGAAATTTGAGGAGGATGGAATTGTTTAGCCAGTTGGGGTTGATGATAAGAAGTTGGACTCAATATATAGACAAAAAGCAAGAGTGAACTTGTCCAAATATGGGGACACCAACTCAAAGTTTTTTCACTCTGCAATCAGATGGAGAAGATTAAAAAATGAGGTCAAAGGTGTTGAGATTGACTCGCAATGGTGTGAGGAGCCGGAGGTAGTTCGTAGGGAAGCAAAACGTGTGTTTGAGAACAGATTTAAGGCTACAAAAGACTACGGTGTTACCTTAGGATCGGTGGAATTCAAGTCCCTGTCTATGGAGGTTAGCAGGAAAATGGTATCTAACTTCACTGAGGAGGAGGTAAAGGATGTCGTATGGCAATGTGGAGGATCAAAGAGTCCGGGTCCGGACGGTTTCAACTTCAATTTCATCAGGAAATGTTGGGACGTCCTAAAAATGGATCTTATGGAAGTTGTGAGTTTTTTTCAGGTTACGGGGTCTTTTCCCAAGGGCTGTAATGCATCCTTCATTGCCCTTGTCCCCAAGGTAAGAGATCCTTCGTCGCTCGAACAATTTCGACCCATATCTCTTGTTGGAGCCATTTACAAGATCATTACAAAGGTCTTGTCAGTACGGATGAAGAATGTTATGTCTATGGTCATTGATGATAGCCAGTCTGCCTTCCTTAGTGACAGAGGTCTTTTGGATAGTGTGTTATGGCTAATGAAGTACTTGAGGAGTGTAGGAGGACTCGGAGGAGAGGAGTTTGTTTCAAGGTGGACTTTGAAAAGGCATACGGTTCTGTTAGGTGGAGTTTTCTGTTTGACATGTTACGAAGGCTGGGATTCCATGAAAAGTGGATTATGTGGGTTAAAAGGTGCTTGGTCTCGTCTTCAGTGTCTGTTTTGGTTAACGGAAGTCCTACGGAGGAGTTTAAACCATCTAGGGGCTTAAGACAGGGAGACCCCCTAGCCCCTTTTCTGTTTTTAGTGGTGGCGGAAGGGCTAGCTGGGATTGTGCGGAAAGCGCTGAGTATGAGGGAGCTTACGGGGATAAAGGTAGGAAGGAACAACACTGAGTGTTGCTTACTACAGTTCGCTGATGATACACTTTTTCTCTGCCAAGACTCCTTCAATAATATTTTCGCTATCAAGGCCATTCTCCGATGTTTTGAAATTGCTTCAGGTTTGAAAGTTAACTTTCACAAGTCTAAGCTGGTTGGTATAAGCATCGACAACTTTGTACTGAACACCTATGCGAAGACGCTCAATTGCCAAACTATGCAACCTCCCTTTCAATACTTGGGGGTAGAAGTCGGTGGTAATCCTAGGAAGAAGCAGTTTTGGGAGCCGGTGGTGAAAAATTTAGAAGCTAGACTCAGTTCCTGGAAAAGCAGATCCTTATCTATGGCAGGTCACATATGCTTGCTGAAATCGGTCTTCACCACCATTCCACTTTTCTATTTATCCATCTTTAAAGCGCCAGTAGTAGTATGCAACAAAATTACTAGCATTCAGAGAAGATTTCTCTGGGGGTGGGGGAGAGAGAATAAACCGATCTCTTGGGTAAGCTGGGACAACGTTTGTAGGCCTCCTAAAGAAGGCGGGTTGGGGATCAAAGAGATAAGGAGGTTTAACTCAGCTCTATTGGCAAAATGGAAATGGTGAATAGTGAGTCACGAGGAAGGAAGATGGAAATACATCCTTAAGTCCAAATATGATCTAGACCCAGGTGGTAGACAAGTTGGGCTGAGATATCAATCATGGTAGTGGAGGGACCTAGTCAAAGTAATTGGTGAAGGTGAGCAGGAAGGATGGTTCCATAAAGCAGTTCGGTGGAAAGTAGGTGATGGGGGTAAAGTCAGATTCTGGGAAGACATGTGGTTCCAGGACAGTAGTCTTAAATCCATGTACCCAAGACTCTATACCCTGTCGTTGGATCAAGGTAAGACAGTGGAGCAGTTAGGAGGATGGGAGGAAGGTAGATAGCAATGGAGGTTAAGTTGGAAGAGGGATAGATTTGAATGGGAAGGAAATCTGGAGAAGGAGCTAACCTCAACGCTGTCTTTGGTAAGAATGTGCCAGGACGTCCAAGATCTTCTCACTTGGAGGGTAGATTCAAAAGGTATGTTTTCGGTGAAATCAGCATACTCTCTTCTAGCCCAGCATCAAACTCATGAAGCAATGGATAATGCTTTTGGCCTCTTATGGCAGTCGAAAGCCATGCCAAAGATACTTATCACTGCCTGGAGAGTCATTCTAGACAGGCTGCCTACCAATGACAATCTTATAAGGAGAGGGATACAGGTGCAGTCGCCATTATGTGCCCTGTGTGGTTCGGCAGACGAATCATCTCAACATGTCTTCCTTGAGTGTGTGCAGGCACAACGAGTACGGTCCCGTTGCTATCGCTGGATTGGCATCTTGGGGGCTAATAATAAGGACATAAGAAGTCACTTCGTAAACTTCTATTTAGTCCACCTATCCAGCACACAAAACCAGGTATGGAGAGGGTTATGGGCGGCAATTGTTAGAAGCATTTGGGAACAGCGGAACCATGTAGTTTTTAGAGGAGGGATACCTGATGCGGACGAAGTGTTCCAAAATGCTCAGTTATGGTCATGGTTGCGGTTAAAACATAAGACAATTGGATTCTCTTATGCGTTCTCGGATTGGATTTTGAACCCCAACCACTGCCTCTATGCAGTTAACTGACAGGTTTAAACTGTTATATGGTTTGTTGTGTCTGTGGTGTTTGTGTTTCTGGTGTTTATATAGGTGGTACTGGTTCGTTGTTGAATGAAGTAAAGAGCATGTTCTGAATGGCGAGAGATGATCTCAAGAAGGAACTCCAGTAACTGATTGTGTGAGAGGTTGGTAGTGTTTGCGGTTCGTAACAGAGTAAGGATAACGGTGTGGTGGCGGTTTGCCGGAGTCCATATTACAGAAAATGTGAAAGGGGCTCAGTCAGGCTGTGGTGGCTCATCCTATGTACATCCTTGAAGGATCTTGAGTCTGTTATTGGTACAGCTCTCAACGGGTGGTATGAGTGATGTTTCTGTCTCCTGCAATTGACCAGGTGTGTTGGACCTAAGAGAGATCGAGATAACTCATCGCCTCCTTCAGATTAGGCTGGGTAATGGGGTGGCGCTGCCAGGTCATTAACCCAGGTGTAGGGAGCAAAAGGACGATGGAATAGGTATGGAATTGTGGGGACGACTTCTATGTTTTGTCCAATCTGTTTTCACCTCGTTGGTCATTACTTTTTCTGGAGCTGCGGTTGTGTCACAACAGAACCTTCTTACCATGTCTAACCTCTAGAGAAGAGAGATATTGGAAAAGTTGGCAGAGGGCTTTGAACGTAGCTGGGTGTGGTAAGAATGTAGAGGTAGGTGCAGGGGCGCTACTCAAGCCATACCAATACCAGATGCTCAACGTAGAAGAAGAGAAGGGAGACGAGTCTGTCGTGGATAAAAGTGCAGCTAGGTATTCTTTGGTATGTTACTGGGAGGCTTGTTGGCTGTGTCACTCGAGACAATGAAGTTTGGAGCTCTCAAAGCCAGACCATAGTTACAATTATGGAGTGCTCGTAGCTTTCGCTTGCATGAAGTGTTGTTATTTCTTAATTCTGGTTCAAGGTGCCGACCATAGAGTTGCAGGGGAACACGAGAGAAGACTGAAGTGTAGATCTCAGGCACATTTTATAATGGAACTACGTCACAAAGGAGTAAGAAGGCAAGAAGAGGATGTTGGAGTAGGTTAGGTAGCAGGAGGAGCCCAAGTTTGGTTAGTAGATTATGGGTGTTTGGGTGGAGGTTTGGCTGCTGTTAGAATGCTGGTACAGTTTTTGGTTCGGTAACTAAAGTGACAACACAATAGCCTTCATGGCATAGCTGCTGGTTTTTTGGCTGCAGGTGAAGCACCCTTTGATTCTGTTTTTTTGGTTATAGTTTCTGCTCTTCTTTTAAGTGCATTTGGCTTTTGGGAATAGGTACTGCCAAAATTTTGGTGCAGTTCTGGTGTAGCTCTGTGCTTTTGGGTGTGGTTATGTAGGTTAAATCACGTCTTTCTTTGTCTTTGTTGTATACGGGTTGGGATACCCCTGAAGTATCCCCCTAATTTAATTTATTCATTGCTGATCAAAAAAAAAAAAAGTCTACAAACAATTTCTTTGAGTATTTTCTTGTGTATTGAGAGCTTTCTAGAATATTTCACAAAGTCCTAGGTTGAATTAAGTTGTTGAACATAATGCATGCACTAGATAGTTGAATACGAGTGAATTTAGTTTTGTGGCTTTTTGTGAAAATTGGGTGTAGAAAAATAAAATTTGAGGCTTCTTTATCTAAAAAAATATTAAAGAAATTTGAGAACTGAAAATAAATATCGAAGGCTAAGATATATATGTGAAAAAAAGTGAAAGAAAAGGCTAAGACAAGTCATTACACTCTTAGATGCATGAATTAGCTTTTCTAAAGAATTGTATGACTTGAATTACATGAAAAAATTATGAGTGATTTTTTTTTTTCATTTCCTTAAGAAATTGTGTCTTCATTTTGTTTTAAGTAATCCTACTCTAGAACTCCTTACTAGGTTTGTTTTTAGTTCTTGTTTTTAAAATTTGCCTTATTTATTGCATGCCTTTCTTCAATTTTTCTTGTGTTTTGTCACTAAATCTACCCTTTGATGTTTTCAATTCTAAAATTTGCAATTTTAGTATTTACTTCTTACCCTTGAGTTGGAATTTATGTGAACCTTTCTTCGATACTTGGAAGAACTCACCTTTTCCAAAGGTAGCCTTTTAGGTGTTAGTAGAAGACCTAGTGGAAAATTACCATTAAAGAGACTTTGGAAGAAAAGAAAGAGCAAGCTAAGAGTTCCAAATACTTGAGAGAATGACTCATTGAAAAATTTGGACCGAATATACAGAAAAAAACCTAAAAGTATAAAAAAATGACGCATAAACTTGCTCACTCTTTTTATCTATCACAAAATTTGAAGTTGTACTTCTTTTATTTCTTGTATACCTTGGGATAATTCCTTTGGTGAAATCTAATCTCTTTAGCTAAAAATTTTGTAATAATTTTCATTAGACTTGTGAAAGTGTTCTAAAGGGCTCAAAATGTCTCTTGGACTTCCACCATAGGAACTCAGGAACTCAACTAGTATACTTTTGATGTTTTCATTCCTTGAACTTTGTTTTTGATTTCTTGGTGCTTTTATATCTGTGACAAACTAGATTTCATTTCTCCAAAAAACACTTAGTGACATTACTTTGGTACTTAGAGGTGTGTAATTAAGAAAAATTTTGACTTTGAAGTTTTTCACACAGAAAATTGTGAAAGTGCATGTCTAGGAAATGTTTGGTTGTAAAAGACTTGTCACTTAAAAGAGTCCATTGGTGACCCATCTCTTTCCTGAGAACTTACTTGGTGTAGTTCTAGTACATTTTTTTTTTGTTAGCAAAAACCTCTTACAGATATCGTGAAAACCTTTACACTCATTTTTGTGAAAATCTTTTGAAAACTTTGTGAAAATATTTTTCTTGATAAAAAAATGAGTGATTATTCTCATACGCACCATTCTTGATAGTTTTATGGACCACTATAAGGAAGAAAATTTAAGGGATGAAACTAAAAACACAAAGAGACATAGGAGAGTTTAAGAACATGTTTGCTTAATTCATACAAAACCATGAAAATCTAAGAGCAAACATGGAGAGGAATCAAGTAGAAGAAAGAATTATCATGATGACCCTCATTCCCAAAATGTATAAGTGTTTAGTAGTTTAGTAGTCACCACAATGATGATAACTACCAACCACCCTCTAGGCATGATAGGCCTAGAAACTCACCTTTCCCTAAAGAACCTAAGGTGGAACTTCCCTTTGGCTGAGAAAATGTAGAAGAATATTTAGTCTAGGAAATGAAGGTAGAACAAATTTTTGAGTGTAACCTTGTGGATCACGAAAAAAAGGTGTCCTTAACAAGTTTGAGTTTGTAAGGACATGCTATGTATTGGTGGTCCTCAATAGTGAGAGACCTTAGGATTCACGAAAATCCTCAAATCCTATAATGGAATGAACTTAGGATTGCCTTAAGAAAGAGACATGTGCCCTTACTATAACATGGAGTTAATGGAGAAGCTCCATAGACTCGAATAGAGAAACACAAGTATTGAAAAAAATAGACAAAAAATGGAGTAACCCATGATGAGAATGGGATTAAAGAAAAACCTAGAATCATAATAGCTAGGTTCCAAAGTGGTATCAACCTAGAGATTAGGGATATAGTTGAAATTATTACCTTATAATGATTTGAATGAACTACTTCAACTATAAATAAGGGTAGAACAACAATTACAAAGAAAATATACTCATAAAAAAGAATACTCTACGCCTTCACAGCCTAGGTTTGAAGAATCACGACATAGGGATAGGGAAAAACAAAGAGAAAAAGGAAAAGAAAGAGAGAGAAAAAAATGAAAAATATAAATACACAGAATCCTCTAAAGAAACTAGGACAAGAGGTGTTCAATTCTTAAAGTGTCTTGAAAGAGACATATTTCTTGTAAAAGTACACATAGAAAATGGTTTTAAAAGACCAAGACGTTGGAAGTCAGGATGACATTGATTATTAAGAAGAACTTCCAGATTTTGTGGAAGAAATTTCTCCTTGTGAAAAAGAGTTGTTATTCTTCAAGTTTTAGAAAATACATTTTTTATGAATGCAGATAATGACTCTAGTTGTAGCTCCAAATTCATAGATAAGTTGGCCCTAACTACTACTCCCCATCATAAACCTTACAAACTTTGATAGATTAAAAGTGGTGGTGGGCTAGTAGTTAAAGAACAAGTAAGTATACTCATTTCCATAGGCAGTTATAATGAAACGTTTTGTGTGATATTATTCATATCTTACTTGGTAGTTGTCACTTCCAGGATCAAAATGGAATAAAGGAAAAATAATTTTCAAAAATTATGGAAGAAAGGCCTGCAAAACTAGATTTAGGATCTGAGAGTGGGTTATGTGTAAGGAAGGTATTAGCACCCTACAACGTTCATACTAAAATGATACCTTTAATTAAATATGCAAAAAAATGTGATTTTTTAGAATGTTTAATTTTCCCAAAAGAAAAAGAAAAAAATGCATGTGAAAATAAAGATTTTTTTAAAAAAAAAATTATTTGGACTCGACAAGGATTAAAGCTTGGTCCTACATAATTCCATTCACAATGAAAAAAAATCAAGGTTTGTATAGTTCTAAAAGTCAAATATGTTTTAGAAAAAATAAGCTTATGCCAATGTGAGTTGTGTTTTGCCAATTGAATTTTTCCTTTCTTTAAAAATAAACCTGGCACTTGTTCTTACGTATTTTTATTCCTAACGAAAAGTAAAAAATTACGTAGTTTTAAAGGTCAAAAAAAATGTTGGTTGGTGTTGATACTTATAATTTTTCAAAATTTTATATATTTTACAATTTTAAATTTTTTAGAATTCACACTAATTAAACTATGTTGAATACTCTGTACAAATCATATAGAGTAAACTATTCATTGATGTTATTGACTATTTGCGTGAATTTTATTAAAAAAAACATAAATTTGTAATTGTTTTGTTAAAAATAGTATAAGATGATCATACAAAATACTCAACTGATTGTATTAAATATTAGATAACACATATCTAAAATTTATTTAGGCGTGGCGCCAAAATTTTATTTTAATTTTTGTACAAAAAAACCTTGGTGATTACATATGTAATAAACCGATGGCAAATAACAGAAGTGTTGGAATGAATGGACTGGTCCTAACCTTTTTAAATATAATAAAAACTGGTAGATGTATATATTAAACTAAGGTACGGCAAATAGTATAAAAACACTGTCCTAGATTAATGGACCCAGGCTTTTAAATATAAAACAAGTTGTCTGTATAACGACGGTGGTGAATAGTGGAAAGATGATGGGCCTGGGTGAGAGTATAAAATATGGCAGTGGCGAAGAGAAAAAATGCTGGGCCAGCTTAATGGGTTAATGTTTTTGTAAAAAGATGATGCGGATATACAATCTGGAGTGCAAATAGTACAAATGCCACCAACCAAATGGATCCAGACTTTTTCTAAGAAAAAGATGCGGATATAAAAACTGAGTGGTAAATAGCTAAACTGCTGGCTGGGACTGTTTTTTTTTTTTTTTTTTTTTTTTCTTCTTTTTTTTTCTAAAATTGAAGGCTCACGGCGAAACCTTGTGGTTCCGTCCACTGCCCAAACACGCTCAAGTGCTTCATCTCATCATAACATGCTGGCTGGGACTGTTTAAAACAATTATTAAAATTATTAAATATCTACAAATTCTAAATTATTTAATGTTTTACTCAAATAAAAATCTGAAATACATAAAATTTTAAATTATTTTAAATACGAAATAAATAAAATTTTAAAATTATTCAAAATCTTAAATTATTCAATGTCCTACTTAAATAAAAATTTAAAATAAATAAAATTTTAAATAAATAAAAATCCTAAATTATTTAATTTTCTATTTAAATAAAAATCTTAAATATACAAAATTCTTAAATAAATACAAATTTTAATAAATATATAAAATTGTTAAAATATTCAAAATCCTAAATACATACAAATCTTAATTTATTTAATTCCAAATTTAAATAAAAATATAAAATATATAAAAAATTTAAAATGTTTAAAATCCAAAATTAATACAAATACTAAATTATGTAGTGTCCTATTTAAATAAAAAATTGAAATAAATAAAATTCTTAAATTATTCAAAATCTTAAATAAATAATTTTTTAATTTATTGAAAATTCTAAATAATATTTTGTTTTAAAGTATCTCTTTTATTGTTTATTTTTATTAATAATATTATTAAATACTTTTATTACATTCCTATTCTCATTCTCCTACAACCACTAACCTGCACCACTTCGCAAGTCAACAGCTACACTAAAGGAGAAAAACGTTGAAGCAAGCGCGCTAAATACTTTGTCTACAACGAAGCATCTAAAACACAAACACTTTATCTATAACACCTATGACTCAAGCGTGTACAAGTGACTATTTAGAGGGAGCATCTACTGTATTCATAGCATCTACAGAAGTAACATCTAACTAACGACTACCACCTGCAACATGTAAGCACTGTGAACTTGGATAACAAATTTGTCACAACATAGATCGAAATAAACTTCATCAAATCAAAACTGAAAGCAAACAACCACATACAAGCATGCATAATCGATTATTGGATGTACGTAATCGATTATCTCCTAAAATACTACTCATAATCGATTATGGAAACATGGTAATTGATTATCCTTGCAAAATTAGTTCATAATCGATGTTGGTTCCATTGTAAACCTGTGATATTCGATTATGGATCTAATTGGTCTCATAAAATCGATTTCCAGTATTGAACAAAATGACTTTGATGATTTCCACCTCTATCATGAAGAATCTACTATTGTGTGTTTATTGTGTGTGTGTGTCTAGTCAGGTAGATTTTGAGTTGTTAATTTGCATCTAGTTATGATCCAAGTTCATATGATTTGAAATCTCTTTTGAAAATTTTGTTTTTTAAATATGTGGTTATTTTAGTTAGTTGATTGAAATAGCTTATGTTTAAGTCTAATGACTACAAGAAGTTTTTCATTAGATTGATTTATCGCATCAACCATTGAAAAACACTTAAGGTTTTTAAAAGAATTTAAAAATGATTTGTTTTCTTTTGTCTTTTCTGTTAAATAAAATCAATCAGATATTTTGATAAATGAACTGATTTTTTATTCAACAGAAAATGAAAACAATTTGTTTTAAGAATCAATTAAGTAATTTTAACATAATGTTGTTATGATTCTTAAACTGTTTTTTAAATGATTTCAACATATTTCATTAAATTATCAAATTGTCTTTTCTTTTGTTCTTCATTTGTGTAAAATCCAATGTATTCTAAATTAATTCTTTTATATTGTTATGTGTTTTAAATACTTTCAGATAGTGTTTTTGAAATTTTTATTATTGTTGATAGTGTTGTGTGTTCTTGAAGGGTTTAGGATTAATACCCTTGGTTGTTTTTGTAATTTGGTTTGATTGTATTAGTGAATTAACAGTGGTGTGTTGAAGACTTTATGTAGCTCTTGGTTAAGAGTGAACCAATATAATTTTTGTGTGTGAATTCTCTCTTCCCTACTATGATAATTTATGATATATTGTTTTTTGTGTTTTGCGCATAAAACAATCATTTGATTTCTAAAAATCAACAAGCTTATTTTTTTTAACAGAACTGTTAATCTTTTAATAACCCGATGAACAGGTAAATCAATTGATTGATTTAATTGATATTTTCAATCTAACATCAGTCTTTGCGAAAATTTTGCTCAAAAAATTCATCCTCACTCTTGTTTCAAGCCATATATTCTAACAATTGTCATTAGAAGCTAAGTTCTTGAAATTTACCCAAGTTTCGATCCAAAATCTTTTTGAAAATGGTTGAAAAACTACCTTTTGTGGAAGGTGCTTCCATAAACAGAACACCATTGTTTTGTGGATTGAACTATCAATTATGGAAAGTTAGAATGAATGTTTTTGTTGAATCAATTGATAAAGGAATCTGGGATGGTATTACAAATGGTCATGATATTCCTAAGCATGAAAAAGATGATGTTTTTATTGAAAAACCTTGGTCTCAGTGGACCGAGACTCAGGGAAAGAAAGCTTAGTATGACTATATTACAAAGAATATGATAACTTCTACTTTAAATTCTGATGAGTTTTTCATAGTTTCTCAATGTGCCTCAACAAAGGAAATATGGGACATCCTTAAGGTGACCCATGAAGGAACAACAGACGTGAAAAGGGCAAGGAAGCATGCCTTGATCCAAGAATATGAGTTGTTCAAAATGCTAAAGGGAGAAACAATTGCACATGTGCAAAAAAGATTTACTCATATCGTATATCATCTAATCAATCTCGTCAAGGTCCTTGAGAGTGAAGAACTGAACATCAAGATCCTTCATACCATGTTTGTTTTCAGGTATGTGCAATGAGGAGGGAGGGGGAGGGGCACTCCTTGTGTTTGTTTAAGTGACTTTATGTAAGATTCTTGCATTTTACCCAAATACCCTTGTGCATGCATTTTATTACAATATACATATACAAAATTAAATATTACATAAATTTTTATTTAAAAATTTCAAAAATATTTAATTATACTATTAATAACAACATATAATTATACATAATGAAAATAGTAAAATAAAATTATAATATCAGCAAAACATATATAGTTATATAAAATAACAAATGTATATAATAATAAATATTATTTTCATAAATTTTACTATATTTAATAAATTTATTTCAATTTAACAAAAAATGTTTTCTATTATATTTTTTTAATTTTTTTTAAAAAATATACGTAATTATGGATATTATATATTAGAAAAATTTAATGAACTCAAACCTACACACACTAAATATATTATAATTCAATATTCAAACATTTTTTAATAACAAGGATAAATTTGTAAACTTACATTTTACACCTTTAAAATAATTTCTAAATTATCTCTCAACTATCACATCACTCACAAATTTCATTAAATCATTCTTACAATACCATTCCCTCCTCTCCCCACAAATCCGCTCTTCAATCCAAACACATCATAAATGTTTGGACAGATCATGGCAGCCAAAGGTTACTGCCATCTCGGAATCAAAAGACTTGACAACCGTAACCATTGTATCACTGTTTGGAAAACTCAAGGAGTACAAGCTTGAGATGAACCAATTGGATGAACAAGAAAGTGAAGAAAAAGTTATACAAAAAATTGTTAAAGAGCTATAATGGTAGACGATGTCTATAGAAGAACTCAATGGACCAATATTAATATACAAGACTAGAGAAATATAACACAGTTAACAAACATTGAAAAGCTCAGCAACGCAACAAACAAAGATCAATTCAAACAATGATGCATATTGGACGATCTTTAAAGGGAAGTTCACATATTCAACATTTACACTCTATATATGTTCAAATGATTATAACATGTTTTCATACTCATTTTAATATTGTAAAATCATTGAAAATGATTTAAATCAAAATAAACAATTGAAACTAAGAATGTAATGTGTTTGTGAAAATGATTTGAAATACAGTGGAAACTATTTATACATATATGCTTAAATGCTTTGAGGGAGAAATATATTTTCATTAGTAATTATAAACTGATTTCGAATACAATTGTGCTTTATTGATCTTATTCAAGTTTATACAAGAACGATTTCGAAAAATAAAGCGTATAATTGATTATGTGTTACAGAGTTTTTCAAAGTATATTTCTTCTTTTCTCTATATTCTCTTCTCTCCCTTCTTTTTATATTTCTTCTTTCATACCTTATTATTTCAAAATCTATTCACACCATGTAGTAGCTAAGGAGTCAGTGATCATTTCGACCTGATCAGATTTCTAAATAGAATAAGATTATGTTTACTCTAAATATTTCTTCTTCTCTTATTTTTCTTGTGAATTGACCACCAATCTTGGTGGGGTTAGTTGACAAAAGTGTTACTATGAACTTGATTATGCTTATATTAAAATTTGAAGTTTGGATAATTTGTTCTAGGTCTATAGATTTTGGAGTGATTCCCCTGCTTGAGCTTAAATTTATTTGGAATAAGAAATTACAGGTAAAAAAGGCTATCTATATTTTTTTATAGAATCTTAAGACAACTTATTTAGAAAAGAAACTAATCTAGTAACTGGATTATTAATGTTAAAGCATAAATGTGTTTTGATTATGGTTTGATGTTTTATGTGAGGTTATGTGTTATTGAATATGTTATGTTTGAGTTTGAAATGAAATTTGAGTAGTTGAAATTTATTTTGTGCTATCACTTTTGTGTTACATTGTTGTATTTGATGAAATGGTTTTGGATACAACTTTAAAAATGGGTTGTGGTGTTACAGGTTGATTTTCTGATATTTTTGCTCAAGTGAGCCAATTCTCACTTAACCGAAAATTGGTTGTGCTCAAACTTGATTTTTGTAACATCCCTATATTTTCCCACATCTAATAACCAAAATCTGCAATATATATAATAACTCTTTCATACAATGTTTCAAATTATATATCCCTCTTCATAGGGATTTTAAATATTTACATAAGATTAAAACAAAATATCCAAAATAAAATAAAAATTTTCATCCTCCAGCTCTCACTGAGGAGTTATATCACCTGTAACATCATCTGCTCGCGTGTAAATACACAATCATCACATATTAAAGAAAACAACCACAAAACAAAGCAAAGGGTAATTTAGATATTCTTAAAAACTTCTAATGTGAATATAATTTTAAATATTCACATAAATCCATCAATTCTCATGCATTTCCACATAACCATCAAGTGTCTATCAAAATTTCACAATTCATCTTTCTCATGTCAGACTTCTACTAACTCACAACACATAGACACTTGACTTTACTTCCAGAAAACTCATGTATTGAAATTAGAATTCTGAGACCCGCACCTGTCATACTACTTGTTGTGAATCCACACAGGCATACACATAAATATCTCAATATCTCATCAAGGTAAATTCATATGACCTGAAAGACCAAATTATATTTCAAACCGCAGAAAAAGTCATATGAACCTCCATCGACTCTCACCAACTAAATAACTTCATTTATGTTATTCCATTATATCAGTAGTGTCAGATGTCTCATTACGGGCTTGACAAATCAATACACCCTAACAACAATCTCAACACAGTATTTCCTTTCCTGAAAATACTATGTCTTGATCACACTTTCACACCATTCCATATCTCGTGTAACACATCAATGCACCGTTCAATCACATCATATTTTAAACTTTTCTAAACAATCCAAATATATCTTAAAGTTCACTGAAACACATAACTAAGTTCCTTTAATCATATTTTTAAATAAAATTTAGAATTTTCACTTAAAAACAATGTGCAATAATAACTAGGCTTTCAAAATCAAAAATAAAAATTATAAGTTTTTTTACAGAGAGTCTAGCTTGAGTGAGAATGAGTCTAGCCTAAGCGAAAATTCTCTTACTTGAGCAAGATCGAACCCGAGAGTATCCAAAATTTCATCTCGAGTCTCGTCTGAGCGAGATTCCTTTTTGCTTGAGCGAGAATGAATCTGAGAGCACCCCATTTTTCCATTCTATTCTCGCTTGAACGAGAATTAGCTCGCCTAAGCGAGATATGCAGAGAAATCTGCATAATTATGCATAATTTCATCATTCACAATCAAACAAAAACAATTTCAATAACTCATTTCACTTCAAAGTAACTTACACTATATCAATTATACAAATCAACCAATTTGTTATATTCAAACAAAAGCATCTACCATAAATCATCCATATCAAAATCAATATATTCACATTTTATTTCAAACAAAATTTTGCATTACTAATAAACAATCAATCCTGCAAACAAAATTTGGAACTGGTGACCACGTCACCCCCACATCCAGATCTTCTAGCCAAGGGTTCTATTGAAAATTAAACTAGCTTCCCTTACCTGAACTTGAGCAAATGCTAGGACTCCAAACCTACCAAAAGCTCAAGGGTAACTTAACCTGTACCACAGAGTCCTGATAAAATATCTAACTATGTCACAAGGACCCTGAGCTAACAGAGATTAACCCTGAAGCTAAAAGAGTCACATGCAGAGACATGCTTAACAAGTTCAAAACTAGACTCAAAGAGAAAAGCAAAAATGAACTTACTCTATTAAAGATTCTGATCAGGCAGTCTTGTAGTATTCACTGCCAGGAGTCTGATAATGGACTCCGATAGTCAAACTAATGAGGGATGAGATCATAATTCTAGGGAGAAGGTAGAGGAAAGATGATGGAAGAGGGCCAAGCTCAACACCCCATGAAAGACAAGGGCCAAACCTAGAGCGTCTAGAGCCAAGTGGGGAGCGTCTACCACATGAAGAAGAGCGTCTAGAGGGGGAGCGTCTAGAAGGAGGAGGAGAGCGTCTAGGACCTCTTACTAGGTCCATGACCAAGCTACGGATGGGAGCCTTGGGCCAAGCCACGGATGGGAGAGAAAGCAACATGTATATGCTCCATGAAGGCCCATTAAGGGTAGCTTAGTACTAAGTGTAGTGTAAATAGCATAAACTTGTCTTACATGTGATTTACCCTAGATTTTGTTCACGTTCTAGAACATTTCCTCACATGGCCGGCCATGTGCTCCATGTGCTCCATGTGGAGTAATTTGCATTTCATTTTGATTAGCATTAGGGTTGCATGATGGTCCTCCTTAGCCTATAAAAGGAGGAGCCTACACCTTGTATTTTCAAGATTAAATTGAGTAATGTTATGCTGCCCATTTAGTGCCATACTTTGCTCCTTGCCTAGCTTCTAGGTTTTAATCTTCATTTCACCACCTTCAAAGGGGTTGGCCGAACCTCCCCATTTCCACACTCTTCATGCACCTTCAAGGTCACCACACCTCTTAGGAGGACCTTGTTCATCTCTTCCATTAAGCTTCCGCACCATCTTCCACAAACATCCAAGAATAGCTCATAGGGAAATCCATCAAAAGGAAAAATGAGTTTTTAGAGAGATGATGGTTCTTTTAAAATGAGACCTGAATAACTAAATTTCTATTTATATACCCTCTTCACTTTAATAATAAAATATTCAAGTGTCATTTTAATTGTACCATTTCTACTCTAAGTCTAATTTTCTCGGTCCTTACATTTTTGGTCCTATTTTCATTCAAGTGAAGAAATTCTGGCTTAAGAAAAAAAAATTCACTCAAGAAAAAACAATATTGAACAACCAACCCTCTCGACCCAATTCTCACTTAAGCTACAAAGTATTTTCACCCAAGCGTGCGCATTCTTGGTTAAGCTAAAATATTCTCGCTCAAGCTAAGAAAATCTTCTTTCTTTATTTCTCTTATTTTCTTCTTGTCTCATCAATTCATCAATGAATTGGATTATCTATGAATGATTTTATAAATGTAAAATGAATAATATTTTTTATATTCAATTGATTTGTGAAATTTTCAAATGATATGTATTATATGAGAATGATGGAATTTGTATGAAATTGGGGTCATACATTTGAGATAATGTATGAATATTTGTTTGTTTAATGTATTAAGTATTTACTCCCATGTTGTAATAGAGATTCTCTAACTTCACTGATAGTCTAGGTCACATAGGCCAAGACATAAGGTGGTGAGAAGTTGATGAGGGAGTTCATTACCCACTATGACCTGTTGTATACACACAATATTAGATGTCTTGAGCTTACTCTGATGCTTTCTCTTAGGTTAGCTTGTAAATCTAAGTCTTAGGTATTGGATAAAATGTTAATATCTGGTAGGGCTTACTTAATACAAGTCTTCTAAAATATGACAATTGATATCTTACTTATTCAATATCCTTGATGTATAAATCCATTTATAATCGATATGGTTGTTTAATGTTTTTTATATATAAATCTGTGTGTGATCTATCTGATTATTGTATATTGGAGCTGGAATGAAATTGAATTGTTGTGGTTGGTACATGAATTTTGTATGTTTAGGTTTAACTGAAAATGAAATAGGATTATTTATGAATTGCTAATTTCATTTTCTCTCTCTCTCTCTCTCTCTCTCTCTCTATATATATATATATATAAATAAGTGAAGAAGCAATATCATAATTGTATTGGACAAGAGTGATTGGGACCTCGGTCCAAGCACTTTGGTATGGTTAGCTTGATTTCTGGGTCAATATGGGCCAAAAGGGTGTGTTAGGAGCTCGGCCCAAGCGCTGAAGTAAGACAACTCAAAAAAGATACTTAAAATAGAAAGAATATTCTATTTGTTTATAACACATACGCTAATTAAATACAAGTAAAAGTAGTTGAGAATAATGTTGTTAGCATCCGAGAATAATGGTGTACATATAGACATAATATTTTCATGTTGTTAGCACCTAAAGATAAGAGGTGCACGTGAACAGGTGGTTTTTCTATTATGATTATATGCTTTCTGTTGAGATTATGTTTTCATCAGTAGAAGTTGTAGAAGGGAAATCTATAAAAGGGACTTGAGACCCCTGATAAAGGTACGCTGTTTCTGAATACTTAAGACTGAAACTGAATTATTATTTAGTATGCTCTCACTAACTTGATTGTCGGAGTGTGATCAACAGGTAGAGCCCCCTCTGTCCCAGCGAAGCGTTGTTCTAGTGCACCAAGAGGACACAAACCAGAAGAGGAGCTCTTTGTCCAGTCCAACCAAGGTCAACCGGCAAGAACAGTTGGCACCAACCGTGGGGCCCGATAAAACCTTATCTCATCCCCATTTGTGATTGAGCCTCCTGACGTGATGAGGAACTCAAGAAAAGACCCGTAGGGATTTGAAGGAAACGATGCCCCGTCTTACAGCAACTCATGGACACCATGATGGCTCTTCAAGAGGCGAATGAGGAGCACAGACGAGAGTAAGAGTAGATCCAAGAATAAGCCAAGGCAGAGCAGGAGAGGCTACGAGCGGAAGCCCGAGCTGAGCAAGAACTTCTACAGGATTTTCTATTGGCAGAAATCGATGCCTCCTAGATAGATATGGAGGAGCACGCGCAAACGAATGAGGAGTTGTGCAAAACCAATGAGGAGTTACGCAAGAGCCTACACCAACTGGCTAGCCTGGTGAAGGAAGGGTTCCTGAAGGAGTATCTCGAGGCTAACCAGGAAGAGACAAAATGAGAGATTGTTGTCAGGGACCAAGCACATGACATACCAATCCATGGAGAGTTGAACACCATCTCGGGAGGATTTTCCAGAGGAGGAAGCTCTGCCTCCAAACGTAAACGATATGCACGAGCTATGATGTCATTGGATACGAGAAGATCTGATTGCCCTTTGGATCCCACTCTTTGCTTCTTGAGTTCCAACTTGGAAGACGTGATTCCTCACGAGGATGATCTGGTGGTGATATCTTTCGTCACTGAAAGGTGTACATAGTCTTGTTCGATCAAGGGAGCTCGACTGACATAATGTTCTAGGGAACGTTCACCAATTTGTAGTTAACCCCCGACCAGTTGGGACCATACGATGGGTGCTTCATCGTCTTCACGGGAGATCAGGTAGAAGTACGAGGGTATGTAGAGCTGAGGACGACCTTCTCTGACGACACCGCATCCAGGACGATTACCATCAAGTACATCGTTGTTAACACATCATCTGCTTACAATTCATTTTTGGGGCGACCTTCCCTGAACAGGTTGTTGAACAAGATGCTTTAATGTCTCCAAATCCAAGAGGAAAGCTTAAAGACCTTGCTGTTGGGTGTGTGTGTTGTCTAGTTGTTTGAAACTTGTTAATTCACTCCTTAAGATGATCCAAGTTCATTTGAATCTTTAACCTTTTGAAAATATGAGTTTTCTAAAATGTTGTTGAAATTTCAACAGGTTGTTTTACTTAGTAGTTTCAACAGGTTGAAATTTCGAAACAACAGGTTGTTTTAGCTTAGCAGTTTTTGAAAAAGGTTTTGAAAAGCTTGACTTTGCTGTCAAGTCAATTCAACCGATTGTTTCGACAAAACAATCGATTGTTTTCCTGAAAACCTTAACAGAATTCTGTTAAGCAGTTTTACTATGTTTTAAATGATCCCAACTAACTTGGCTCCTTTATTAAATGCTTTTGACCACTTGGTTGGTTTATATAAAGGTGGTTTTACGCTCCTAATCTTGGAGTAAGAGAAAGAGTTTATCAAAACAGTTTTTCCAAGATTTGAAAGAGCTAGTGATCATTCTTAAGTGTGTGGAATAGGATTGGGTTGTAATTCTGAACTTTAAGCTTTGTAATACCCAGATGTATTTTATTCCCTTCTTCCTTGATTACTGTATTTCTGTAGGTGTGTTGCTAAGGAGTGTTGTGTGTTCTTGAGGTTTTCAAGATCAACATTCTTGGTGTGGTTTGCCAAAGGTAATGTGTTTCTTGAGGGGTTCAAGGTTACTACTTTGGTGTGTGCTATTTGTAATCTAGTTTTGATTGCATAGTGGATTACCCAGTGGTTTCTGGGGACTGGATGTACCTCTTGGTGTAAGAGTGAACCAGTATAAATTGTTTGTGTGCTTATCTCTTACCCTTAACTCTTTAAATTCTGTTTTTAAGCTGTTTAAAGTTCTAACTGGTATAAACAACTGATTGTTTCAAAGAAACAACCGATTGTTTTTCTGATATCATCTTAAAACAATTCTGCTTCTTTGTTTCCTTGATTTCTTTTTCTGTAATTCAGCATTGAATTTCATTATACATTCAAAGTTTGCGAAAATCCTTTAAAAACAATTCACCCCCTCTTGTTTAAAGGCCATATATTCTAACACAGGTTGGGTGCGGTAGCCTCAATGACCCATATGAAGATGAAGTTGCCTTTTCCCGAGGGAGGAGTGATTACCATAAAGTTTGACCAAAAGACGACGCGAAAATGCTACGAGACTAACATGAAGAATAGGAGAGGGACTTACATAATCACTGTTAAGGCAAGAGAGACATAATGGATTGTGGAGGTGGAAGTCGTCAAGGACATGCAACCTGGACCTGTTGGAGAGGTTCAGGAAAGAGAGATAAATGGGAAGAAGTTTAACCTCGGCACCTCGTTGGGCAAAGAGCTCGAAGATAAGATAGCCAATGTGATATCGGTGAACATGGATGCTTTCACATGGTCATCCGCGGACATGCCCGGGATAGACCCAAACTTTATGTTTCAATGGCTTACCATGGATGAAAGGGTCAAGCCCGTGGTCCAGAGAAGGAGAAACTTCAATGAGGATAAGAGCCTTGTCATTCGAGAAGAGACTCAGAAGTTGTTGTTTGCTGGCCACGTAAGGGAGATTCAATATCATGAGTGGCTGGCAAATGTTGTGCTGGTGAAGAAGGCCAACGGGAAGTGGAGGATGTGTGTCAACTTCACTGATCTACACAAGGCTTGTTCCAAGGACTCGTACCCCCTACCGAGCATAGACTCCTTGGTGGACAATGCATCGAGTTGTCGGTTATTAAGCTTTCTGGATGCGTTCTCGGGGTATAACCAGATTCCTATGCACCCAAAGGACGAAAGCAAGACAGTCTTTATGGCCGAGTTCGCTAGTACTGCTACAAGGTCATGCCCTTTGGCCTTAAGAATGCTAGCCCCACCTATCAAAGGCTGATGGATCGGATCCTTGCCCCAATGCTCGGGTGAAACGTATAGGTGTATGTAGATAACATGGTCGTCACGTTAGAAAAAAAAGAACTAGCATATTCCCGACCTAGAAAACCTATTCACAACTATAGCAAAGTACAATTTGAAGCTTAATCCATATAAGTGTGTGTTTAGGGTAGAAGAAGGGAAGTTCCTTGATTTCTTGCTAACTGGAAGGGGCATAGAGGTGAACCCCGACAAATGCGCTACAATCATAGTAATGAGAAGCTCAGCCAATGTGAAAAAGGTCCAACAGTTAACTGAGCGCATAGCCGCCCTGTCTCGTTTTTTGTCAGCCAGTGGCAATAAGAAGTATCCTTATTTCCAATGCCTCAAGAAGAACAACCATTTTGTATGGACCAATGAATGCGAGGAGGCCTTCACCATATTAAAAGAGTACTTGGCGAGTCCCCCTCTTTTTGGTAAGCCAATCCCAGGTACCTCTATTCGTCTTTTATTTTGTAATTACATATTGGGCGATCAACTCAGTCATTTTACGAGATCAAGATAAGGTGCCAGTTTACTTTGTGAGTAAAGTACTGTAGGGACCAGAAACTCGGTATCAAGATATCGAGAAAGCCACCTTATCCATGGTGTTTACAGCTCAGCAACTTCGCCACTACTTTCAGAGCTTCACCGTGATCGTGATGACCGCTCTGCCCATTCGTCAGGTTCTTCAAAAGCCCGATATAGCAGATTGGATGGTTCGTTGGGCTGTGGAGTTATTCGAGTTTTTCATACAATATAAACCATAAGGGTCGATTAAAAGTCAGGTATACGCTGAGTTCATGGTAGAACTTTCATCTAAGGACACCCACCCGGATCCCAATGACTTCCAGTGGGTTCATTCGGTATATGGATCGTCCAACCAACAGGAGAGTGGGGTTTGGGTCATTTTAAAGGAACCAAATGGGTTGTTAATCGAGCAAACCCTGAGGTTCGCGTTTAAGGCGAGCAACAATCAAGCTGAGTGTGAGGCATTTGTAAGAATTAATGGCCTTAACAAGAGGGGGTGAATTGTTTAGGAAATTTTTTTGCAAATACTGGTTAAGAATGAAGATTGATATTGATTTATAGATCAAAGAATCAGATCAACCAAGAAAACATAACTGTTAAAGCAGTTATCTGAAATACCACCGGCTAAAAATACGTTTTAACCGATTGTTGATGGCAGCAGAGATAAAATCACAATTCAACCAGATTTTAAATGAGTGAGAGAGAGAGAAGATCACACAAATAATTATACTGGTTCACTCCTTACCAGAGCCACATCCAGTCCCTAGAAAACCACTGGGTACTTCACTAAGTAACCAACAACAGGCCGCTTTGCGTTGAATGCTCTTGACCCTGCCCACAATGATGGCTCTGTTGTCTTGGGGAGCGTTGAAGCTTGCTTCTTCTCCAGAGTTTTCTTGGTCATCAATACGACTTGTCCTTAATAGAACCGATCTTATTCTAGGAATTTCGTACTTTTGTCGGATCCTTCCTATCTCCTGATCGAGCTTGTGTAGGTAGATATTGCCTGGTAGGGCCGATAGTAGTAAACCTCAAAGAGGTGATCTTGACCACTCAAGAACACACACCCTCTTTGATTTTACACACACAGTTAGAACAATCCTCTGACCTTACAGTTGCACAATTTACAAGAATTCAAACTAAAGGAACAATTACAAGAGAGTATGGAACAAATTACACCTGATTACAAGAAATCACAGTTGCTCCTAATCCACTCTTAAACCAAAGCACATCTCAAGGCAATCTTGCTTTCTTGAATCCAAACTTTCACAAAATATTTTTTGAATCACTTGTTGTGTGTTTGAAATAGGAAAGGTAATCACAACTTTATAGCTCATTAAACTAGCCGTTTTAATCAGTTAAACATGAGCCAAAACAGTTTGTAAATAACTGAAAACAGATTTAACAGTTTTATGAAAAGCTGTTAGGAAATTCAAAAATCAACCAGTTGAAATGTCGATTTAACCGGTTGAATTGGTTTTGACAGTTAATTCAACCAAAACCAAAACATTTCAAAAGAACCTTCACAGGCTAAGGAAAAACAACCGATTAAAACGAGAAATCAACAGGTTGTTTTGCACTCAGCTTTGAAAAGCATTTTTCCTTTTTAAAACCAGATTGATTCAGTTGTGAATTGATTAGGAGTGTATCTAGCAAATTCTAAACCACCTAGAACTAAACCCTAAACATAACAACAAAGTCTTCAAGCTGAATTCATGGATTTGAAGGCATCAAAGCTTCATTTTCAACAGCCTTGATAACATGGATGTTGTTAGCCAAGGAGTTGGGAGCTCGGAGCTTGTTGGTGAAGAGTGACCCGTTGCTTGTCACTAGGCAAGTCATGGGCGAGTATCAGGCCAAGGATCCGCAACTTTCCTCATATCTCAAGTATGTAACGATCTTGAAAGCAGCCTTCTCTACGTTCGACCTAATTCACGTTCCCAGAGAGCAAAACTCTCGAGCAAACATGTTCTCTAAATTGGCTAGTTCAGGTAAGGGAGGTTGGTAGAGGTCAGTAATCCAAGAGACATTAAAGTCGCTCAGGACAGCTGAAGGAGGACCAACCGAGGTCAGTCATGTCCAGGTCTAAGAGATCAGCTCATGAAAGTGTTGAACAACATGCTTTGATGTCTCCAAATCCAAGAGGAAAGCTTGAAGACCTTTTTGTTGGGTGTGTGTGTTGTCTAGTTGTTTGAAACTTGTTAATTCACTCCTTAAGATGATCCAAGTTCATTTGAATCTTTAACCTTTTGAAAATATGTGTTTTCTAAAAAGCTGTCAAAATTTCAACAGGTTGTTTGAAACAATAGGTTGTTTTACCTTAGTAGTTTTTGAAAAAGGTTGAAAGTTGTTTGACTTGGTTGACTTTGCTGTCAAACCAAATCAATCGATTGTTTCGACAAAACAATCGATTGTTTTCTTGAAAACCTTAACAAAATTCTGTTAAGCGGTTTTAATATGTTTTAAATGATCCTAACTAACTTGGCTCCTTTATTAAATGTTTTTGACCACTTGGTTGGTCTATATAAAGGTGGTTTTACGCTCCTAATCTTGGAGTAAGAGAAAGAGTTTATCAAAACAGTTTTTTCCAAGATTTGAAAGAGCTTTGGATCATTCTTAAAGTGTGTGGAATAGGATTGGGTTGTAATTCTGAACTTTAAGCTTTGTAATACCTAGGTGTATTCTATTTCCTTCTTCCTTGATTACTGTATTTCTGTAGTTGTGTTGCCAAGGAGTGTTGTGTGTTCTTGAAGTGTTCAAGATCAACATTCTTGGTGTAGTTTGCCAAAGGTAGTGTGTTTCTTGAGGGGTTCAAGGTCACTACTTTGGTGTGTGATGTGTGTAATATGGTTTTGATTACATAGTGGATTACCCAGTGGTTTCTGGGGACTGGATGTAGTTCTTGGTGTAAGAGTGAATCAGTATAAATTTGTTTGTGTGATTCTCTCTTTCCCTGATCTCACACATATTTGTTTTAAGTTGTTTTTATTAACTGCTGATAAAAACAACCGATTGTTTCGACAAAACAACCGATTGTTTTTCTGATATCATCTTAAAAGAGTTTTGGGTATTTGTTTCCTTGATTCCTTTCTCTGTAATTCAGCATTGATTTTCATTATACCTTCAAAGTTTGCGAAAATCCCTCTTAAACAATTCACCCCCCCCCCCTCTCGTTTAAGGCCATATATTCTAACAGAAAGGGGAGAAGGCATCAGCCGATGACTCAGGAAACCCTGAAAGTTCCAAGGATAACCACCTACGACTTATTGGGGGATGAGTTTCTTGAGGTTTTGCAAGTGGACACCACAGAGACTTGGATAACACCTTACAAGCGTTACCTAGCTAATGGGTTACTTCCTGGCGAGCCAATGGAGGCCACGATGGTTAAGAGGAATGCAGGGCAGTATACCCTGATAGATGGCAATCTTTTCCGTCATGGTTATACCCACCCAATCCTCACATGTGTAAGTGGAGATCAGTGCGTCTGCATAATGACCGAGCTCTATGAGGGCATTTGCGATAGTCATATAGCAGGACGAGCTCTCTCGTTGAAGGTCATCCGAGTTGGGTATTATTTGCCGACCATGAAAGAGTATTGCCCGAAATATGCACAACGCTGCGAGCAATGTCAGAAGCACACTGATTGGTGCCACGCGTCAGCCGAGAAATGTGTTCCATTTATAGCCCATGGCCTTCCATACATGGGGAATAGACATTTTAGGTCCTTTCCCTTTGGTGAGTCAAATGAAACATCTCATTGTGGCAATTGAATACTTCACCAAGTGGGTTGAGGCTGAGCTAATGGCACAGATAACTACTCACAAGGTGCAACATTTTTTATGGAAGAACATTGTGTGCCATTTTGGGATTTCGAGGCACCTAGTTTCCGACAATGGAAACTTGGTCAGAAGAAGTTCCCATAATCCTGTGGGCATATCACACCACCCCTCAGTCAACAACTAAAGAGATGCCCTTCGGTTTGGTATATGGGTCAGACGCCATCATACCAGTAAAATATAAGAGAACTCTCCTCGATTCCAAAGCTTCATTGTTGAGGAATCTAACGAAGGAAGGAAGGTGAACCTGAACTTGTTAGATGAGGTGCGTGAACATGCCTGTATTAACTTGGAGGCTTTAAAGAGAAGGGTGGAGCTGAGCCAAAAGACCAAGATGAAACCTCGACAGTTCAAGGTTGTCGACTTGGTGATGCGAAAGGCTCATCCCTACGAGTTAGAAAACAAATTATCTTCAAAGTGGACTGTCCTGTTTCGCATAGTCGAGGTGCTTGGGAATGGAGTGTATAGGCTGGAAACTATAACAATTGATGGCTTAAACAAGAGAGGGGGTGAATTGTTTTATGAAATATTTTTGCAAAGACTTGATTTAGAATGAATCTTTATCAAACAATCCAGATAAGCAATTAAGGGAAACAATCAAACAATCCAACAAAAACAGATATCAAAATTTTAACCGGTTAAACCTTCGTTTTAATCGGTTGTTTATACCAACATCACAAATGAAATTATCAAACAGTTATGGAGAGTTTGAGAGAATGAGAGATTTACACAATAGTTTTATACTGGTTCACTCACACAGAGCTACATCCAGTTCTTAGAAAACCTCTGAGTTCCACTAGTAACCAATACCAGATTACAACGCACACAAAGAGGTAACCTTGCAACCCACAAGATTCACTCACCCTCTTTGAAACACCAAACACCTCAAGACAGAACAACCCTCTGTCTTTACAGGATTTCAAACACACACAACAGCTAAAAGAAGTACTATTACAAGTAACTAAGCAAGGATAGAAAACACTTGGATTTGCACAATACAGGAAACTCCTATGATCGGAACTTGTTACCACAGCAAAGCTTGAACAACAATCTTGCACTTTTGAAAAACTCCTTTCAAAAACAAATCTCTTTCTTTGATCTCAAATTTGTATCAATACTTGTTGTATTTGAATGTTGTATTTTGCTTTGAAAGAGAGACTATATTTATAGCTTTGAAATGTAGCCGTTTAAGGCAGTTTTAATCACTGAATCAGTTAAAACATGTTTTCAAAAAACTGTTATGAAAACACACATTTAACCGGTTGAAACCACAATTTAACCGGTTGAATGAGTTAAGCAGTTGCATAACTAATTCAAAAAACATTTTCAAAAACCTCAAGTCAGCTAAGTGACAAACAACCGATTATCTCGATGATTCAACCAGTTGTTTTCCCTTTTCTTGGAAAAACACTTTGTTTCTTTTAAAATTGATTGATCAAGCTTTGTGTAGGAATTAGAACTGATCTTAACAAAGATTCTAAACAACCTAATCTAAGCCCAAACCAAAAAGCAGCACAGCTTCAGGCTTCATGTGGATTTGACACAGCAAAGCTCTCATGTTCAATAGAAACCCTAGAGGGGGAAGCCATTCATTAAACGTGGAATGTGGTAAACCTCAAGTTTTACTTTAGTTAAGATATTTTGTTTTAATGCTTTCTTTTCTAGCAATGCGACGATTAAGGTGATGCCCTTTTTCCCTTGAAGGGGTTTTTTTTACAAGCTCATCTAGTGATAAATTTGTTCTTGAAGGATGGTGCATTAGTTTTGTTTATTTATTTGAGTTAGCACACGATAAGTCAACCTAGCTTGGTGTTAGTATGTTTATCTGAGCATAGGTGCCCTATGAGACTAGTTTGTCTGGCGATTCCCTTTATCTAAGTGTCAGATAAGATGACCTAGCTCAGTGTCAGTACGACTACCTAAGATTAGACGCATTGCATGTAAATTGGTTATCTAGTGACAGGTAAGACGCCCTAACTCAGTGTTAGTATGACTACCCAAGTATTTGCACCCTGTGCGTGAAAGGGTTATCTAGAGTCAGGTAAGACGACCTAGCTCGATGTCAGTATGACTACCCGAGTATAGACGCCCTATGCGTAAATTTGATGTAAAGAAAGTATTTGTCAAGGTAAGACACCCTAACTCGATGTAAGAACGACAAGCCGAGTATAGGCGCTTTGCAGATTGATTTGTTATGAATAAATTGTTTTATTCGATGTAAGGTAAGACGACCTAACTCGGCGTAAGAACGACTGCCGAGTATAGACGATTTGCGAATTGGTTTGTTATGAATAGAGTGATGCACACAAGTTGAGACGTTCTAGCCTTGAGTGAGTAGAGTCACCCGAGTGTAGGCACCCTGTGGTGGTGAGTTTGTTAGATTTGGTACATGGTAAGTTGACCTAGCTTGGTGTAAATACGACTACCCGAGCATAAGCGCCATGAGAGATGGATTATTTGTTATGTAGTTTGGCATACGCTAAAGTGACTTTGCATATGATGAATAAGGTCGTTCGAGTATGGATACCTTGTATAGATAAGTTGCTTGATAGGCATAAATACAATGGTCGAGCCTGAGACAGAGGTAGCTACCTAAGTAGGCACTCTACGAGGTAGGGCATCATGGCATCAATACAATAATCATACCAAGGATCGTCCAGTATGGAGGCTATTTATGGAATCAAGTTGAGGTAAGAGTTTGCCTTAACTGTGAAAGCATCACTTACTTAAAGGTAAATGTTTTATCAAGGTAAGAAAGTTTTTATTTTCGTGCTTTAGTTAGTAGCGACTTGTTATATGATTTATGTTAAGAGAGTGAGTTAAGTAGTAAGACATGGGCAACATCCTGCTTGAAAGATTCCCTGGCCTTGGTGAGGTCCTCCCCTCGGCGGGTTACCTCATTCTTCAACTCTTCAATTTTGGACAAGATTTTGTCCTTCTCTTCTACTAAGATCGAAGCTTCTTGAGCCTTCTCGCCTAGGAGTCGCTTGGTTTCTTCATGAAGATCAGTAAGGCGTGTGGCTTCAGCTTGGGCATGGTCGTTCAAGCGGTTGATCTTGTAAGAATTAGTGGCCTTAACAAGAGGGGGAGTGAATTTTTTAAGTAAAGCTTTCACAAATACTAGCTAAGAATGAAGGTTGATGTTGATTTACAGATCAAATAATCAGATCAACAAGAAAATAAATCTGTTAAAAATGTTATTAGAAAATCAATCGGTTGATAATACGATTTAACCGATTTTTTATGGCAGCAGAGATGAAATCACAAGTCAAAGAGATTTTAAATGAGTGTGAGAGAAAAAAAAATGACACAAACAGTTATACTGGTTCACTCGTTACCAGAGCTACATCCAGTTCCCAGAAAACCACTGGGTATTCACTAGGTAACCAACAACATATTACAACACACCACAACCTCAAAGAGGTGATCTTGACCACTCAAGAACACACACCCTCTTTGACTTCACACACACAGTCAGAACAATCCTCTGACCTTACAGATACAAAGTTTACAAGAATTCAAACTAAAGAACAATTAGAAGAGAATATGGAACAGATTACACCTGATTACAAGAAATCATAGTTGCTCTTAATCCACTCTTTAACCAAAGCACAACCCAAGGCAATCTTGCTTTCTTGAATCCAAACTTTCACAAAATATTTTCTGAATCTCTTTTCTCTGTCTAAAATAGGAAGGGTAATCACAACTTTATAGCTCATCAAACTAGCCGTTTTAATTAGTTAAACATGAGCCAAAATAGTTTGTAAATAATTGAAAACAAATTTAACAGTTTTATGAAAAGTTGTTAAGAAATTCAAAAATCAATCGGTTGAATGTCGATTTAACCAGTTGAATTTGTTTTAACAGTTAAGTGAACCAAAACCAAAACATTTCAAAAGACCCTTCACAGGTTGAGGAAAAACAACCGATTAAAACGAGAAATCAACAGGTTGTTTTTCACTTAGCTTTGAAAAATATTTTTGTCTTAAAAAACCATATTGATTCAATTGTGAATTGATTAGGAGTGGATCTAGCAAATTATAAACTACCCAGAACAAAACTGTAAACACAACAACAAGATCTTCAAGCTGTCTTCATGGATTTGGAGGCATCAAAGCTTCATTTTCAACAGAAATCGGTCTGTAGGTGTTCTACCTCCCTCTGAAGCTCCACGACACTTTGATCTTCAGCAGATTTCCGACTTCGTGCTTTAGAAACAACCAAGCAACCCATGGCAAAGGCCTGCCCAATATGCTTCATGGCGTCGCGAAACAGGTCCTATTCGTTGAGGACCATGAGCCTGTCCTTGTCATTGTTGGGCAGGAAGGCGTGTTCACCGTAGGTTGGGGCGTCGAAGCTCGGATCCCACAAGTCTTCCTCTTAAAGCTTCCGCTTCACCTTCTTGAATGACAATTACATCTCGGTGCAGAGTTTGTTCTTCTTAAGGAACAACGTCTTGATGGGGGCTCGACCATTCGAGTGAGAATGCTCGGTAGGGGGAGTAATTGCTTTCCTTTTTCTTTTAAAAACAAGCCCCGAGGTGGTTTCCTCTTCCTGCTCAGCCAGAGCTTTAGTAATGGTGATTGGAGCTTTCTTTTTTTTAGTAAAGAATCCTTGGGCATGTTGGCAACTGCCCTCATCTTTTTAGCCATCTCGGCTAGCTCCGCCTTGCTGATATGGGCCAACATTCTTTCTGCAAAGAAAATAAGAAAATCGTTAATAAGTAGTAGCAGAGCCAAAAATGGGAAATAAGGAGTACCAGTGTAAGCCTTCAGAGCACCGGGAAGTTACTCTTTGGTTATTAAGTAGGAGGTGTCGAAGACGACCTTCAAGCTCGACAGGAATTGCCAGATCCCTTGATCTTTTGGTGATAGATCTTCAAGGCGCCGAGCACTCTGGAATCTAGACTTAGGGGTCCAATATAGGGGAAATCCATCCAGAATGGTTGGATCTCCTATTGAGGCTCGAACTTTAATGAATTTGCCTTTCAAATTCTTTTATGAAGACTGGAAGAGGGAAAGCAAGGCTCTTCCAGGGGTACCGTTCAGGGACACCCACAGTTTACTACTTGTGTGTTTAGCTTCAAAGAAGTATAAAAAACTTCAACAAACAGTGAGATGTCGAGCTGAGCACACAAAATAATAAAAGCACGGATGAATGCCCGACTATTAGGGTGAAGCTGGGCAGGGGTGACATTGAGCTCGGTCAAAAGCTCTTTTTTGAAGATGGACAAAGGGAGATGTAAGAGGACCTTTTTGAAAAAAGTAGCATAAAAGAAACAGAATGGACCCTCGGGGTCTGAGGACTCATCACAACAGATGGGCTCACCCTCTCTACACTCTACGGTTTTTACATGACCGTCATGTCTCTTACTCATGGTACAACCATTCTCTCTTAACTCTCTAAGACGTCGATGGGTGGTGTAATAAGAGGTTTCTTTCAAAAGGTCTTTTTTGGTCGAAGGGTACATAGCACTGTAATCCATTGCAGAAAATAGCTAGAACACAAGCACAAACACAAACAAAGTATGGATACAGTTCAGGCCAGGCATAGTGAACAAATCAATAGTAAAATAAAAGCCCATTTCAATCCATGCAACACCATCACCCAGTTAATCATTAGTGAAGAAAGGAATTACCTGGTGGACGCGATTGGAAGTATGTGATGGTGAGAGAGAAAATGCGAGGAAGCTTCTAAGAACAAGAAAACGAGAGAGAATTGGGAATGTGAAAGTTGCGTAGAGTATAGAAATGAGTCTCGTAATGTAAATCAGAAATGGATGATTTGCATTAGGGGAGTTGAGTGGGATACCTAGTGACGACGGTGAGTTTGGTGCGACGGTGGTGAGTGCAGGCACGAGAGCTAGAAGGAAGCGTTGAGAAGAAGATTTTTTGAAGCAAGAGGAAATGGAACAGTGTGGCGCTAATGGTAGCTCGAAAGGGGTATATATGAATAAATGGAATTCAAAACGGTAGGGTTTTCTCCATCGTCGATACCACACCACTTGTACGCCCTAGATCTAGTATGGTGAGACATCTCATCAAAAATGCTTCGGCAACCGTGCCTCACCTACCCGTTGGGGAAAACGTCGTGTCAGCCGCCAAATGCTGGTAAGCCTCTTCACCTAGTCGAGCTCGGCTCGAGCCTAGGGGGCTTGAGTATTGGACAGGAGTGCTCGGGACCTCGGTCCAAACACTTTATGGTCAACTCGGTTTTTGGGCCAACATGGGCCAAAAGAGTGGGCCAGGAGCTCGGCCCAAGCGCTGAAGTAAGACAACTTGAAAAAGATAGTTAAAATAGAAGGAATATTATGTTTGTTTATAACACATACACTAATTAAATGCAAGTAAAAGTTGTTGAGAATAATGTTGTTAACACTCGAGAATAATGGTGCACATGTAGATAGAATATTTTCCTGTTGTTAGCACCCAAAGAGGTGTGCGTGAACATGTGGTTTTTTTGTTATGGTTATATGCTTTCTGTTGAGATTATGTTCTCATTAGTAAAAGTTGTTAAAGGAAAATCTATAAAAGGGTCTTGAGACCGCTGGTAAAGGTACGCTATTTCTGAATACTTAAGACTGGAACTTAATTATTATTTTGTATGCTCTCACTGACTTGATTGTCGAAGTGTGATCAACAGGTAGAGCCCCCTCTATCCTAATGGAACGTTGTTCTAGTGTACCAAGAGGAGACAAACCAAAAGCAGAGTTCTCCATCCAGTCCAACTGAGATCAACTGGAGAGAACAGTAACAAAAATAAAGACTTTTAATTTTTATCTTTATTTTGTAAATATTTGTATTTATATATATATATATATATATTATATATATTATATATATATATGATGTGAATCAATAAATTTGTATTTTTATTTAATATAATGTAAAGATTCTTTAATGAGTTTATAGTATAATGTGTAGAAAGTTTTTGAGATGTTAGTTACAATAATTTTTAAAAAACCATTAAATATGTTAAAAATAAATTTAAACTAAACTATACTTTTATAAGAAATAAAAACAAAAACAACCATATTTATAAGGATTAAAAAATATAAATTATTGTATTAAACCAATAACATAAAAATAATAACTAATAAACTAATAAAAGTATCATTAATAGAGAAAAACTTACAAGTGGTGTTTTTAATGATTATTTTAATTTCTTATTTTTCACTCCCAGTACAATTAACTGGATGGAAATATAGATGAAAAAAAGAAAACATCTTTTGATATAAACTATTAACTAATTTTCAAAAATTATTTATTAATATATAAATCACCGACTTAATCTCATGTCTATAAAATGGTTTTATTAGTCAATATATTTATAATATTAACCTAAAATAAAGTTATCTTTTAAAAATTAAAAATTAAATATATTTTTTAATTTCGTACTTTAATATGATTTTTTTTTTCTAAATACAAAATTATTCAGATACTTGTAATATTTCAATATAAACTAATCTTATATACAGAAAAATTTATTTTAATATTTTTATATAACAAATGCTTGAATAATTTAAAATTTGAAAAAAAAAATTATATTATAATAAAAAAATGAAAAATACATCTAATTCGAAAATTAATTAAATTAAAACATAATATATATATATATAAATAGAAACTATTTGATAAAATATGTCAAATCATTTCGATGCGATATATATTATTTATATCAAGGATATTCAGAAGAGATATTTCTTCTAGATAAAGTCATTACGGTAGAATTGTTGATTAATCGGTTTTCTAACGTACTTAAAAAACTCAATTATCTATTAATTATATAAATTTTATTGGTTTTTATTTAAGAAAGATACTGACAACACACATTCTTTTTTTAATATATTGGAACCATAACCAGGATTCAGAGAAACTAGCCACTGTTAGGAACCATTGCTTGCCTTTTATTTTTTTTCTTTGTTGAGAGATCTCTTAGTTTTTTACACAAATTTAGTGTTTCTTTTACAAAAATAGATATGTTTTAGAAAAATTATGAAAATGGATAAATTGTGTTTTTAAATATAATTCTTATTTTTCTTTAAATTTATAAAGAAGATATGCTTTTAAACATGTTTTCTGTTTTTGAAATTATATACTTTATATGAAAATTATTTTATATACACACATGCAAAAGGTTTCTATAACTACGATTAATACTTTCATTATTTACTTTTCACACGTTACATTGGTGAGGGGCTGATACTTAGCCACTTCTTTTTATATATTTTTCCTTTGGAATATAACCCTAAAACTCTAAACTTGCACCCACGCGCTTATACTGCAGTACTATCATAATTATTCTTCATGAAATACTTTACATAATATAGACAATAATTTAAAAAAAAATAAAGAAGGCGTTTTTATATTTTTAAGAAAAATATAACTATGCTTAAATAAGACCTTTTTCTTTTTATAAAATTTCATACTAGGAAATATAACATTTTTCATAAATAAAAGAAAAAACATAAATTATATAAAAAAATCATGTTTGTAATCATAACTCTTTTATAATGAATTTGTATTTTAAACACGATTTATCATTTTGTAATTTTTAGAAAAGTATATATATTTCAATAAATAGAAAAGCAAATAACAATTTGTAAAAGACCTAGATTCTTTCTACTAATATATGTAAATGAGTCTCTTATATAAGAGGATAATTGTTTCTATTTATATATGCTACAATATTACCATTGATGGAATAGAATTTGTCTTGAGTTGGGATTAATTATTTTTTCTAACTTAATAAAGGTTATATTTAACGAGTGAGTGAAGTTACTTTAACTCAACCATCTAGAAAAAAAATATTTATTAATATAATTAATTTTTAATTTCAGTAAAAATCATTTAAACACTAGTAAGACTTTTAAAATACTAGAAATACCATATAAACGAACTAGAAATAGCAAGAACATGCCATTATTTAAAAGAAAATAAAAATTTATTTTTACCTACCATAATCATTTTCGTATTGTGACGAAAGTTGACGGTGTGCAAAATGTTGGCAAGGAAAAGAGCTTGTGGATGGCGGGTGCAGAGATTGAGCCTCACCATCCGACGGCAGAGAGTAGGCGATGGCAGAAGAAGAAGAAGAGTTGGTCTGATCCTGTAACAGAATCAGCATTTAATGCCACACTCCAAAACCTTCTCATCATTCCACTTTTCATCATTACTCTAACCAATCCCACACTCATACCACCACCTCTTCTCTTCATCATTACTTTCCTCCCTATAAAATCCACCTTCTTCTCCATTTCACATCATTTTCACCATTTCAACTGCACCATGCTTTCGAAGCACACTCTCAACCCCAAAGCTCAACCTTTTTATCTCAAACCCACGCAACAACAGCACCAACTACTGTATTTTTCTCAACCTATATGCTACTACATTCCTCCCTCCACCTTCGGCTTTTTCCCTTCCTTTCACGCCCCAACCTCTAACCGCTCTAGTCACAGTGCCAAAACCGATAGAGGTAAAAGTAAGGTATGCGCTACCGGAGACTGGCGCTGCCACCACAAATTTTATAAATGGAGGGTTAGAGGAGAGAAGATTCTAGAGAGCGGTAAGGTTATATCTTTTCCTAACACCTTCAAAGAAGCTGAGACCTCTTCTATCACCACCGTCATGATTCGTAATGTCCCTAACCAATTCAAGTAACCGCTCTCTCTTCCCTGACCTTTTATGGAGTGTGTGCTGTGTAAGAGTTTAGTTTTGAAGGAGACTTTTGTATTGCAACTTTTTTAGGTTTGATGACTTGCTACATATACTGGACGAGCATTGTTTGCGACAGAACAAGAGCGTTGCTGATCCCGAGGACTGGTCCAAGTTTGACTTCGTTTATTTGCCGATGGATTGGTAGGGTTCTGGAATCCTTTGTTTGGTTAAGGCTCTTGTGTGATTAATGTTTGCATGTTTCCAGGAAACACGTGACACGGAGTAGGATGTCGAATTTGGGATATGCCTTTGTTAACTTCACCTCTCCTGAAGCTGCGTTCAGGTTCTATCGCGAGTTCCAAGGTCTCAAGTGGGATTTTGTTAGGAGCAAGAAGATATGCGAAATTAACGTGGCACAGTATCAGGTTTTGTTGTCGTTTCAGGGAATGTCCTTTTATTTACCCTAATGCTTTGGTTGAAAATTTCTGGTATATATTTGTTTTGATAGATCTTAACACTTAGGCTTAGAATACCAAAGTAGAACCACTCACCTTCCTCAGTCTTATATATCAAACGAAACTTGCAAGGCTGGAGATTTAGATCACTTATTTCAGTACTCGACACTTCCATTATTTATGTTACACTTTTTCAAGGTTAAAGAAGAGTCTGCATTTGAGGTAATATTTTATTATAATGTGTAACATCTATCCACTTGTGCAGGGCAAAGATAATCTGATGAGGATTTTCCAGCCTAAAGTATTTCGGTGCGCTAGCCGAGACTTTTTGCCTGTGCTATTCTCAGAAGGTCGTCATGGCTTTAATCGTGGAATCAAGGGAACTTATGTGGGAAATCATGTTTGGGGCCTGCCACGAAGAACCATAGGAAACTGTGCTTTTGATCAAAAGGTGCCACGGCCTGAATCGTAGAATTAAGGGTGGGAAATAAGAAGCTGTGCTTTTGATCAAAAGGTTTGAGGTAGTTGTGGGATTTAGGTTTCTTCAGCTTAGTTAGGTTTCCTTCTTGACACATAGTCTAGGTCCTAGGATGTTTGATCAGATGTCTGTATATTTGGACTTTTTTTACCCTCAAGGTTTTAGACAGCGGAGTTTTTAGTTTACTGTGTTTTCATTCTCCCCCTGGAAATGGTGGGGTCTTCCATGCTACCATCTGGGTGAATTGGAAACATGGGTAAAAAGGCTGAATTTCTCTGCCAAAATAGTGTTCCCTTGCTTTGTTTACTAATGTAAATTGATGTTCTTGTTTGTTTAGTAGTAATTGTTCAATCCTAAGTGCTTCAGAAGAAGGTAAAATAACGTGATGATTTTGTGATTTTTTTCTGTCTAGTATAGTAACTGTTCAATCCTAATCCCACTGAGTGTAATTCAGAAGGAGAAATAACGTTTTATCTGAATATATTTATCTGTGATGGTGGTGATTGTGGTTTTAGGACTTTTCTAGCATATGGTTTTCATACTAAGGTTAAATTTTGCAGGTGTTTGTTAATTTGTCATGTAACTAGTGCTTCAGAAGGGAAAATAACATGATGATTTTGTGTTTTTTCTATCTGAATATATTTATCTGTGATTGTGGTGATTGTGGTTTTAGGACTTTTCTAGCATATAATTTTCAGATTAAGGGTAAATTTTGCAGGTTTTGTTATTTTGTCATGTAACTGATGGTGTCTTTGAGGCTCTCAGTATTGGTGTGAAACCATAACAGTCATCTAAAATCCTCTAGCAAGCAGGGTCTGTTTTTGACTTTTTGACTTTATGGCTTTGAGTGTTGTCTCATGTCTTATTTTTTTTCCAGTACCCAATTATATGAAACATTAAGTTAATGAACATGTTCTGGATTAATACTAAATATATATCAAGCCACTGTGCATTTGTGTGCTTTTTTGTCAATTTATATTATTTGGACTGAGCCTACTGTCACATTATGTTTATATTTATGTATTTTGTACATTAGAGTAATGTATTTAAGAAATATTTAGCACTTTATACTGTTGAAGGACTTGAATCTTAAAATTAAGTCTTCTGTAAACTACATTAAAATGTGACAAATATAGATGAAGAAGGATATGGATAACATGTAAAGGATGAAAGATACTATAAACATTAGTATAACTATGGAAATATACTATTAAGTAAAGTAAAATTTAAAAGCTGAATTAAAATTATTTTAAGTTAAAAGTTAATCACATTCTACACTATTTTAGAATTATTCCCCTTTCACAAATTATTTATAATAAATATATTTTCATCTGATTTCATTCCTCATTAGTGTCAAAAAGTCCTAAAATACATGAAGGAACCTGAAACATCTTGCACAACATATAGAATATGAAATTGTACAGAAATATTACATTGTTGTTACCTTAATTTAGTAAGTATACTTGTAAATTAATTATCTCCTAAATCCCTTCTTATTTAGTCTTATACTTAAAAGATTTTATAATTTAGTTTCTATTTCATTTCTTGTCTTTAACTAAATTACTTTATTCCCATCTATCTTTTATTAACTTTTTTAGTTATTTCTACTTTCAATTCATTCACCACTATTCTCATTTCATAGTTTTCATCTGCTATTCATTCACCACCTGCACTATAAGTTAAACAAATGCGGCTATTTTAAATTTACAAATGCGGTCATAGAACCGCATTTGATCAACACGCATTTGTAAATCTGGAATTTACAAATGCGGTCCTATGACCGCATTCATAAATCACATTTACAAATGCGGTCATTTTAGGTAATCGCATTTGTATATTATTCTGAATTAGGGAGTGGGTTTGGGGTTTAGGATTTATGAATGCGGTCTTGGTAAAAACCGCATTCATAAATCACTATTTACAAATGCGGTCATTTACTAAGACTGCATTTGTAAATGCGAATTCACTATTTACAAATGCGGTCTTGGTAAATGACCGCATTTGTAAATAGTGTTTTTTTTTTTGGTACATCCTGTTTTGTGCAGAAACCATATATTTAAATAACCTGCATAATGATTAAACCCAGCCAGACAAATACAAAAATGTAGTAACCAATTGAAATCATCAAAATGTACATTTACAAGTGATCAAATTACATATAATAAAACCACTAATGTTGTTTACTTATGCTAGAGTTATAAAAATTAATGAAGTATGTGGACCAAGAATCTCTAACATATGAAATGCCTTCCTCACTCATTGGTGTTTCTTCTGTGAATAACTGCATTGCAAAGTTGACATAAATTAGTTTCTAGATATATATATGTTCAAGAATTATAAAAATGATTTAACATATACCTCCTTCCAACCAGTTTTAACACCTAGTCTTATAATGATAATCATCCATTGCATAATGTAATAGCCACACTCATAGCTTCCTGGTTGTTTATTACACTATATAATTCAATAAAAAGTAATATGTTAGTATATTGATAAACAATGATAATAGAGAAAGAAAAAAATTACAAACCTTTACTCTTATGTAGTTCAAATTATTTGAACTGGATCGACCTTTTAGGATGTTATATCCACGCCATGAACTAGTTAATACAAAAAACCTCGTTAGTAGATGGTTAATTAGTAACATATACAAAGTTAAGTTTATACTATACTTACGTATCAATGATATCCTTAAATTTTGTGGGCATCTTCTTGTGTAGGGAACAGAACCACACAGCAGTCTTATCAACCATTGATAAGACATAACTGCCAATGATGCCTATATGATCATTAAAAAGAGTTAGTAAATATTTAAAACATGAAATAATAATAATTGATGACATATAATTAAACTTACTCATTAATGTAAGGGCATAAATAAATTTGTTTTCCCTCTTTTTCCAGGATGTTAGTGATGTATGCTTGAGTCTCAGTTGAGTTTGGTCCAACGGGATTAGTATATGCAGGATCTACGAATCCATACATATTTTCCTTCCCCTCAGTGATACAGACTCTATGCAAAAACCTACAAGTTTTTAGTTAAAGCATAATCAATAATAATTTAACATAAAGTAAATTGAATAATAGGTAAAGATACTTACATCATAAAAAATTGAATTATACTTATATTGAGCTCCTGGTTCCCAGATATAAATTCTGATAAATCTGTGTTGTAAATCATCAGTGGCAGTTCAGTGTTGATTTGAAAAAATGTATTATCCCACGGAACTGGAAAAGGATCATTGCCAATCTGACTAGCAATGAGACGTAGGGAAGCCATAGGATCGTCAACTGGAACCTCACGCTTCTTTTTCGGAGTTGGTGGCTGAAAAGGTTCCTACAAGATAAACAACATTTGTATTAAATTATATGTAATGTATAAATATAAATAAAAAATAATATAATGAAACGAAATTATTACATGAGGTTCGGGCATAGATCGAATGAGCTCTCTGGGCCAGGCAACGAATGTCTGAAATGCATCGGCCACAGTGGTTACCTCATCTGAAGGTAGTGGAACACGAGCATCAGGAAATCGTACTTTTTCAACAGTTACCTTCGCCACATCAGGGGAGAGAGGAACGTTATGTAAGGTGGTGGCGTTTTTATAGACTTTTCCAAGTGCCACCACCCGAGGAAGTTTGCCGCCCACTACCAGTAGCTCACAATCCTCTGTCTGCCCATTGATATCATCCCCTGATGTTGGAGGAGCCGCACAACTCCCCTTTGTGCTCTTGGGAGTGGGACTAACAAGGGGTTCAATCGGCTCAGCACAAACTTGTTGCGATAGAAACTCTTGTCGCATTCGATCATTCTCCTTTTTCATCTCCAGCCACATCAAATCAGTCTCCTTTCTCATCTCCTCCATTATTTCTTCACGTAACTTAGTCTTCATTTGAGTTTCCTTCTTGGAGGAGGAGGATGGCTGTCGTTCTGAAACTCCAAAATAAAGTTTAATTCCGACCCCTTGTCCAGCGGCACGAACACGACCAGAGTGTTCAGGTCGTCCAATTGCTTCAACCAGGATATCGTGACGACCTTCAGCAACAAATGTACCGTCGGATTCCAAGGAATCCTGCAAGAGTACACAAAAATCATATTTTCAATCATTAATATAATTAATGCTTTAAAAAAATTGAAAATAACAAAAATAACTTACAATTTTTTCGATTATAACCCCGGATTGCTCGGAACTTGGTGCACCGGACTTTTTAATTCGGGCCCTCTTCCATTTTTCATGGCGAAAAGGTGGTGGAGGAGAAGTGACCCCTGTTTCCACATTCTCAGAATACGTCCCCTGTTGAGATTTCTCCTTTTCCACCATCAGTGTTTGCTCAAGTTTTCTATACCCCGAACGAGACATAACGTGCGGGGTAAGATTCTTCAAAGCTATCTCTTGAGCTTTCTTCCGACGATCCTGTCATAATTGAAATAAACAAACTGAAGTAAATAAGATAAACTTATTAATGTTATATAAACAAAAAAGTTACTTCACTTACCATCCAAGCCTCATTTTCACGGCTTTCTCTAAAAAGACGCCATGTCTCTTCATCAATATGTTGGTACTTTAAACATGGATTTTCGTCTTTAAGGTCGCCAAAAATGTATCTCGATGTCAGTCTTGACTTAAAGGTACGAAATTTAAGTGCGATATTGGATAATATCTTTGATCGAAGCGGTTCCACATCAGGAATGTCAAAGTTTGCCTGCAAAATAACATCATGAAATTAAAATTAATTAATCAATATTAAAAAGCATTATATGATAACAATAATAATGTAAAGCTTACCAGAACATCCTCCCATAGCATGTTCCGATCAACCTCTGAAACCTCATCCCATGAATTAATCAAAATGGAGAGCCTCTCACGAGAAACAACTCCAAGATAGCTCATAAACTCATCTGCCTTAGGACCAAAAGCCACTCCAGTGTTGACGTCAATGTCAACATGTGTCTTCTCACCAGCAGCACGTCTCAATGCAAGACGCTTCAATCTAGTAGGTCCTCTACTACCTCGCCCAGATCGAGGTCTGACTGGAGTCTGGTCGTCATCCATGTCTCTGTTAAAAAAATTAGGTAACAAACATTAGTTAATGTGCATCGAATTAAAATCATATAAAAATAATACATAAAATTATAAATGTTTATTTACATGTTGCATGTGGGTTGAATGTTTATATGTAAATTCCTTCACTGTGGTCTTTACGGGTTGCATGTACATCATCAAGTACATCGTCATCTTTATTAGTTATCATTGGTGTGAATGAACGAGTTTCGCCATATTCAATATCATCTATGGCTTCCCCTTGTTTTTTCCCGTGTAAAACGACATACCAATGTTCTGACGTAGGATCTTTCACATAGAAAACCTGAGATGCTTGTTGAACCATTATAAATGGCTCATCTCGATACCCTATCTTTCGAAAGTCCACTAGTGTGAATCCTGATTCATCAATTTTAACCCCACTTTTATTATCAACCCATTTACACTTGAAAACTGGAACGGAAAACTTAGTGTAGTCAATCTCCCATATCTCTTCTATAAACCCATAGTATGCCATTGATCCAAGTACTGGATTTGTATCTTTCGAAGTCGAAAACTGCATTGACTCGGCTTCAAGAGTAACACCAGAATTTTGAACTGTACTCTTTTCATCTAGGGACTTCGTGTAAAATATACAATTATTCACTTCATACGCTGTACATGAAATGACATCAAACTTCAATCCAGCAGCCAACCAAGTCAAGGTCTCTGATGCCGTTGAATCCTTGAACACCTCATCTTTAAACCAAGGCATGAAAGTTCTATTATGTTCCATCAAGACCCATTTCTCTGCTTGTCTTGGGTTATTTGCCTTCACAATGGCTTTATGAGCTTCTATGTAAGGTACAACTTCATCTGTGTTATTCAATATGTACAAATGTGCTTGCAAGACTTCTGATCGAGATTTGCTTACAATATTCACACCACGTAAACATTTACTTGTAGAACGCCTGTGGTGCCATGAATTAGCTGGAACACCTATTGGATTTGCTTTTGTCATGTACTCTGAACAAAATTCAATACTTTCTTCAGCTATGTACCTTTCAATCATTGAAGCCTCTGGACGATAATGATTTTTCACATAACCTTTCAAAATTTTCATATACCGCTCAACAGGATACATCCATCTTAAGTACACTGGTCCACACAATCTAACCTCTCTTACCAGATGCACCACTAGATGAACCATGATGTCAAAAAAAGACGGAGGAAAAAACATTTCCAATTCACACAAGATAACAACAATTTCATTTTGAAGTTCATCTAGTTTTGAGGGATCAATGACTTTACAACATATGGAAGAGAAGAATGAGCACAAACGGGTTATGGTGTGTCTAACATTTTTTGGTAAGATCCCACGGATAGCTACCGTCAACAATTGTTGTATCAAGATGTGACAATCATGAGACTTCAACCCAATTAACTTCAAATCTTGCATTGACACTAGACTCTTCACATTTGAGGAATGTCCTTGTGGCACTTTCACACCCTTTAGACATTGACAAAAACTAATTTTTTCATCTTTTGACATTGTGTAACAGGCTGGGGGCAAATATGTACGCTTACCCATTTGTATGGGTGCCAACTCGCCGCGTATGTTCATCTCAATCAAATCTAAACGAGCATTTAGACCATCCTTCGTCTTCCCGTTAATGTTAAGAAGTGTACCAATTAAGCTATCACACACATTCTTCTCAACATGCATTACATCTATACAATGTCTGACTTCTAACCTCGACCAGTACGGAAGATCAAAGAAGATTGATTTCTTCTTCCAAATATTTGTCACAGATGACTTTTTTTTGGACTTGCCGAAGGTGTGGTCTATGTTATTTACCTTTTCGTAAACCTCAACACCGGTTAATGGAGTTGGTGGACCACTACCCTCTTGGTGTCCATTAAAGGCTTTTTTCAACCTCCGGTAAGGATGATGACTTCTAAGAAACCTCCGATGCCGAAGATATACTGTTTTCCTTCCATGTTTCAATTGTTGAGAAGCAGTGTCTTCTTCGCATATTGGACACGCTTTGTGACCCTTAACACTATAACCTGATAAGTTACCATATGCCGGAAAGTCATTGATGGTGCAAAATAACATGGCATGAAGCTTGAAAGTTTCATTAGCAAATCCGTCAAATACTTCGACACCCTGGTCCCACATTAACTTCAAATCTTCAATTAGGGGACTTAGATAAACATCAATATCATTCCCTGGTTGTTTCGGACCGGATATCATCATAGACAACATCATGTATTTTCGCTTCATGCACAATCCAGGAGGTAAGTTGTAAATAACTAGTAATACAGGCCATGAACTGTGATTTGTACTCATATTACCAAACGGATTCATTCCGTCTGTAGCTAAACCAAGTCGGATATTTCTTGATTCTTTACCAAATTCTGGAAAGTCATCATCAAATTTCTTCCATTGAATAGAATCAGCTGGATGTCGGTACATGCCATCGCATTTCCTCTCATCTGCATGCCATCTAAGATTCTTAGCATCGTCTGGGTTTGCAAACAAACGCTTCATCCTTGGAATGATGGGAAGATACCACATAACCTTCATTGGGGACCCATGCTTTTCCATGTCATCAATAGAATCATCATCTTTTTGTTTCAACTTATAACGTGATAACCCACACCTCGGACAACTTTTCAACAATTCAAAATCTTTCCGGTATAATATACAATCATTAGGACATGCATGTATCTTTTTGTACTCCATACCCATTGGACAAAGAATCTTTTTTGCCTCGTAATTACGATTAGGTAGACTATTTCCCTCTGGAAGCATATCCTTCAACAGCTGGAGCAATTCCGTGAAGCTTTTATCAGTCCATCCGTTTATTGCCTTCAAATTCATCAATCTTAACACCGCCGACAACCGTGTGAAGTTAGTTGATCCAGGATACAAAGGAGTCTCTGCATCTTTTGACATACTTTCATATCCATGCGCTTTTGCAAAACACTCAGCTCCCACATCACGAATCATGTCCTCCAATCGATCATCATCTCCATCATCGTGTACTGCTTCATCCATGGTAGAACCCACATATTCTTCAGTTACGGAAACACGTGGTAAATTTAATAATTCACCATGCCATGTCCAAGTTGTATAAGATCGAAGAAACCCATCACATAGCAGGTGTTCCCTCATGATATTCACATCCAGTATCCTTCCATTCAAACAGTTAACGCACGGACACCTGATCTTTGCTCCATCATGATCACTAATAATCGCGTTACGCTGCGCAAATTGTATAAATTCCTCTACTCCCCTTTCGTACTCATCACTTATACGAACAGCATTAATCCAACTTCGATCCATTATATATTCTGGAATATAGTTAGGATTTTCTAATAATTAATATTCTCTTCAATCTCACACATTTGCCGAGGGTCGAACACCCCCGGACTCAATCCAAACACGATATTTCTATTCTAAAAGTAACAATAACTAACATAACATAAAACTTTTATTAAAATGTAATTAACAACTAACTAAATATTTCACTTCTAAAATTAAAATTCTAGAACAAAGTTTAATACACTATAGAATTATAATTCCATAAAGATTAATATCATATTCATTTTTATTTAAGTAAAAGTAGTTTAAAGTGACAATTATAAAAAATAAATGATGCCAGGGAAAAAAAGAAAGATATGCAAAGAGAAAGTGCAAAAAATAAAAATAATTACAAAAATAGAATTTATATATAATATAAATTTAAGAAAATAGAAATTATATAATACAAAAATTCAAAATACACACAAATATATAAATTATTAGTTATTAGTTATACATTCCAAGTTATATTAGTTATTAATTAAATATATATTATAATACAGAAAAATAAAAATTCAAAATATTAAATATGAATTCAAAATTTTAAATATAAATTCAAAATATTAAATAAATACAACACCAACCTTTAGGTTGATGGTGATCGGAGACGAAGACGAAGGCGTAGGCGAAGGCGGTGGCGGAAGTAGTGGCGGTGACGGAAGCAGTGGCGGTGGCGGAGCAGAAAAAACCAGAGAACCAATAGAACAGTAACCACCTATATGCAGAAAACGAGTAAGGAAACGAAATGACAATGCCAAGGAAGTGAATAATGACAATGACAAAAACGAAAACGAAAACAAACGTTGAAGCAGAGAGAGCTGAAACTTACAATGCAAAGCGGAGAGAGCTGAGAACGTTGAAACGAAGAGCGGAGAAGACGAAAGTGAAAGTGAAAACCAGTGGCGCGCTTCTATTTTTAGGGTAAAATTGATTTACAAATGCGGTTCTAGGGTAAGACCGCATTTGTAAATCAATTAAAATGAATTACAACTGTGGTCATAGTAAAGACCGCATTTGTAATTCATTCTGAATTAATTCAATTTAATTACAAAAATGCCACCGCGTTTTTTACAAATGCGTTTAAACGCAAAGCCGCACTAAATAAATAGTCGTTGTTTTTAAATTTTGTACTAGTGCTTTCTCATTTCATATGGAACACTAATTTAGAAAGTGTAAAGATTCTCTACTTTATTATTTATATACATAATTAATTTTTAAAGAGTTTTTAATAATTTTTTGTTTATTAAATATTTAAAAAAAAGATATTTTATATTAAATATGAAATTTTATATTAATAGGTGAGATTTTATATTAAATATGTAAAATATTATAATTAATAAAAGACAATAAGTATATTTTATTATTTTAATTCAAAACGGGTTGAGTAAAATATTTTCATTATTATATATATCAATAATAGTGATAATAGTCCCTTAACTGTTCTAGTAGATCATAATAAAAAAAGTGATAAAAATATTTATTTTTTCTTATTAATGGTAATATAATTTCTCAACATGTGAAAAAACAAGTAATTAAGGTGATAGGATAAATGACCATTCAGTTTACAAAAAAATAAATAATATAAATTTAATCTTTGAGTATTTGATATGAATGTTTTTTTGCTAAAAATTTAATTAAAAATATTTAAATTAAATAAAAGTTTCTAAATGAATAAGGAACTTAATATTTAATTAATTCTTATTTATATAATAATTTTGATTTAATAGGTTTCTTTCCTAATATTTGTCACATTTAGTCAATATAATCTCTTAATTTTGTTTACTGTAATTTTTATTTTTTGTTAAAATATTCAACGTGAACTTTATATTGGTGTTGACATTGTTAAAATGGTAAGCACCTTGTATTGATGTTGTTGACATTGTTATATATGGTGTTGTTGACATTGTTAAAATGCTAAGCACCTTATGCTGCATCTTATATTGGTGTCGATAGTGTTAAAATGGTAAAGATATAACACATGCACGTGATTTAATATAGATGTACAATAACGAATATGGTCGTGTTCTCTTTGTAGTTAAATTGTTATTTTTTAGAATAATTTTTTTTCAATTATTTTGGTTCTCTTCCTTTTTCACATCTCTTCTCTCCACCCAACCAAACATCTCTCCGACGTCACCTAGAAAACGAAATTAGATTTTGTTAAGATGATGATTCAAGTATTAGACTATCTCATAATAAAAGTTTTCATGTATATTTTAATGATAACAAAAATCTATAATGATAAAAACAGTCAAAACCAAAACAAAACAATGAGTTTTTGGATGCATCAGACACGTACAAAACAATGGTCACTAAAGAACTTATCAAGTATAACACACGAAGTCTATAACAGAACTTAATGGACCAAGCGTTATCTCTAGTGTTAGACGAAGACTAACACAATGTGTTCAAAGATATACGCATAATACAATGTTGCTAAACACACTGACTGGTACACTGTGAAAAGCACATAAAACATATGTTACATAAACTAGACGATAATAATGTGCTGAGACTAGGCGATCATCATGCGCTGGATAATAGGAAACATTCTCCACAAGCATAATTGTACCTCAAATTTGTGATTGAAAAGGATTTCGAAAAACAGAGCACACACGCGTTGTGATTGAAAAGGATTTCGAAAAACAGAGCACACAGGCGTTCTATTTGTTTATAAGTTTTTTGAATACATATTTTGTTAAATATATTCAAGAAAAATTAAACTGTGAAATATTTATTCTAAACTTGAATATATTGTTTAGATTAATATCTGAAGATGAAATATATTGATAATTGCAAAAATATTACGAGAATATTATTCAGTGATATATCTAGTGATATATTTGTTCTGACATATTGAAAATATTAATATCACTAGTAATTACGAAGATTTCTATGACTTTGTTTGGATGAGGATGAAGTTGGAAAAGGAAGGAAAAAAAAAAGAGAAAGTGGGTAGAAAATAATGTTATTTGGATGAAGAGAAAGAGTGTGGAATTGAAGTAGAAGTGATATAAAAGTTTGCAAGTAGTTTGATTCATGTTATAAAATAATAATAAAATAATTTATTTATTATTTTAATTATTTAATTTTTAATATAAAAGCATATATTAATAAATATTAAATTAATAAATTAAATTATTATTTTTATAACTTAATTATTTATTTTACTAAAATATAAATATATATATAAATAAAATATTAATAATATAATTGTTAAAAAAATTATCAGTACTGTTGTTAAACGTAAAAGTAGTAAAGTAGAATATTTTATTAGTATTCTTCAATTTCTTTGCAAATCATCTTTAAAGAGTGCATGATATTTACCAGCATCGTTTTCGTAATTTATACCTCAGTTTTTATTTCACTTTCATTTTTTTTATACTTCCTGCGTAAATAATATTTCTACATATCCAAAGAGATGCTAAATGTAATTTTAGTAACAATCAAGAGGTAGAGGATAACATGCACACATTTTTCATTTTTTATTGAATATCCAAACTAATGAAGTGATTGCATAGCGTGATTTATGCAAAGTCAATGATGACATTATAGGATGATATAATAATAAAGAGAGAATAATATTATAAAGAATTCCTAGGTATAACGTTCGTAATGAAATGAGCTGATTAAAGAACTTATTCAAAGAACAAGTATATAATAAAGTGAAGAATCAGTCACATGCATTAAAAGGTTAACATTCACATAAAAGATCATAAAGGAAATAATTCAAATTATTTCATATGCTCAAAGATGCAAAGAATATAATCAAATCAAGAGTTGTTATATCCAACGTCAGACGTGAAGAAGATGATGAACACACAAGAACAAAGGATATCCAGAGATTGCAATATTAAAGAATCAATGTTTACATTTGAATTGAAAGAAGAAACAATTCAAATACAATTAAAGTCCAAGACATAAAAACTAATAAAGAACAAAGATTTTCATACCAAGTTTCAAACATCAAAGTGAATAAAGGGAAGAATCAAAACTTCAATCGTCACATTCTGGAACCGTCACAATCTAGAATCTATATAAAGACCTTGAAGATGAGGAAGAAATACAAAAGAATACAAACATACAAGATTACTACAAGCGATTAAACACGTTTAAGTGTGTATAGTATTTTTTGAAAGAATATTTCATATTTGCTACTTATAACACTCATAGTTTGAGGAGTGTTAAATCCTTTCCTGTATGAAGATTACCCTATGAGCTTTCATTATTTGTTCTTTTGTTGAAAGTGTGTTTTCTAATTGAGAGATCTTAGTCTTAGAAAAAGATTAAGATTTTCTATCTAGAGAGATGTTCAATACTTTGATACCTTGAGAGATGTTCAATACTTGTTACTTCACATTACGAATTAATCAATCGTAACTTCAGCTTTAATAGGCTATCCAAAATTTGCCAATTTCAAATGCTAATCCAATTTAGTTACTCCAACCTTACTACTGCTACACTAAAAACAAAACTTATTTCTAAATCTAGCAACTATTTAAGTAAAAAAATAAAAATTCTTTCGTTTTAATTTTGCTTCTCTTCGATCTTCACATAATAATCTATCTTCCACCTCAACAAATAACTATAAAGACCGCACTATAATCATTAAAGTTTAAAATTTTCAAGTATTTCACTCTATGATTAATTACTGTAACAACATTAGCAAAAGAGTTCACATTAAATCCTTTTAATAGAAATAAGGATTACATTAAAAAATGAAATCATATTGACAAATTACAACAAATATCAGAAGAAGAACCTACTAAACCAGTAATTTTTTACCATCTTAATTTTAAATATCATTATTTATAAAACTACAAAACTAATGGTTTAGATGAGTGTAATGGAGACAGCACTGGTGAAAGGAAGGGTGAGAAAGAAGATTATGGAGTGTTGGTTTTGGTTTTATAGCTCTTCCTACCCTATTTCCTAAGCTATACTGAGTTCTGCAAGTGAGTGGACTTGGTAGGTATCACTTTATTTTTATTGGATTCTTGAAAAATGACTTGTGGTTCGATTTGTCTGCTCTTGTGATTGTATGAAAAAGATCTGTTTGTGGTGAAGTTGCTGATCTACTTTTGGAAATGACAACTGAAAATCATTTGGGGGTACGGATCTTAAAGGGAAGCCGCAAAAATTAATTGAAGATGTAAAACGTATAATATAATAATATATAAATACTACTTCAAATTATATGTAATTTAAAAAATGTGTAAAATTTAAAATTTTTAAAAATTATTTTTGATATTTTAGATATTTAGGAATAGTAAAAATATATAAAATGCAATTAATAATGATAATGATAATACTTTATAAAAATTTAAATGTTATATTAATATAAAATAAATAAAATATTTAAAATATTAAAACTTATAATCAATGGTTTTTAATATTTAATTTACATCTTCAAGTATTATTAAAAATGGTATAAAGGGGATTTCGAATCCTACCCACGCTAGAAGAATTTCCAGCGTCACCAAAATCAGTTCTCGAGGAAATTTCGAGTTAGCTTTTCTTTTTCATTTTTTTTTTGAAAAATTGGGACTAGTTTTGGGTTATTAACTAATAAAATAAATTAATTTAAATTAAAGAAATAAGTAATAAAGAATTTTGATTGTGTAATTAAATATAGAATAAATATTATTATTATTATTATTATTTTTCTTCTTCTTCTTATTATTATTTAACTTTTTATTTCTATGGTAATAAAAAAAATTATTTTAATAAATCATATGAATAAAAATAAAAATACCTATCATAATAAATTATGATAAAATTAGAAAGAGTAATATTTTTTAGATTATTAATTATAACTTAAGTAATTATGAAATAACTTATTTTTTACATGGTTCTCCAAAATTTAAGTTATTAATAATTAAAGTAGTTGGAAAGTTAAAATTTAAAATATAAAAACTTAATTAACAAAATAAAATCTATTTATAATTGCTAAGCATATAATTGGTATGAAATAATTATTTAACATATAATTTACTTGATAAAAATTTAATTAAAGAATGAATGAAATAAAATTTAAGGAGAGATTTAAAAATGTATATAATAGAAATTGAAAATTGATTTATTTGAAAGTTGAAGCTACATGGATGTAAAGTAAATGAGATTAAAAGTAGAAGAACATATTTCAAATAAAGAAATAAAAATTCACTCACATTAAAAAAAATCAAATCTACCTACAAATTATTTTTCACAAATCTAAATTTATTAATAAATTTAATATTACCTACAAAAATATGAATCCGTAAATAAATTTAACATATTTTATATATATATATATATATATATTATAATCAACATATTTAAATTCATAGATAAATTTAATATTATTTATGAATTATTACACGTGAATCATTATCTTTATATAACATCCGCATTATCTCAAATTTCTAATAATAGATAAACTCAACATTATTATTAATATTAATATTTTTATTAACATTATTAATAATATTATTAATATAAACAATATAAATAATATTAAATATATTATTTTAAAATTAATATTATCAGGAATATTTTTAATACTAGTAATGTGAATAATAATAATCATAATAATAAATTAATACTATAATAATAATAATAAATTAATACTATAATAATAATAATAATAAATTAATACTATAATAATAATAAGAAAAATAATATGACAAATAATTTCTCTCATCTAATTGTTAAATGACAATAATTTGTGATTAACATTAATAATAATCATAAATAATAAAAAAATAAAAATATTAATAAAAAAATATACAGGATTACCAACGATTTTTTGGTCCTAGGTAAATCCAATTTTTCTTGTGTCACTAATAAGCTAATTTGTATGTTAATCCTAATGATTTTTCATAACAATGATCTTAAATACATTTTTATATTTTATTAAAATACTACTTCCTATAAAATTATATTATAGGTTAATATTATTATATACCTAAATTATATTATCAAACTAATATCAAATATTATTTTTTATTTTTTAATCTTAAATAATTTTAACTATAATTAAAGAATTAATAATATATATTTATTTAAAAATAAATATATTTTTAAAAGAAAATTAATATTTTAACTAAAGTCGTAAGTTGATGTAGACAATACTAGTGCAGAACATTGCTTTAACGATGTAAGGACCGAGAAAAAAATAGTCTTAATGTACAAGTGGTACAATTAAAATGACATATGAATATTTTATTATTAAAGTTAAAAGAGTATATAAATAGAAATTCATTTATTCAGGTTTCATTTTAAAAAAGAACCACCATCTCTCTAAAAAGTCCATTTTCCTTTCTTCTCCCTTCTTTCTAAGATTCTGACCACCTTGCTCATCAGTTTGACGATCGGAGTCCACCATCAGACTCATGACAGTAAATACTACAAGATTGCTCGATCAGAATCTTTAATAGAGTAAGTTCATTTTTACTCTTCTCTATGAGTCAAATTTTGAACTTGTTAGATTTGTGTTTGCATAAGCTTTGCATGTGACTCTTTTAGCTTCATGCTTAATCTCTGTTAGCTCAGGGTCATAGTGGTATAGTTAGATTTTTTTATCAGGACTTTATGGGGCAGGTTAGGCTACCCTTGAGCTTTTGGTAGTTTGGAGCTCTTAGGGAGCACCTGCTCAAGTTCAGGTAAGGGAAGCTAGTTTAAATTTTCAATAGAACCTTAGGCTAGAAGATCTAGATGTGGGGTGGCGTGGTCACTAGTTCTAATTTTGGTTTGCAGGATTTATTATTTATGAGTAATGTGGTATTATTTGAAATAAAATGTGAAAAATGTTGATTTTGATTTAAATGATTTATGGTAGAATATTTTGTTTGAATTTGAAAAATTAGTTAATTTGAATAGTTGATTAGTGCAAGTTACTTTTGAAATGAATGAGTTGTTGAAATTGTTTTTTATTGACTATAAACGGTGAAATTAGGCAGAATTATGCAGATTTTTCTGCAAATCTCACTTAGGCGAGATAATTTCCGCTTAGGCGAGATAATTCCCGCTTAGACAAGATAATTCTCGCTCAAGCAAGAATAGAATGAAAAAAGGAGGTGCTCTCAGGTCCCTTCTCGCTCCAGCGAGACCTAAGGTGAAATTTTGGGTGCTCTTAGCTTGATTCTTGCTCAAGTGAGAATTTTCGCTTGAGCGAGACCCATTCTCGCTCAAGCTAGTTTGTTATTGCATATTGTTTTTAAGTGAAAATTCTATATCTTATTGAAAAATATGACTAAAGAAACTTAATTATATGTTTAAGTAAGTTTTGAGATATTTGGATTGTTTAGAAAAGTTTAAAATATGATGTTATTGAATGGTGCATTGATGTGTTACATGAGATGTGGAATGTTGTGAAAGTGTGATCAAGACATAATATTTTCAGCAAAGGAAATGTCGTGTTGAGATTATTATTAGGGTGTATTAATCTATGAGTATCTTGTGAATGAGACGATCTTGACTCTATTGATATAATGGAATTACATAGATGAAGTTATTCAGTTGGTGAAAGTCGAAAGAGGTCCATTTGGCTGAGTCTGAGGTTTGAAAGAACTGATCAGAGCATATCAAATGGATTCACCCTGTCATATGAGATGATGAGATGATGAGACATTGAGATGAGTATGCGCATGACTGTGTGGATTTCATAGTGAGTAGTATGACAAGTGCAGGTTTCTGGATAATAAGTTCAATACACGGGTCTTCTGGAAGTAGAGTCAAGTGTCTGTGTTATGAGTCAATAGAAGTTTGACATGAGAAAGATGAATTTTGAATTTTTTATAGGCACTTGATGGTTATGTGAAATGCATGAAAATTGATGGTTTTATGTAGATGTTTAAAGTTATATTTATATTACAAGTTTTAAAAATAGTTAGCCTACCATTTTTTTGTTTTGTGGTTGTTTTCTTTAATCTGTGACGATCGTGTATTTACACGGGAGAAGAAGATGATGTTACAGATGATAGAGCTCTTCAGTGAGAAGCTGGATGATGAAAATATTATATTTTCTTTTGAAAATTTGTTTTAATTTTGTGTAAATACTTAAAGTCTTATGAAGAGAGAGATATTTTGAAGCATTATATGAAAAAGTTGTAAAAATTTGTATTATATTTATATATTAAATTTGATATTTCATACAGATTATGGTTATTAAATGTGAAAAGTATAGAGATGTTACAAACAACGGTTAAAAAGACCATATAAAGACGGTTCAAGAATCGTCGTTATTTTGAGTGTCGTTGTAAATAAGTTGTTGATAATGATGGTTCTAGAACCGTCGTTATAAAACTACATTAACGACACGTGTAAAAATCTGTCATTATTCTACCAAATAAACAATGAAAAAATTAAAAAAAAATGTCATGTAATATCAAACAGTAATGCATGTAATATCATAATTTAAATATGAAAGTTTACATACAATAAATTCGTACATATAACATTCTACAAAAAGTTGTATAAATATATGAAATTTTTTTATGTCATTCTAATAATTTATCTATCTTAAAGTGTTATACATGGTACCTTAAGGTGCATCCAAGTGAGTTTCTTTGCCTTTGTACTTCACCTCGCACTCAGCATGTTATATCCAAATAAGCACTGAAATAATAAGATTTCATGTTAGAACACATAACATTATGTAATGTACGAGTAATAAATTTATGAATATAATATAATCATAATGGTTTGATAAATCTCTAATTTATACTAGGAAACATCATGCAAAATTTCATAATTTTCTAACAAGTGAAAGTATAGGAACTAAAACCTCAAAATACCTGAAAAATACCTAAATAATACTTACAAATTAAAAAAGAAATAGTAAATGGTGGATTTTTTGGAATATTGGTGGAGCCCAATCCCCTTCGGAATTGGCCACATGATTGATTACCTTGTTTCGAGCAACTTTCACTTTTTACGCGTCTCCATCCAACTTCTCTGTCAAAATTTATGATCGTTTGAAGTTTTTTCATTCTAATTTTGGACAACTCCAAATCTATCACTTTTTTCTTCAATGTCAGGACTCCTCCATCAAATATCCACTAAATGAAGTTCCCAGAAATTCGAAACTACTAACTGTTAGAAATGTAGGCCTTAAACAAGAGGGGGGGGGGGGGGGGGTGAATTGTTTTATGAAAGATTTTCGCAAATGTTGAAGGTGGATTGAAAGCCAATGAAAAATCAATGAAGTAGAAATCAATTCAGCAAAAAACAAATATGTTTTTAATATGATTCCAGAAAATCAAGCGATTGTTTTTGCGAAACAATTGGTTGTTTTTATCGGTAGTTATTAAAAACCAAAGCAGAACAAATTTAAAAGAGATAAGGGATAGAAATATCAACACAAAAAGTTTTATACTGGTTCACTCTTTACCAAGAGCTACATCCAGTCCTCAGAAATCTCTAAGTATCCCACTAAGCAATCAAACACCTTGATTACACAACACACACCAAAGTGGTGGTCTTGAACCCATCAAGAACACACACCACCTTTGGCAAAAACACCACAGATCACATAATAACCTCTGGATTTGCACAACAATAGTTCTTATAGAAATACAATAGTCAAGAGAGAAAAGGAATGATAATACCTGGTACAATAACAGATTAAACAGAAAGACTACAATGCAATCCTATTCCACTCTTAGAAAGAATCCAAAGCTTGAAGCAATCTTGGAAAAACTGATTTGAAAGAGATAATCTGAATCACTAACAACCAGGAGCGTAAAACAGATTATTTAAACTCCAATTAGTTGTTAAAAACATTTAATGCAAGAGCCAAGTTAGTTTTAAAACAATTAAAATAGATTAAACCACTTTAACAGAATTCTGTTAAGGATTTTCAAAACTCAACCAATTGAAAACATGAAACAATCGGTTTTATTGGCTTGATAGCAAGGTCAACTAATTTCAAGCTTTTTCAAATTATTTTCAAAAAATCTTAGTGTAAAACAACCGATTGAATCAAGATTTCAACAAGTTGATTTTCCACTTTCTTTAGAAAACATCCCTTTTTAAAAGAACTTGAATCGAACAACCTTGGATCATAACTTTGAGTGGATTAACAAATTCAAACTACACAAAACACACACACTCAACCAGTAGCAGAGTCTTCAAGCAATCCACTTGGGTTTAGAGACGTTAGAGCCTATGTTCAATCATCTCCCCCTATTTGATGAAGACAAATCCCTGGTTTGTTTGTGTTGTTTTGTTTGAATTTGAAAGCACTTGCAAAAGTAGGAACTGTGCATTTACAAAGTAATAGAATAACCCAGGTTTTAAATTCTCCAAAAAACCTGTTATCATCACTGTTTTCTAGCAGAAAAAAATTATGAAAACCAGTAGATCATTAGTGTAAACACTAGTGTGAATCACAGCATTTAGCAACATTGTTTAGTAGCAGGTAACAACAGATAATGTACCAGATTTAAAGCCAGATAATACAACAACAATACAACACTAAAAACCAGATAATTCTCCCCCTATTTATCTTCACAAATAGAGTAAGACAAGTGATAAAAACAGAAGTTAAGAAAGAATTGTTCACCAGGCTAAAACAGGATAAGAAATTGTATTGACCAGTCCTCGGTCATCGACGCCTGAGAAAGACCTCAGACATCGGCGTAAGAGAAAGACATCAGACATCGGTGTCTGATAGTAAAGGTGGGCCACGTAAGGTGGGCCTCAAAAATCATATTAGATACCAGTTAAACACCTAGATATAAGGAAAGACCTAACTCACGAGAGGATCATGCATGGGGTGTGTATGGTACATTCGGGTACGACACAAGTAAATGTTCCTTGGAGGCGCTGAGGCCCGTTAGGGTTAGGGTTTTCAAGGGAAGATTGCATGCATGACACGTGAATACTTAGGGCACCCATAAAACAGATGGCCCCACAACATTTGTGCATGAGTTGGGACCTTGGCGGCCATACTGTTTATCGTTGCACTCTAGTAAAGGGAAGTCTTATGTGCCAGATTATGCTAAGATTGTGTAATAGCGGCACAAGGACGTTCTCCCAGGAACCATAGATATGGGTAATAGAGCAGAAGTAACCCTAGTTACAACCTATATAAAGGGTGGTAAAACCCTAGCAAGGTACACCGTTTCAAAGACTGAAACTACTTTATTCACTTACTGTTTCTTTGCCCCATTACTGACTTGAGCGTCGGAGTGCAAACGACCGTCAAGGCCCTTTGTCTTTCTAGGTGAGAAGTCCTTCAACCCAAGGAAGTTCGATTCTCAGGTGGAGACAGGCGGGCCAGAGACTGCCGTTCGAGTCAACCGACAATCGAGTCAATCGACGAGAACATTTGACGCCCACCGTCGAGCTCGATAAAACTTGGTCCCACTCACAATCGTGTTAAGAGCTTACCAGCAATATGAGGAGTACGAGGCAAGGATCGGCCGCAGACGAAGGAGGGGAGAACGTTACCTTACAGCAAATGATGGAGACCATACGTGCCCTTTAGCAGGCGGTAGCGGCGTCTAGGGTTGACCAAGATTGTTTCCAGGTTGACCTAGTCACGTCACATACAAGCAACGAAGAGCTGCGCAAAACCAATGAGGAATTGCGCAGGAGTCTGGAGCAGGCAGGGGAGCGCACAATGGATGAGCGTGCCCCGCCCATACCAACTAGGGCACGTCCCATGCCGTTCTCTCAGGCAATCATGGACGCTGTGATACCAACCACTTCCATCTGCCTGAAGGTCACCTTCACAGGTGTAGAGGACCCAGAGGCTCACCTCACAGTGTTCCACACCCAGATGATGCTTTTAGGAGGTTCTGATGTTGTGTATTGCAAGCTATTTTTGAGCACGGTGGCAGGCGCAGCGTTGGACTGGTTCGTCAGTCTCCCTGACGGACACATTACTTCCTTCGACCAGTTCTCAACGCTGTTCAGAGAACAATACCTTGTCAACAGGGTTCCCCCTCCGATCTCTTACGATGTCTTTAACGTAAAGCAATACCATGGAAAGTCCTTGAAAGAGTTCTTAAACAGGTTTGGGGTCCAAGTGGTGAGGCTAAACACCAAGGATGAAGCCATGACGGTGCATGCCTTCACCAAAGGAGTGTTATTAGGGTCCTTCAGCAACTCGTTGATAAGATGTTGCCCGAAGACATTCTGTGAGATCAGGCGTCGGGCTATGGCGCACATCATCGCAAAAGATCGGGTCATAGAAAAATGCAGAAGTGTTGGCCCTGTCCGACATTGAGCAACAGGTCGACCTCAACCCATGAGGGTGCATGAGGCGACAACAAAGAAGAAAGACTCGGGAAAGCAACAACCATATGAGACAAGGAAGCCCTAGACCAGGGCACGAACAAGAAAGATGCGCCCCCTAGACACAATTTTCGAGTAGGGCTCAAGGAACTAATCGCTATTCCTAACATAGCGGAAACGCTGAAGACACCCCCGAAGACTGAGAAAAAGTTGGGGCCCAGCAAGAACGCTTGGTGCAAACCAGTGGTTTGACTAAGGACTGGATGTAGCTCTTGGATAAAGTGAACCAGTATAAACCTTGTGTGTAATTCTCTTTATCTCTTCTCTCCATAGCTGTTTGATATTTTCTGTTGTCATAAACAACTGGTCAAATCGTATTTTTAACTAATTATAATTCTGATATTTGTTTCTGTTTGGAAATTTGATTGACTTTCTGAATTGCTTTTCTGAGTTGATTGTTAAAGTTTCATTCTAAGCAAAGTATTTGTGAAAATCTTTTGTAAACAATTACCCCCCTTCTTGTTATAACCTTCAATCCTAACAGAAGTAACCCTAATTACAACATATATAAAGGGTGGTAAGAACCCTAGCAAGGTACACCGTTTTGAAGACTGAAACTACTTTATTCACTTACTGTTTCTTTGCCCTAGTACTGACTTGAGCGTCAGAGTGCAAAAAGCCGCCAAGGCGCCCTTTGTCTTTGTAGGTGAGAAGTCCTTCAACCCAAGGAAGTTCAATTCTCAGGTGGAGACAGGCAGGCCAGAGACTGTCGTTCGAGTCAACCGGCAATCGAGTCAACCAACGAGAACAAAAATAAAGCATTAAAAGTCTTCAATCCTCTTTGCTATATTGGAGCTCAAAGAGTTGATTATGAATAGCCTCAATTTTTTCATCAAGATTCTGAAATCTTCCAATGCAGAACTCATGATGGCTCCTTTGCTCATCTGCAAAGTTGTCCATTCTGCTTAACATCAATCTCTCAAACGGTGACATAGATGTGATGCGTTTTCCCATGTTTCCAACACTTGGACCAACATCATAAGCATCATCAAGACCAGCGTCGCCTTCTTCAGCTTGGTATTCAGTAGCATCATCAACAACAACAACATCAGCTTGCTCATCTCCATCATCTTCAATATGAACTCCACTTGAAGAACCAACTTAGTCACCATCTTTGCTGACCTATTTTCCTCCAATTTTGGTGAAACCCATATTGCTGAGGGAACCATTATTCACCTTATATGATGACTTCACCACTTCAGACAACTCAATGCAAAAACTTAGAGATAAGAATAGCATATGGATAATGATAATCACTTAACCTCATGAATTTTTGCATGTGCTCCTTGATAATGTAAATCTAATTGATCTTGATCTTGTTCATGATGCAGTAGACAAGGACAAGATCTTCCTCAGTCAAAACAAAATGGTTGCTTCCTCTTGGAGTCCACATCCAAGATACAATGAAGGCAATAATCCTTTCATTTAGTTTCATGCCTTCTATAGAAAAATTCCTCACTTTGGATTGGGGATTTTTTAGGCAACTCTTGTAGTACTGCATCTTATTAAACTCTTATACAACCCCAATTTTTCCTTTTATTTATTCTTAACCCAACATATTTCAATCCAGCAACAACAGACCAAACTTCAAGAGTTATCTCCATGTCAATCCCTTTTACGTGTGTGCAGAGATTATCAGCAACAATCTGAAGATTATTCTAGAAAACTTTCACAAGATTAGGATAGATATTTCCAGACATCTCCAGGAACCTTTTCAGCAGCTGCTCTTTCAAAACATTCCTCACTTCAAGAGTTTCTTCTCTTTCAACCAACTGAAAGAGATGAGTTTTAGGTTGTTAATTGCTTTCCTACTAGTTTCATGTAGGAACTTTTCAATCTTTTCATCTTCTCCTGCAAACCAACTTTCTAAACGCCCACCCCTTTTTACTCCATGAGTCTTCATGCTTTTGGAGGAAGGAGGTGTTGAATCCATGGAGCAAGGATGAAATTTCAGAAAAGGAGAAGAGAGCAGTGGATTCAAGATGAAAACATAGGAGAAAGTAAAGGGTTGTTTTTGTGAGGAAAAACAACTGAAAAAGCACAAGTATATAAGCAGTAAAAGCAATCAACAATATTGGCTTTTAGTGGGTTGTTTTTCAGAAGAAAGACAATCTCTTCAGAGGGAATACTAGCACACGTCAGCCTTCAAACAGATTACCCAGTGACAACACATGTTGATACAATCCAAGCCAACAAGGAGATGACCATTCACACTATGAGAAGTCATCTCAACCTTCAAGTGAAGACCCCACCAAGGATCTAGCCGACCTCACCAGCAGAAGAAATGGGTAAAGACCAGAACATCAAATGTTCTTCCCGCTAGTCTTCTTAAGAATTAAACAAGTTGTAAATAAATTGGGCTCACTCTAGGGGTCCAAATAGAAAGATAGGCTATAGTAGGTTCATATAGCATAATAGGGGAGGTGTGCTTATCACTTTAGCTTGTTTTCTTACCTAGTTTCTAGAAGAACAAGCCTAAGGTGTGGTTTTGACTTAGTCAAACCCTAAAGTCAGCCCCATTTTTAGGTTTCCCATTCTACCCTTGCTTCTTGTTTTCCAAGGCACCATCTCCTATAAGTAGGGTGTCATACTCCTTATATTTTACATGTTGAATTTAATACAAAAGTTACTCTGCACAATTTGTGTGAGGTATTTGTGAGGCTTGTTTCCTCTTAGCATTAGGTCTCATCTTGAGTGATTTGAGAGCTCTCAAGTGGCGGTCATCAACACTTATCTTAGAGCAAAACCACACTCCAAGCGGCGTGATCCATTCTCAATCAATCACATAAGCATTTTCCTTCCTTCATCTCTTCCATTTTTTCCATTACTCCATTTTTTCTTTGTGTTCTTATGTTCTTATTTTCCTCCATTGTCAATTTGGTTTCCATCATGCTTTTATGTTTCCTTCCATGTGCATTTAATTTTCGCCCTTCATCATCAATCACCATGTACTTATATTTTTCCTTTGCCCTCTAGAAGTGAACCTTCACACTTACTTAACCACTTGGTTAAGTTCGTGTCCAGTAGGGATCTTCTTTGGGTTCTCACCATATAATTGATAAAAATCTCAATCCTAAGTAAAGTGTCATATCTAAAATGGAGTAATCTAAAATCAACTCACCTCAAAGGTGTTTTTCTTCCTTGTCTTTTTCACTACCTAAACATTCTAAATACTTGACATATTTGATTAAGAAGTTTAGGGATGATATTAAAAAACCTCCTAAAGGTTATCACCTTCTAAGAGGATTCTCCCAAAATCATTTCATCCCCAAATATTCTTTCCAAACATGGCCTTTCCAAGTTCTTCTTCTAGTGAGGTCCGTCTAATATTTGGTGGGGCCTTGAATTTATTGTTGAGATGCGATTAATGATATATGTAGCGATTAAAACGCATTCCCCCAAAATTATAATGGTAAATGAGACTGAAATAGGAGGGCTCGTGTTGTGTTTAAAATGTGTCTATGTTTGCGTTCTACTACTGCATTTTGTTGAGGAATGTAGACGCAAGTACGTTGACATTCAATACCTTTTTTGAGAAAAAAAATTACGCATTGAAATAAATTTCAATCTGTTGTTAACGCTGATGGTTTTAATAGGTCTCTGAAATTGATTTTGTTCAAATGTAATGAAGTGAAAAATGAAAAATGTAATCAAAATTTTGGAAAATGGAGAAAAGTGAAAATTTGGCAGAACCACTGAAGTTGCTCGATGACAGAGATAAATAAGTAAGGTTTACAAGATTGAAAATTGTTTCTAAAATATTGCCCTGTAGCTTGTTGTCATCCAATACTAGAGCCTGCAAGGAGTATGACGAGATTGTAGGTGTACACCTCGTGAACTGATTATTCGATAGATATAAATACACCAACGATGGCAAAGAGAAACACCAAGAAGGAATTGTACCATTTAACAAGTTGTGAGTCAAGGATAGTGAAGCTAGATTTGAAAACCATGTTATTTTGTTGGGTAGAGGTCCCTCTAATTGTTACGTGATATATCCAAGTGAATGAGGTGTTGAAGATTTGATAATGTAGATGGCAACTCACCTTGGATATTGTTCTCTCTTAAATTCAATTCTTCAAATCTGTTTGATTGATGATATACATTTGGTATTTGACCACTGAGATTGTTATATCAGAAAAGCAGAACATTTAGACATGGAAGGGTTAAGAGTGAGGATGGAATTGAATCATTGAGGTAATTGTTTGAGAGGTCCAATAAAGTAAGACTTGTGAGGTTAGAGAAAGAAGAAGGGATTGGCCCTTGGAATTCATTAGTTGAGATTTGTAGGATGTTGAGAGAAGCTGAACTACAACTCAGGCTTAGAAGTTGGCCATGAAGGTCAAATTTATCTGATAGATCTAGGTGTTGTAGATTTGGAAAACAAAGAATGTCATCTGTCAACTTTCCCTTCAACCCAGTTCGTCTAAGACTTAGAGTGATCAGGGAGGAAGACAAATTGAGTGACCTCATTGAAGTTGATGACAAATCTATAAGATCCAAAACTAGCACCCTTAATTCAATTGCATTTTGGAGCATCCTCTTCCATGTGCCTTCCTTCCACTCTAACTGAAACTTATCATACAGTGGGAGAGATAGATCAAGTGATTCTAATTTGGAAAGATGTGAGATTTGGGGAGGAATTTCACATTAAAAGTTTGAAAAAGACAAGTGAGGTGTGTGAGGTTCGCAAACTCACCTATTAGAGATGGAATCCGAGAGTTGGAGAAGTCAATGAAAGCAAGATTGAGTGATTGCATATGAGAAATGTTAGAATATATGGCCTTAAACGAGAGGGGGGTGAATTGTTTAAGAGGGGTTTTTCAAACTTGGCCTTTTTATTCAAACTTGGCCTTTTTATTTTCAGCATCAGTCCATTGGGACCATGGTTTTTCAATAGAAGATCTATCCTTTTCAAATTTAGGAATAAAAGGGCCGACCATTTTCAATTGCATCCCAAATTCCTTTATCAAGAGATTCAACAAAGATTTTCATTCTAACCTTCCAAAACTCATAATTCAAACCACAAAATAAAGGTGGCCTGTTAATTGAAGCACCCTCCCCAAAAGGTAGTTTATCAGCCATAGAAAAAAGATTTTAGGATCAAACTTGAATATTTTTCAAGTACCAAGCTCTGATACTAATTGTTAGAAGATATGGTCTTAAACGAGAGGGGGGTGAACTGTTTAAGAGGGGTTTTTGAAAACTTTTTCAAGTTTAACAATATTCTTTGTGTGAATCCAGAACAGGAATAAAGTTAGCCAAGAATTTAAGCAATTATACAACAAAGCAACAGAAAAACAATCGGTTGTTTCTTCGAAACAATCAGTTGTTTATATCAGCAAAGCTTAAAACATAATTTAAATGAGTTCAGGGTAAGAGAGAAATACACCAAGAGTTTATACTGATTCACTCTTAAGCCAAGAGCTACATCCAGTCCTTAGAATACCACTGGGTAATCCACTAAGCAATCAAACCAAATTACAAAACACAAACCACCAAAGTAGTGACCTTGAACCCTTCAAGAAACACACTACCTTTGGCAAAACACACCAAGAGTATTGATCTTGAACACCTCAAGAACACACAATACTCCTTGGCAACACAACACCAAAAAGACAACAGGTTTCAAAGGATTACACCTAATCACAGTACAATCTGAATTGAATACAATTGCAATCCTATTCCACTCTCTTTGAAAACCCAAAGCTTGATGTGAATCTTGAAATCTTAGAATCAAATCTGTCAAACTAAATTTCTCAAAACTGTTTCTTACATATTTGAAAACATAAACAAACCATTTATATTTTCCAAAGATTGGTCAAAGCAATTAATGAAGGAGCGTATTCAGTTGGAAAACATTTAAAGCAGATTCACCATTCAAAACTGAATTATGTTAGGATTTTCAAAGAAACAATCGGTTGAAACCACGAAACAACCGATTGTTTAGCTTGACAGTTAAGTCAACCAAACCAAATTGTTTTCAACCTTTTCAAAACTCTTAAGAGTAAAACAACCGGTTGATTCGACAAAACAACAGGTCGTTTTTCACTTAGTTGGAAAAACACTTGATTTCAAAAAGGTTTTAAATCACATCAGTTTTAGATTCAACAAAGGAGTGGATCACATTCTATTCTACCCAGATCCCACCCAAACACAACAGCAACACCAGCCTTTCATCAAACATCTTGGATTTGGATTCTTCAAATCACATGATCACCCTTGATCAACAAGAAAGACTGAAAAGGGTATTGTTTACATTGATTTTACCCTGAAGCCCACCACATGCAAGGTCGATGGCAGTCACATGACCAGAAATGGGGTGACATGTGACTCCAGACCAAGAGCAGCAATCTTCCATTTTCCCATGTTGCTATGGTTGGATAAACCTGATGGCAATAATCATCATCATCATAAAAATAATAATACATAGTATTATTAATAGTTAAGGAGGCCTTGAAGTAAAGCAGTCCAAGGTTGTCATGGGAGTGACATAAGTAGGGGTGGACAAAAAATCCAAATTACAAAATTCAATCCATATTAGTTTTAATCCATTTAAATGAATTTATATCAAATCCAAATCCATATTTTTGGATTTTAAATCGAATCCATTTAATTGGATATGGATTAGATATAAATTGGATACATTTTTGGATTATCCAAAATGCATTTTTGATTGGATTTTGACTGGGCCCGATCCATGTTGAGCCAAGACAATTCGGGGCCAGGTTAAGCAAAGTCGGCCCAAGTCCACGTCGAGCTGAGTCGTTCGGGCCCAAGTCGAGTTGAGTCAGTATGGGCCAAAGTCGAGCCAAGTCATTTCGGGCCAAAGTCGAGCTGAGTCAACCCTGGGCCAAGTCGAGCTAAGTGGTCGATAATGAGTCAACCCGAGTCAGTCGGGGCTGATATCGAGCTGAGTTGGCTCATGCCAATGTCTAGTCGAGCCAGTCTAGGCCCATGTCAAGCTGAGTCTTTCGAGTCTGATATTGAGTCGAGCAGGCTCGGGCCGATTTCCAGACGACCGGGACAGGGATGATGTCGAGCCGAGCGGGGCCCGGGCCCATGTCGAGCTGAGCAATCTCAGGTCGATATACATCCGAGTAGGCCTGAGCCGAAGTCGAGCCGACTAAGTCCAGGCCAATGTCGACTCGTCCGGGCCGATGTTGAGTAGTCCAGGCCCAGGCCAATGTCGAGTCGAGCGGGCCCGAGCCGATGTCGAGCCTAGTGGGCCCGGGCCGATAGCGGGCCTAGGCCAATGTCGAGCCGAGCGAGCCCAGGCCGATGTCAAGTCGCCCGAGTCGATGTTGAGTCGTCCAGGCCCAGGCCGATGTCAAGTTGAGCGGTCTCAGATCAATGTCGAGCTGAGCGGTCCCGGGCCGATGTCGAGCCGAGCAGTCCCGGGCCGATATCATGGCCCATGCCAATGTCTAGTCGAGCCGATCCAGGCCCATGTCGAGTTGAGTCTTTTGGGTCCGATATTGAGTCAAGCGGGCTCAGACCCATGTCGAGCTCAGTAGTCTCAAGTCGATGTCGAGCCGAGCAAACCCAGGTCGAAGTTAAGCCGAGCAAGTCCGGGCCGATGTCGAGTCGTCCAAGCCCAAGCCGATGTCGAGTCGCTCAGGCCGATGTTGAGTAATTCGGGCCCAGGCCAATATGGAGTTCAGCGGGCCCAGGCCGATGTCAACCCTAGCGGGCCTAGGCCGATAGCGAGTCTAGTGGGCCTATGCCAATGTCAAGACGTGCGAGCCCAGGCCATTGTCGAGCCTAGCGGGCCTGGGACGATGTCCAGTCGCCCGGGCTGATGTTGAGTCGTCCGGGCCCAGGCCGATATCAAGTGGAGCGGTCCTGAATCGATGTCGAGCCGAGTGGTCCCGGGCCAATGTCGAGCTGAGCGGGCCCGGGCCGATATCGAGTCGAGTTGGTCCATGCCAATGTCTAGTCGAGCCGGTCCAGGCCCATGTCGAGTTGAGTCTTTCTGGTCCGATATTGAGTCAAGCGGGTTGGGGCCGATATCCAGACGACCGAGCTAAGGCTGATGTCAAGCCGAGCGGGACCAGGCCCATGTCGAGCTGAGCAGTCTCAAGTCGATGTCAAGCCGAGCATGCCCGGGCTGAAGTCGAGTCGAGCAAGTCCGGGCCGATGTCGAGCCGTCTTGAACCAAGCCGATGTCGAGTTGCCCGGGCCGAGGTTGAGTAGTCCGGGCCCGCACCGATGTCGAGTCGTATGGACCCGGGCCAATGTTAAACCGAGTTGATCTGCGTCCAGGTTGAGTCGACTTAGGCCAGTTCGAATCAAATTAGTATGTGTCCATATCAAAATGTATTTAATGTAATTGAGAAAATGGATTTAATCTAATTAACAAAGTGAATTTAATCTAAATTTAATTCATTTTAAATATTTAAAAAAAAAATCAAATAAATTTGATCTAGTTAAAATGGTTATGGATTTTAAATCCATGACCCCTTATACACAAGGAATGGGAGAATGAAAAAAAGAGCAGAAAAATGGCAACACATAGGAAACAACCACCTCATTCCCATGGATGGTTTCATTCTAACTTGTGCGCATTCTACAGTGGTCACATAGACTTAGAATTAAGGAGATATACATGGAAGGATAAGGAATCAAAGATGAATATTTATAGCCAAATTAAAAGTTGAGCCAAGGTTTTGGTGGTTAAAATTAAGCTTTGATTGCGGTCCTAGACTCCTAGTTTGTCATAGAAAGAAATTTCAAACCCTTCTATTCAACTGGTTAGAAGTCATTGTCGTCATTAAAACTCTTCCACATATACATAAGAGCATGCATGACTTGGCTTCCTATTTCGCTTCATGAAATCCAAATTCATTTCACATCATATTCGTTTTAATGGTAGGACAGTTGGCTAGATCAATTTGTCATAATTTACTAACCAATGGAGTAATAATAAAGTGCTTACAGGCACATCAATGGTTTGAGAAATTTAGAGTTTCTATATCTTTTAAGTATTATGTCAAACAAATAGTATCAGATTTCTACCCTAACCATTATGGACTATTCCGAATACTGCCACTTACATTGACTTGGAAGTCATTGCAGGTCAGAGTCGACATACTTATGCTATGATTTTATTCATCAATGAAATTTAGAGTTTTTATTTCTTCAATTATTAAGTTAAACAAACACTTCTTTCTTTCTACTCATCTGAAACCTTGTTTCCTCTGTTATTTTCTATGACAATTAAGTACAATATGCCTAAAAACTGGGCGTTTTTCTTTTGATTTTCCATCTTAAAACTTATGCTTTGTATCTTTATCCTACCGGGAGTGCCCACAGGAGATGAGTTGTTTTTCAGACCACTTAACAGCTGATATTACTTTTACTTAATTCTTAATGATCTGTGCAGATACAATTAGAACTAAAATACTTTGGCACTTGCCCATTAAATGATGATGATGTCTGAAAAGGCCTCCTAAATGCACTTACAATTTTTTCTAATTGACAAGAAAATGTTTTATTCCTAAATGCCCATCTCTGTTTTTGTGGCCTAGTGAAGTCAGAAATTAATTTTCCCATATTTTCTATAACGCCTCCCACGTTCTTCCCATCATTATTCCTATATTACAATGGCACAATGTTGGCGCTAACACACTTTCCTATTACAAAATGCCAAAAATAAGGAACAAAATAACATAATGGGTGTGGCACAAGTTTAAGGGTAGATTTAGTAGATATCAAGAAAACCAAAGAAAATGAAAAACATAATAAAGGATAATACCTCCAATTCAATATAGAGTCATTACAATGCAGTTGCACGGTAGATTTGGATTGAAACTGCTTGTCTAAAAACTTTCCTATTTATGTATCAAAATTATTCTTGATCAAAACATATTATGGTTGTGCATACAGATTCCAGATCTGATTTCAGCAAAATGTGAACATAAAAGCTTACCAACTATCAAGCCAATATCAATTTATATCATGATGCATTTAGAATCCGTTTGTAACTTGATATGCATCATGCTATTTGTTGGTGGAAGTATCAGTAAGGTACATTATCCATAAAGAAATTACAATTCATTTAATCCTCCAGATTTTCATCATTATCTAGAAACTTTTTCTTTGTTTCAGTTTCAATCAGTGATTATCGGATTTGTCCAAACTGGAGTTGGACCTCACGGTGTATTCAGCAACAAGTTGAGAAAAAGATGATGACTTGTTCTCTAGCAACCTTGTTGGGGTGTCATACTCCTCAATAAGTCCTGCACCAATGTCTAGCCAAATTAGAAAATGAAAGATGAAGATGCAAAGAATATGAATGCTATGTGAAGAATGAGAGGCTTTCCTAACCTTGACTAAGAAGCAGAACCATATCACTGTCAAGAACTGAAGTTATTCGGTGTGCAATGGTAATAACTGTGGAGTCAGTGAAATGTTGCCTAAGAGTTTGCTGAATCAAATTATCCGTAGCTGTATCCACAGATGCAGTGGCTTCATCAAGAACCAAAACCTTGCTTTTCTTAAGCAGAACCCTGCCAAGGCAGACCAACTGTCTCTGACCCATACTCCAATTCTCACCATTCTCACTAACTGCAACATCAACTTGAACATTAGCAATAAGTTCAAGATTAGATTTTGTACACAGTTATGTTCAACAAGGTTCGAAAGACAAACCTTTGGAGTCAAGCTTTCCTTCTTTCCTTCTAACTTCGTCTCCAAGTTGACATTTGTCCAAGGCCTATTTAAAAAGAATGTTAATGAGTGAGCGCAATATAAATTGTGAAGAACGACTACAGCATAATCTTTTATACCAACACACCTCCCAAATTTGATCATCAGTGTATTCTTCCAGGGGGTCCAGATTATTTCTTACTGTTCCTTCAAACATTGTTGGATCCTGAGGAATAATGCTTAGTCTAGACCTCAAATCATGAAGTCCAATTGAAGAGATGTTGATGTTGTCTATCATAATTTGCCCAGCAGCAGGCTCAACAATTCGGAAAAGCGTTTGTATGAGAGTGGATTTACCACTTCCTGTTCTCCCAACAATGCCAGTTTTCAGTCCTCCAGGAAATTTGCACGTAATACCACGCAGCACAAGTGGAAGATGTGGAGCGTAACGAACCTTCAGAATGGGCAAAACATCACTTTAAACATAGCACAAAACACCATGTATAAATTATGTTATGAAATATGTTGGCATGATTTTTTTCGTGTTCCAGAACCTAAATTCTAACCATTTAGTAAAAGAAAACTTTGGCATGAATTTCATAAATCAATTGACCACAAAATGAAAGAGAAAAAAATACAAAACCAAAAATTTATATTAGCTCAAAGTACCTGCAAATCTTGAATATCAACCTCGCCATTTGAGGGCCAAGAAGGATCTGGCCGATTTTCATCTACAAGAAGGGGAGGTTCACTAGGAATACAAGTATACTGAAGTATCCTTTCCACTGATATAATTTTATTCTCCATATTGCATAGATTCCATATCATCCAAGCTTGTATCATGTTCAAATTTAGTCCATAGGTAACCGCTAAACCAGCAAGGCCTTCAAATCACATAAAACATATAAAAGGGAACAAATTATGTTGAATTCCATATTACATTAGCAGAGTAAATTTTGATTTGTAACGAGTTACCAGATTGGAATAACACACCTGGATCTATGAGTCCCGCTGGAATAGATATTAAAAATATTAAGGAAAAGGCAAATGTGATAGAAGACAACATATCTAGGCGGAAGCACAACCATTCCATGGCACCAGCAATATTGAACTTTGGCCGAGAATACCCATCAGTCAGCTTCATATTTGTTTCCTGAAATCTTGATTGCTGATCAAAGCTTCTAATGGTTGAAGTACCAGAAATTGTTTCAGAAAAGTGTTGAATGTTTGGGGCTTTGCAGACACCAACTAAACGTGACAGTTCTCGAGCTGCTGGAATATAATATTGCTGCAGAATTACAAGTTTGTAAGATCTTAGCAATCATCATAAAATATTTTATAATGGAGCAAACTCTGAAAAGTAAACATGGTACATAATCTTTGCAGGTAAGCCATTATCAGAAAAAGAATAACGAGGCAGTGCAAGAAATATATGCCACCTTATTATCAAAGTCTACACGCTCAGATTAATACCTGATACCAGAGGCTGACTGCGATTACAGGTATAAAGACTACGAAAACTTGCCATGCAGCCTGAGACATCACTCCTATAATTCCCAGAAGTTGGATCACAATGAAGGCAAATGATGCAATTTGATAAGGAATCTCTGTATCCAATGCACTCTGATCCGTTGAAGCCTGCAAGAGAACAGTAAGAAAGACAAGCAACACACTATCATACACACAAAATTCATATCTTTAAAAATCATGAGAAAAATGGGGAAAAAAATGAGGTATGTGTGCATACTCTATTAAGGATTCGCCCACTTGGAGTGGAATCGAAAAATGACATTGGAGCACGGAAAATACAGAAGTGCATTTTATTGAAGAGAATAGTAGCTGTCTTATAACCAGCAGTAACAAGAAGCATTGCTCTGGCAAGGATGCAGAAAGAACTTCCAATGGCCAAACAAACATAAACCACAATAAGAGTCGTTCCTTCAACAGGTGGTTCCACATCGGTTGAGATGGGAGTCGCCCAAGCCATCCAATAATTGCTTCCGATTTGAAGACCTTGAAAAAGAATCTGAGCCAACAATATGAATGGCACAAGAGCTCCTCCATATGCTGTCGTGATACATTTCCAATAGACTGAAAACTCAACTTTACCTTTCTCCCTTTCTTCTTCCTGAACAAGTTGGCCTTGAGGTTCACTCTTGTTTGTTTCACCATTTTGTTCATCTTTGCTTGACTCCTCTTTAAAACCGTGCATGCCAGAGACATTTAAATCTTGTTCCAAGGTGCTTATTTCGTTAGGTACTGTTGCTCCATCTAATGAATCTAGTGTAGACAAAGCCTTTTTGTGTGCACCAACAAGTTCCATAAAATCAGCTCCACTATTAAGCAGATCAGCATACTTTCCACATTGAGTAATTTTCCCGTTTTTCATGACCTAACAAGCATAACACGACAGATTAAAAAACAAAGCTATCTCTACACTAATAAATAACAGTAAAATTATGAAAACTACTCACCACTATAAGATCTGCAGCAGGTAAGAATTCTACTTGATGTGTGACATAAACCACTGTCTTTGAACATAAAAGGCCCAACAAGCATTCCTATCGCACAGAAAATAGAAAGGTCCACTTGCATTATAATTCAACATCACTTTGTTGGCAGAACAAAATTTCAAGAGTTAAATATCAACGATTATTTGTATTTTGCAGTGTGAAAATGTAGTAGCTCCGGTTATATTACGCATAATAAACAAAATGATGAAACCAAGTTACCTTAAAGAGGTGAGAGCCTGTGTGAGCATCCACTGCACTAAAAGGGTCATCAAATAGATATATATCAGCATCTTGGTAAAGTGCACGTGCAATTTGTATCCTTTGTTTTTGTCCACCACTCAAATTTATTCCACGCTCTCCTATGACTGTCTGATCACCAAATGACAAAATCTCCAGATCCTTCTTCAGGGAACAGGCCTCAAGTACCTTCTCGTACTTTTCCCTGTCCATTTGTTTTCCAAACAATATATTATCCTCAATCTTGCCACTCTGTATCCATGGAGATTGTGTAACATAGGCCTTTGTTCCACAAACCTTAAGGATGCCTGATATCTTAGGTACTTCTCCCAATACACAAGAAAGTAAAGTAGATTTGCCTGATCCAACAGTACCACAAACTGCCACCCTCATCCCGTGAAAAACTTTAAGATTTATATTTTGTAATGTTGGGTTAGGAGAAGATAACTCCCAAGAAAAGTTTCCATCAACCACTTCAATTGCTGAATCAGAACTACCACGAGGAAGCTTCTCTACAACATCAGAGGGTAAGTCATCCAGACGAAGGAATGATGCAATCCTATCAAGAGACACTTTAGTTTGTGCTATCATCGAAATTGTATCTGGAAGGCCATAAATGGGCTCTTGGAGAATTCGGAATGTGGCAAGTGCAGACAATATCTTCCCTGATTCAAGGGGGATCCCTATAATCATACAAGTACCAAAAGTAACCACAGATACAAATGTGGGGGCACCCCAAAACACAAACGTCGTCATGGCTGCAGTATAGACAAACTTTTTTAACCAGCCTTGCTCAGTTTTCCTGAGCTCAGTTATTTTTGCTAGAAACTTCATTTCCCATCCTTGTAGTTTGAGAATCTTCATATTCCTTAAAATCTCGGATGTGGCCTTCATTCTTGCATCTTTCGACTCCATCAACTTCTTCTGAAATTTCTCTTGCAATGATCCCAAGGGAACATTTGCCAGCATAACAAGGATAGTTGCAACAAAAGCAGCAATTGAAGCCAGCCCAAGATTTTTATACAAAATCAACAAGGCCAATGTAACTTGCAAAGCCACCATCCACAAATCATGCATATACCAACTGAAGACACCAACTCTTTCAGCATCAACGGTCATGAAATTGATTATTTCTCCAGAAGTCTGACCCTGCTTTGACTGACAAGAAAGGGTCAAAGCCTTGTTATAGATCATCGTGACAAGTAGTGCACGAACTCGAAGTCCAACTTGCTGCAACCTAAAGAACCAATGCCTTTGAGTCAGACACTCTACAATCTTTGCAAAGAAAAAAGCACAGACCAAAACATAGCCCTGGTTTTCATATAGCCGTTGTCCATTAAGGTACTGAACAAAACTGTCAATAAGATAAGGACCAACATAAGAAGCCAAAGTGTTTAACAGTGCAAGAAAAGCTGTGAAAAGAATCTCCTTCCACGCTGACATCACTAACGACTTCACCAACTTAAGTGTGGTGACACTATTGATTGTGCCACAATCAGCCTCAAGTTTATCTCTGAACCCAGGAAAAGCTCCAACAACACTGTCTCTGCTGTCTAGTTGAGGAACATCCTCAAGGTCGAGGGTCTTCTTATTGCCAACAGCTATAAGAGGACCCACCCAAGAGAAGGTAAGAAGGCTCAGAATGCCAGCATATGAGAAAGGCGTAACAGTGTCCCCACCCCTGTTCTCTTTTGATCTCAAGACATCACCCTCATTTGTGCCACCATTCAAAAGAGGTTCCTGAATACCGTTATTTTCTTTTTCTCGAACGTGGCCTTTGCTTTTCACAAAATACCCCACGTAACAGAATAACAAACCAACACAAGTGGAAACTACATCAGAAACCAAGTACTGTGTTGGCAAAACAACGCGTCTCTCTGATATAACAACAATGTCCACCACGAAGCAATAGCAAGAAACAGAGAGGTACAAGACGCACCAAGCTCTGAAGAGGAATGAGAACCTTCTCTCGCCTGAACTGAAGAAGCCCTTGTTCAAGCAAACACAAACAACGCCCCAGGCAACTGTTTTGAGCACCAAATCCAAAAGGGTCACGAGCTCTTCTTCTGACCAGCCACTAGAGTACCAGTAGAAGTAATTGAACAAACAGAGGAGAAAACTGAAAGCAGAAACACCCAGAGAACAAAACACGGTCGTTTTAAAGAGGGTGTTGTCGAGCTTCTCCTTAGACTCATTCCTGACACGTGTCGTGAATTTCTTCCAAACCCATGACAATGAAACCGCGACGAGCAACAGAAGGTGGAGGAAGCCGGATAAGCCATGAGGGAAAACGGGTTGGAGGAGAACATCGTTGGAAAGGTGTATGTGGGTAAAGGGCAAGAAAAGAGACAACATCACAGTTAGAAATTAGAATGAACGACGAAATACAAAATTTGTATGGGGTGTTTGCTTGGAAGAAATGGGACAGTGTAAGATGGTGTAAAAGATTAAGTATTTGAGGTCTATATAAAGAGTAGGAAATCGTGCAGAAAGGTGAAGTCAAAAAGGAGAGACAAAGAGAGTCAAATAAAAAAAAGTTGCTTGGGAAGACGGTAACTTGGTGGGCAAGACTCGTGTTTGGTAGAGAGAAATAGCAGAAGAGACAAAAGGGTGGAGTTTTCCACGAAAAAGAATGGAGCTTGGAGAAGAATCAGCGCGACACACTATGCAAACAATGGAAGAGAGAGAGTGTGTGTGACAATGATCTTAACATGCGGGCAATGCACAAGTTATAGTTAGAGAAAATCTCTTGGAATTAATTGCTTCCTCTTCTTGTCTCTCACACTTAATTTTATCTATTAAGTATTTGACTTTAATTTAATTAAAATGTGTCAGGTTTTAGTTTTTTATTCTGACATTTAATAATAAACTATACGTACTACTCTTTTTCTACCAACTTATATTTTAGGAATTTTTATTTTTATCATGTCACACGTAATTTATCTATGACTGTTTTTTATATTTTAATATTATTTTTTTTAATTTTTACCCGTTATTATTTATTTTTATATTGTAAATACAATTAATTATGATACTATTTTTAGATTTTTTGGATTGTTTGTTAATTTTTCATACACTTTAAATTAAAAAAATTAACATTAACAACAAATATTTTTTTACATACTCTATAAAAATTATACACAATAGAAATGTTAAGAAAATCAATGTATTAACTATTTAAATAGAAAATTTTAAAAAAATTAAATTTCCGAATAAATAAATTAAAATTGAAATTTTATTATGCTGGAAGAACATTAAAATTGGTTGTTCCCATAAATGGGGAGGAGAACAAAGTACATTGAAACACATGTATATTCATTTGTCTTCATGTCCACCACTTCTTTATTACAATGAATGGTCACTTTCAAGAAAGTGTAATTTATTTTCATTTTTATTTTTTAGAAATATACTTATTGGTATTATTTTATTAAGTGATGGAAGATTTAAACCTAAGGATGTCACTTTACATATAGAATAAATAATGTTAGAAAATAAATAAATCTAAAATTATTTATCATTTTAATATAAACTTACAAATTTGGAATTTTTTAAAAAATAATATAATTTTTATATTAATTATTAAAATAAATAAAATTTTATCGAAATAAATAAATCATATTAAGATGACACAAATTCAATTAAAATCATATTACTTAAAACAACTTTAATTCAACTACACTAAAATTATAAATTTTTTCCAAATAAAATTATAATTTTTTAAAATTTCACTCATACAAATAATTAAAATGTAAAATGTAATTAACATATAAAATTACAATTTGATAAAAAAAAACCTCTAAACAATTTCTTCATTCATTTCACTTTATATAATATTTAAGACTACGACATTAATATTGTAATCAGCATTCTAAATTTATAAAACTGTCTAATATATCTTTCAATTTCATGAACTAATTAGTCATTTACCACAATCACTTATACAGATGAATGTTGACCAAATTTTGGAAGCTAAAATAATACATTTAAACAAAGCATAATTTATAATATTTAATATCTATGTTAAGTTACTACCACACGTCTAAGGTAGAGTGGGTAAGTTTTTCTCCTAACCACATAAGAAAACATATAAAAAAAATAGAGACATTTTTATTAATTTAATGTAATATTGTCTGTTAATTATTAAAAAAATTAAATTAATTAAAATAAAAATTTATATCAAAATGACGTAATTCTTTATGAAAAAATGTGTTAAAATAATATCACTTTAATATATTTAAACTGACGTAATTTTAATATAATCAAAATTTAATTATTAATAATTTTTTATACCATTGACATATTTGGATAGGAATCAAGTATATCTTATTAGGAATAGAAGTCAGTTTATCTTGGAAAAGAAAAAAAATTAGAGGCAGGAGGTTACTGAGTAGAAGAGAGGTGAACTTTTTAGATGGGATACAAAGGTTAGAAGGTTGAAAGAGGTATCTTCTTCTAAATTCTTCTGCTATTATTAGGATTTTTATCTTTAAGATATGTATCAACACTATTGGTAAGTAGAATCCTATTTTTCTACCATTGGGGTTAAGGTTTTGATTTTCTATATCACTGTGTATAAATATTTTCTCATAATAATTTCTTCCTTCACCTGTGTAAACAGACTAGGCATTAAAACCTTTATTTTATGAAATACTATAATCTCAGAAAAATATACACAAATTCCATGTAATCCACAAGATTTTCGCCACTGTCAAGGAACATTTTTGTTTCTGTATGCTTCAATTTGAATCAGTGATCATCAGATTTCTCAAAATTGGAGTTGAAACTCATGGTATACTCAGCAACAAGTCGAGCAAAATATGATGACTTATTCTCTAGCAATTTTGTTGGGGTGTCATACTCCTCAATAAGTCCTGCACCAATGTCTAGCCAAATTAGAAAATGAAAGATGAAGATGCAAAGAATATGAATGCTATGTGAAGAATGAGAGGCTTTCCTAACCTTGACTAAGAAGCAGAACCATATCACTGTCAAGAACTGAAGTTATTCGGTGTGCAATGGTAATAACTGTGGAGTCAGTGAAATGTTGCCTAAGAGTTTGCTGAATCAAATTATCCGTAGCTGTATCAACTGATGCAGTGGCTTCATCAAGAACCAAAACCTTGCTTTTCTTTAGCAGAACCCTCCAAAGGCAGACCAACTGTCTCTGACCCATACTCCAATTCTCACCATTCTCACTGACTGCAACATCAGCATGAACATTAGCAATAAGTTCAAGAATAGATTTAGTACACACTTATGTTCAACAAAGTTCAAAGAGAAACCTTTGGAATCAAGCTTTCCTTCTTTCTTTCTAACTTCATCTCCAAGTTGACATTTATCCAAGGCCTATTTAAAAAGAATGTTAACGAGTGAATGAACCCAATACAAATTGTGAAGAACGATTGCAAGTTTAATCTTTTATACCAACCCACCTCCCAAATTTGATCATCAGTGTATTCTTCCAGGGGGTCCATATTATTTCTTACTGTTCCTTCAAACATTGTTGGATCCTGAGGAATAATGCTTAGTCTAGACCTCAAATCATGAAGTCCAATTGAAGAGATGTTGATGTTGTCAATCATAACTTGCCCAACAGCAGGCTCAACAATTCGAAAAAGCGTTTGTATGAGGGTGGATTTACCACTTCCTGTCAACAATACCAGTTTTTAGTCCTCCATGGAATTTGCACGTAAGACCACACAACACAAGTGGAAGATGAGGAGCATACCGAACCTTCGGAATGGGAACACATAATTTTAAACATAGCACAGAACACCTTGTATAAATTACGTTATGAAGTATGTTGTCATGATTTTCTTGTTTAGAAGCTAACTTGTAACCATTTAGGAACAGAAAACTTTACATGCATATCATAAATCAAATGGCCTCACAATAAAAGAAATCAAAAGAAACCAAGAATGTAATAGCTTGAAGTACCTGCAGATCTTGTATATCGATCTCGCCATTTGAGGGCCAAGAAGGATTTGGCTGATTTTCATCTATAACAAGGGGAGGCTCATTGGGAATAGAAGTATACTGAAGTATTCTCTCTACTGATCTAATTTTGCTCTCCATTTTGCATAGATTCCATATCATCCAAGCTTGTATATTGTTCAAATTTAGCCCGTATGTAACGGCTAAACCAGCAAGGCCTTCAAAGTCACAGTTCATTCAAAAGGAAAACAATCATGTTCAATTCCACATTACCTTAGCAGACTAAACTTTGATTTGTAACAGATACCAGATCAGAATAACGCACCTGGATCTATGAATCCCGGTGGAATAGATATTATGAATATTAAGGAAAAGGCAAATATGATAGAAGACAACATATCTAAGCGGAAGCACAACCATTCCATGGCACAAGCAATGTTGATCTTTGGCCGAGAATACCCATCAGTCAGTTTCATATTTGTTTCCTGAAATCTTGATTGCTGATCAAAGCTTCTAATGGTTGAAGTACCAGAAATTGTTTCAGAAAAGTGTTGTATGAGTGGGGCTTTGCAGACTCCAACTAAACGTGATAGTTCTCTGGCTGATGGAATATAATATTGCTGCAGAATTACAAGTTTGTCAGATCTTAGCCATACATCATAAAATATTGTATAATGAAGTCAATATTTTAAAATAAAATTGGTACATACAGTGCAGGTAAAGCCATTCCAGACAAGGATGGAAGTAATTCAAGAAATATATGCCACCTTATCATAAAAGTCTACATTATGCGGTCAAATTAATACCTGATAGCAAATGCAGACTATAATCACAGGTATAAAGACAACTAAAACTTGCCATGCAGCCTGAGACATCACTGCTATAATTCCCAGAAGTTGGATCATAATGAAGGCAAATGATGCAATTTGATGAGGAATATTTGTATCCAATGCATTTTGATCCGTTGAAACCTGGAAGAGTAGAGGAGAAAGGACAAGTGACGCAATATTAAATAATGTGTAGCTGTTGAAAACAAACAACAAAATAAGGGTACTATTAATGTAGAGGGAAAATGTTATATAAGACAGAAACCGTAGCTATAAAGTCAGAAGAACAAAAATGAAAAGAATGAGGTTTACATACTCTGTTAAGGATACGCCCACTTGGAGTGGAATCAAAAAATGACATTGGAGCACGGAAAATGCAATAGTGCATTTTACTGAAGAGTATGGTAGCTGTTTTGTAACTAGTTGTGACAAGAAGCATTGCTCTGGCAAGGATGCATAAAGAACTTCCAATAGCCAAACTAACATAGACTACTATAAGAGTTGTTCCTTCAACAGGTGGAACCACATCTGCTGAGATGGGAGTCGCCCAAGCCATCCAATAATTGCTGCCAATTTGAAGAACTTGAAAAAGAATCTGAGCTAACAATATGAATGGTACAAGAGCTCCTCCATATGCTGTTGTGATGCATTTCCAATACACTGAAAAGCCAACTTTACCTTTCACTCTTTCTTCTTTCGGAACAAACTGAACTTTTGGTTCACTTTTAATTGTTTTACCATTTTGCTCATCTTTACTTGCCTCCTCTTTAGAACCTTGCGTGCCAGAGACATTTACATGTTGTTCCAAGGTGCTTATTTCATCACATACTGTTGCTCCATCCAAAGAATCTAGCGTAGACAAAGCTTTTTTATGTGCACCAACAAGTTCCATAAAATCAGCTCCATAATTAAGCAAATCAGTATACTTTCCACATTGAGTAATTTTCCCATCTTTCATAACCTAACCTCAAAGATAACATGACGGATTTAAAAACAAAGCTATTTTTTACATTCGTCGTGGCTATTAAATTATGAGAAACTACTCACCAATATATGGTCAGCAGCAGGTAAGAACTCCACTTGATGAGTGACATAAACCACTGTTTTTGAACTTAAAAGGCCCAACAAGCATTCCTACCATACAAAAAATAGAAAAGTTCACTTACAAAATAATACAAGAGTTGTGCAGTTAGAAGAGTTAAATCAATGATTATTTGAATTCTGCCTTGTGCATATAATTATGGTAGTTCAGGTTATATTGTACATAATGAACAAAGTAATGAAACCAAGTTACCTTGAAGAGGTGAGAGCCTGTGTGAGCATCCAAAGCACTGAAAGGATCATCGAATAGATATTGTACCTGAGTGGAGAGATGGGGTCAGGCACGGTCGATTGACGTAGTAGTATAATTGCTGACGTATCGATCTTCCTCTTCTTCGGTCGTTCCTTCTTGGTGTCTCCTTCGGTCGGGGGAGGATACCTGTGAAGGCACTCCGACGCTCAAGTAAGTGAGAGATTCTAAGTGTGATTTAGTAGGTGGATGAAAAACGTACCTTTCTTTGACTTGAGCACAGTATTTATAGGATTGCCTAATGGGCTTTCTGTCCCTTGGGCTCAGGGTGGTTATGGATGAGTCTTGCAAGTCATGCCCCGGAATACCCGGAGAACATATCTTCTCTAAGCGCGTTCTCCTTATTTTTCGGAGGTGTATCTTAACCACCTTAGTTTGCCACATAAATGCCCTTACATTTATTATGCATTCGGTCGGTCGGCCACGTGTGTTCGTCCGGTGCCTGCCGGTACAGATATATATCAGCATCTTGGTAAAGTGCACGTGCAATTTGTATTCTTTGTTTTTGTCCACCACTCAAATTTATTCCACGCTCTCCTATGACTGTCTGATCACCAAATGACAAAATCTCCAGATCCTTCTTCAGGGAACACGCTTCAAGTACCTTCTCATACTTTTCCCTATCCATTTGTTTGCCAAACAATATATTATCCTCAATCTTACCACTTTGTATCCATGGAGATTGAGTAACATAGGCCCACAAACCTTAAGGATGCCTGATATCTTTGGTACTTCTCCTAATAAACAAGAAAGGAATGTAGACTTGCCTGATCCAACAGTACCACAAACTGCAACCTTCATCCCATTGAAAACTTTAAGATTTATATTTTGTAATGTTGGGTTAGGGGAAGATAATTCCCAACAAAAGTTTCCACCAACTACTTCAATTGCTGTATCAGAACTTCCCCGGGGAAGCTTCTCTACAACATCAGAGGGTAAGTCATCCAGACGAAGGAATGATGCAATCCTATCAAGAGATACTTTAGTTTGTGCTATCATCGAAATTGTATCTGGAAGGTTATAAATGGGCTCCTGAAGAATCCCAAATGTTGCTAGTGCAGACAAGATCTTCCCTGATTCAAGGGGGACCCCTCCAAGCATACAAGTACCGAAAGTAACCACGGCTACAAATGTGGGGCCACCCCTAAACAAAAACGAGCTCATGGCTGCAATATAGGCACCTTTTTTCAACCAGCCTTGCTCAGTTTTCCTGAGCTCAGTTATTTTTTATAGAAACTTCATTTCCCATCCTTGTAGTTTGAGAATCTTCATATTCCTTAAAATCTCGGCTGTGGCTTTCATTCTTGTATCTTTCGACTGCATCAATTTCTTTTGAAACTTCTCTTGCAATGATCCCAAGGGAACATTTACCAGCATAACAACAATAGTTGCAACAAAAGCAGCAATTGAAGCCAGCCAAGGTTTTTATACAAAATCAAAAAGGCCAATGTAACTTTCAAGGCCACCATCCACAAATCATGTATATACCAACTAAAGGCACCAACTCTTTCAGCATCAACAGCCATGAAATTGATTATTTCCCCGTAAGTGTGGCCATGCTTGGATTGACAAGAAAGGGTCAGAGCCTTGTTGTAGATCATCGTGACAAGCAGTGCACGCATTCGAAGTCCAACTTGCTGCAACCTAAAGCACCGATGCAATTGAGACAGACACTCTGCCATCTTTGCAAAGAGAAAAGCCGAAATCAAAACATAGCCCTGGTTTTCATAAAGCCGTTGTCCATCAAGGTACTGAACAAAACCATCCATAAGATAAGGACCAACATAAGAAGCCAAAGTGTTTAACAGTGCAAGAAAAGCTGTGAAAAGAATCTCCTTCCACGCTGACATCACTAACGACTTCACCAACTTAAGTGTGGTGACATTATTTATTATGCCACAATCAGCCTCAAGTTTATCTCTGAACCCAGGAAAAGCTCCAACAACACTGTCTCTGCTGTCTAGTTGAGGAACATCCTCAAGGTCGAGGGTCTTCTTATTGCCAACAGCTATAAGAGGACCCACCCAAGAGAAGGTAAGAAGGCTAAGAATGCCAGCATATGAGAAAGGCGTAACAGTGTCCCCTCCCCTGGTCTCTTTTGATCTCAAGACATCATCCTCATTTGTGCCACCATTCAAAAGAGGTTCCTGAATACCGTTATTTTCTTTTTCTCGAACGTGGCCTTTGCTTTTCACAAAATACCCCACGTAACAGAATAACAAACCAACACAAGTGAAAACCACATCACAAACCAAGTACTGAGTTGGCAAAGCAACGCGTCTCTCTGATATAACAACAATGTCCACCACGAAGCAATAGCAAGAAACAGAGAGGTACAAGACGCACCAAGCTCTGAAAAGGAATGAGAACCTTCTTTCGCCTGAACTGAAGAACCCCTTGTTCAAGCAAACACAAACAACGCCCCACGCAACTGTTTTGAGCACCAAATCCAAAAGGGTCACGAGCTCTTCTTCTGACCAACCACTAGAGTACCAGTAGAAGTAACTAAACAAACAGAGGAGAAAACTGAAAGCAGAAACACCCAGAGAACAAAACACGGTTGTTTTGAAGAGGGTGTCGTCGTGCTTCTCCTTAGACTCATCCCTGACACGTGTAGTGAAATTCTTCCAAACCAGTGACAGTGGAACCGCGACGAGCAACAGAAGGTGGAGGAAGCCTGATAAGCAATGAAGGAAAACGGGTTGGAGGAGAACATCGTTGGAAAGGTGTATGTAGGACAACATGGTAGTTAAAATGAAGATTTTGTGGTTATAAGCAGTGGAAATTGATTGCCGAAAAGTGTAGTAAAAGATGTAAGAGAGAAAGAGTAAAAAAAAAATGGGTTCGTTAGGAAGATGGTAACTTGGTTGACAAGACTCTGAGTTTAGTTGAAGGAACAAAATAGTAGAAGAGACAAAAGCGTGGCATTCCCAGAAAAAGGAACAAGCTTGGAAAAAAAAATTACCATTAAAAAGAAACACAGTTTCTAATTCTTTTTTTATTTTATTGTTGTCGGTTCAGGTAGAAGGTGACGTGAAATTAAGATACAGTACACTTTAAAAGATATTTCAACTCTTAAGAAAAAAATATTAATATCAATTTGTTCAATACCTAATGTAATTCAAATTCTACAAATCATCATACTAATCCTCAAATAAAATACATAATAAAATATATCAACACAAATTATCTACCCTATAAGATTCTTACAACCCAGTGTTGAGTCTTAATATAAGTGAATCCTTTGAGTTGGTAGTAAAAAAAGGAAACATGATTGATGTGGATTCCTATCACTCACCACTACCTACAACTTAAAGCTTTGAACACTCTATTGCTTACTTCATCACACTCTCAACTTATTTCCACATCATACATAGTTCTGTCACAACTTTTTATTATCTAATAACTTCTTTCTTATTGAGAATTGATTTCATTACTCATCTTAATCACTTTGCATCAGACAAACATTTCTTTTTTAACTTTTTTCTTCTTCTGCATTACAGTATATTATACACTCAAATCTTATATTACAGCCTTAAATATAAGAATAGATAAACATGTGTATAATGATAAATCTTGAAAATCTTTATCTTGTATGTAAATTCTACTAAAGAAAATATATATTGTATGTTACCATTTGGTTTCCATTTATATTTTTTTTTAAAAGAAACCAGTTAATTTGTTTAGAGTAAAAGTGATTTAAATTAAATTAAATTTTAATATTTATTATTTAAGTTAAAAAATTATAAATAAAAAAACTAATTATTTGAATTTCATTTCACAAAAATTATCCCCAGTAGTTTTTAAAATAATTATTAATTTTTTCTTAGATTTTAGTCTACCTTAGATAATACCATAATGTTAATTTTTATTATTATTATAAGTTATTTTACATTAACAAAATTGATTATTATTTATCTTTTTTTTACTTTGTTCTCATTTTGAGTAAATTCAAAATGAAGTTTTATTTTTTACATAATTATTTTTTATTCAAAATTCATGTTTGATCTGAAGTTGTTTTTAAGTAAGTTTCTCTGCTACCTTATCTTTTAAGTTAGTTGTGGGAAATTGAATGCCTAGGCATAGGGCTTTGTGTTGTTTTTCAAGCAAAGATGAATCTCCATTAGTTTAACAATGTTTTGAGTGTTGATAGAAGTGATTTATGTACAAGTATAACATTTCTATAAGAGTAGTGGACTTTGACGCTTAGACTTGATTTAAAATGTTAAAAAAGTTAAGAGAAGTTGGTTTTATTTATGGTAGTGCCTTAAGGTAGAAGATTTGAATTGTTTCTATTTCGTAAAATGCCTTTTTTTATGAAAATGATTGAATTTACATGTTTTGAAAATGTAAAAATATAAAAGTTTTATTAATTATGATTTTGATATTGTAAAGGTTATGCAAAAATAATGATTTATGTAGTGAATTGTTTGTGTTTGATATAGTTATCAAAGTTGTTGATAAAATTGGTTGGTTTGAATTTAAGTTTAAAATTATTTGAGATATATGTTTATTAAATATAACAATGATTTTTAATATAGATAAGTTTTGATATATCAGATTTGAGTAAAATTATTAGATGGAAATGTATATTTTAAACATATTTAGTGTGTACAAAAATTAAGTGTTATAGTTGTTTATTTTAGAAAAAGTTGGAATTTTTTTTAAGTGAAATTTTTTTGAAGATCAGTGAAGTTGCTTTCGAGCAATTTTCTCTAAAGTAATTTTTGTTTGAAATTTTGTAAAGTTGTTTTTCGAATATTTTTGCTCAAACAAAATTTAAATGGAAAATGTAGTTATTTTTTGAGACAATTTTCATTTTAATAAGAAAAAAATAAACTTCTTTGATTTTGAAATGTATATTACTTTAATAATGATGTGAGTTGATTTTAGAATTGTTCATTTTTTGTGACACTTCACTTAGATTGAGATTTTTAGCAAGAATATGGTGAGAACTCTAATAAGATCCCCACTGGACACGAACTTAACCAAGTGGTTAAGTAAGTGTGAAGGTTCACTTCACAAGAGTAAAAGAAAAATACAATTATAAGGTAAACATTGTGTGGAATTAAAGAACATGAAAAGGAAAGCCAAATAGAATTGTTGAATGGAAACAAGGAAACAAAACAAGAACATAAAAACAAAGAGTAAAAATGGAATGACAATGGAAGAAAAGATGAAGGAAGGAGAAAACTTATGTGATGGATTTGAGAAGTGGAACACGCCACTTGGAGTGTGGTTGACCTCTAAGATAAGTGATACTAGCCGCCACTTGAGAGCTCTCAATTACACACAAGATAAGACCTAAATGCTAAGAGTAATTCAAACCTCACTAACACCTCACACAAATTGTGCAAAGTAACTTTTCTTCTATTAATTTCAACTTGAAAAATAGACTAGGTAGGCCTCTTATTTATAGGTGAAGGAGCCTTGGAGAACAAGCTAAAAGGGTAGGATGGGAAAAGGGAAAAAATAGGCAGCCTTAAGGTTTGACTAAGTCAAACCCGCATCCTAGGCTTGTCCTTCTAGAAACTAGGTCAAAATGTCTTCCCAAAAGGCTATGAATAAGCTAAAATGATAACTACACCCCCTATTATGCTAAAGGCACATTATTCTAGCCTATATTTGCTATTTGGACCCCCAAAGTGAGCCCAAATTATGTACAACTTGTTTTATTCTTAAGAAGACCAGCAAGAAGAACTTGAGATGCTCTAGTCTTTGTCCATTTCTCCCTCTAGTGAGGTCTTCACTTGAATGTTGAGATGACCTTTCATAGTGTGCATCCTTGGTCATCTTCTTGTTGTCTTGGTTTGTATCAAATACAATAAATAAGAAGGTTATATATATATATATATAGCGCTCAGAGCTTAGTGCTCGCTGGTCGGAGCTCAACATCTTCCTTAGACAGGTCAGCTCAGTTATTGGGCTAGGAAAATAGGCAATGGGTTTGGGCTCGAGATGCGTGTTCACTTCTCGTTATATACTTAATGTAACCCCTTGTGCGTAAGGCCCAGACGGTCAGCAAGGGGTGGTAATGGACCTAGGGGTGCGTTTAGTGTGTATGGGTCTAATACCAGCAAAAGTTTTTCTCCTCACCTAAGCCCATGTGTGCTAGGACACAATGAGTTAGGTTGCATGTATGGTACGTAGTGCCCCACCGAGGTCGTCTACGTGAAACAAATTGGACCCCTGATGCTGGTACATTAGTTGGTACCCTAGTGGTTATTTTGTTAATATTTGATGCACTCTAGTGAAGGAAAAATTATGTTCAGCTGCGACACTAAAAGAGTGTGCCCTAAACAGAATATCTTCCTAATGCGTAGGCTTTTAGTTGAGATAAGACTCTCATGAGGGAAAGCTGCTACAAGAGGTAGGCTATAAAAGGGACTTGAGATCCCAGGTAAAGGTATGTTGTTTCTAAAACTGAAACTAGTTACTTCTTGTTTCTATAAGCCCCTATACTGACTTGATCGTCGGAGTGCAATCAACAGGTAGGACCTCATATGTATCAACGGACCCGCATTCTAACACAGAGAAAGGAGCAAGATTCCCATAGAGATAGACGAAGCCAGAGCTTGGGATTGGATTCCACCGACGACGAGAACATATATATAGTATAGTGTTTATGTGATATATTATAAATGTTCCTGCCGGTTGACTCGATTGCCTTTGTACTTCTAACGAAGATCACACGCGCAATTCTCTCTGCCTTCGTTCGTGCTTTCTCTCGATCAAACACCCTGAACCTGCAAAGACAAAAGGGCACCCTAGAGGCCGTTTGCACTCCAACGCTCAAGTCAATACTGGGGAAAAGAAACAGAATGTGTATCTCAACTCTCTTCTCAAGAGCCGTGTAAAGACTGCGTAAAACTTGCGTACCTTGTGAGGTTTCTTACTACCATTTATATAGTCTAGGGTTTCCGCTGTTTCCACTACCCGCATTTAGAGTTTCTGAGGGTATGTCTTAGCGCCGCTATCACCCAATCTTAGGGCAATCTAGCGCGTAAGGCTCCCTTACTGGAGTGCAACCTCTGACAGAATGGCCACCTGGGTACCAACTCATGCACCTAATCTTTGGGGCCATCCGTCCTGGGGGTGCCCTAGCTGTTCACGTGCAATGCATGCAACCCACCCCTGGAGCGTAACCCTAATGGGCCTCAGCGCTTCCAGCAACTCTTTACTTGTGTCACGCCTGAATGCGCTATTCACACCAAACGCATGAGCTCTCTGTGACCTAGGACTCCACCCTTCTCTTTGGATGATTTTACTGATAACTGGTTTGTTTTCTGGGATCCACCTCTCGTGGCCCAGCTCTGCTGTTTGAATCACCGATGCCCGATGTCACATCGCCCTCACTCTGTTGTCGAGGACACATCAACACATCCTGGTGATCGACGTCTGACTACTCTTTGGCACCCTGGCTCGCGTCGCTTGCGAGACATTGACCCATGCCGCTTGTGGGACCCAACTTACGCGACCCACCATTACTAGTAGTCAGCGATGTTCGAGGACTGGTCGGTATAATAAACATAGTTATTTTTTATAGAGATTACTATGTTGAGATGTTTAAATTGTGTATTTATTTTAATATTTTATATGAGATTTCTTGATTCTATTTGACTGGTATAGAACAATATAATTATATGGTAAGAGTTTTGTGGTATGAAAAAAAAAATCTAGTAGGCATAGGAATTTATCCTATGAGTGAATGCGTTTTTATTTCATAGCTTTATTGTGTGCTTATATATTATATATTTTTCACTGTGATAATTGTGTGTTACACGAGAGTAAACAATGTGAAGATTTAATAGAGATAAGCTAAAGAGAATGTAATATATATATATATATATATATAAATTTAGTTTTGGAAAAAACTTTAAAATATAAGATAAATATTACCATGTTTATATATATTATAATATTTAATATTAGTTTGTGAGATGTTACAATTTTTAATATATATATATATATATATATTTATTGGGTACTAATGCATGTAGCGTAAAACTGTATAAAACAGTTTTATAACATTTTTACACACAAAATACTACTAATAAAATATTTAAATATGATAAATGAGATTGAAACTTTCATATGAAAAATATCTTTAAAACTAACTTGTTAATATTTTCACTACAAAATAATATTTTGTAAAGCGGGGTTAAAAAATATAAATAATCACATAATACATATATTCAGATTAACCTTGTTAAACATATATCCAGACTGAAAAACCTATATTTCATCACTGAAAAGACAAATAAAATGTTTTCCAAATTTCTATTCATTGCACAAATCTACCTTCACAATAATTCGTCTATGTAAATTGTTTGAGGTTTTATGTTTTCCATGAAAATGTAATATTTGTATACATTGAAGAATTTCTTTTTTCAAACTATATATACTATATATTTGATACACATCATAATAGGTATATTTTTTTTTCTTGTTAAATACTTAATTAATATAAATTTAGTAAAAAACATGTTAAATTTCAAAGTCTCTTTTGCATCAAATAATTTTAATCATATGTTTTAATGTTGTATTAAAAATACGACAATGTTAATCATGTTTTTTTAAATTATAAAAATAATAAGAAATATTTAATTAATATTTAATTTTGTAAGGTATACTCAACTACTTCAATACGTCGTTCCCGCTTCCACTTTTTTTCACTTCATCTTCTTACTTTACCCTTTGCTCTGCAACGCGGATTTTCTGCTTCTAATCAAAATCAGCAGCAACAACGCATAGACAGGTACGTTTCAAATCACACTTCCTTTCGTCCTTCATTCTCTCATACTCAAAACAAACTCTCATTCTGCACCTCAAATTTGATTTCTTCATACCAAGTTTACTTGCACCAGAGTTAACCCAGTAGCCGCTTCTTCCATTCCTCGTTTCCCCTAAGAAAACGTCTGCGTCTTTTGGACTTCTCATGGCATTTCAACCCGAAACCGAACCTGGGTCATCGCCTAAATCCATTTCTACCACCAATAAAAAAACCTACGATGAAATGAGCATTTCTGAGCTTGTTTCAGTTCTGCGCGTTGCGTTTCAAATGAAGGATTTTGATAAAGTTGAAGAAGAGTTGGTGAACAGGGAAGCCAAACATAGGGCAGAGATTGGATCACTCCGTAAGAAGATTGAGCAAGAGAGGCTCGATAGTATTGAAGCCGAAGAAAGACTGAAAATGAGAGAGGAGCAATGTGAAAAGGGGAAGAGAGCCCAGGAGAATTATGAGCAGTTATTGAAGGTAGTGAAGAAAAGTGGCCTGGTTGAAAACATTACTATTGAGGAGTTAAGGACAAAGAACGTTGCATTAGAACGTGAAATTTGTGAGCTGAAGGAGTTCAAGAAAAAAATTCTAGATGAAGGCAAATCTGTGGTTGAACTAAGTGCCAAGATCCGTGTGTTGGAGGAGGAGAAGGTTCGGGACAAGAGTGCTCTTGATTCCCTTAGCATGAAGAATATTGAATTGGAGGAAGCTGTTAGGAAGAGTTTGACTGTCATAGAAGGGTTGAGGACTGAAAATGGTAAATTGACAGACGAGAAGAACGAACTTAATCTTGAAGATGTTTTCGCTGTCCAGGATGAAGAGGATGTTGGTGACCACGAGCTTGAAAATGACACTGGGGAACCTGTTTCTTTCCAAAGGAATGAAGATACTCATTACACTGTTGATGCCGGCACTGCTCAGTCTCCCAATAAAGGGAACAAGGATGAAGCTGTAGGCGCATTAGGTATGGAAATGAACATTTTGTTCTCTTTGCATTTCTCACATCTATAATACAGATTTACATTTATATAATTTCCTCTAAAATATTGAATTGGATCAAACTGAATGGATTAATACACTTTGGTCATATTTCTTAGTATCTTGAACTGTGACGACTTATTGAGAGAAGGAAATGGATATTGGCGAGAACCATGTAACATGTTTAGTATAGTAATTGAAATGATGTGGTGAGGAAGCAATTCTTTCTCAATTGGATTAATTGATGACTGAACCGGATTACATTAAAATAGTCAAAAACTCATAATAGTTTGCAACTATTAGTAGACGCAATTTAAGAACATACACTCCTCACATCATCCAATCTTCTTGTTGAGGTAACAATGTCATAGTTAAGTTCTCCACAAGTTTGAGGTTTGATGGCCCAAGTTTACACAATGAGTTTACTACTTTTGAAGAATAGACTAAGGTGTCTACTTGCAAATGCAAGGAAGGTATGACAGCCTACAAATGATCCACATGGTAGGTCAGACATTCATTGGACCCCCACACAGATGGAGCTTTATAGCGCCAAATTACCCCTGTTTCCAGCCTAAGGTGTCTACAGTGCAAAGATGCCTAAGGTTGATTTTATGTCACATCTTTTGTCTTCCTTAGATCTTCAACTCATGGTTTGATTTGTAGACTCATGGTCATCTGTAAGCTTTGAGAGTCCTAACTTTAAGCTGTAAGGTTGAGATTTTCTTCTGCTTTATGTTCTATTATATTTTGTTCCCTTAGATAACTGCAAATCATCTCTTTTATGTTTTCTTTTTTTCCTCCTGATAATATTTTCTTTCAATAAGAACACAAGAAATAGCAAGCTTTGAAGCAGGCAAAGGTATCTCATTTTGTTTTCTCCATAAATCAAGAATACATATATCTGATCTGAATTTGATAAAAGAATACGTTGTTAATTACTTGAAGAGCCCGAGGCTGGATTTTTCAAGAAATGCGGAGACAACAACCAAAATTTTAATTGTATTACAGAATCTACTACTCTTTATTCTCCTAGATTTTGTCTGAAGTATATAATGTTAACAAGATAATGTTAGATGTTAACACGTCTTTTCTGTACCTGCAGGGGTAAAATTCAAATTGGAAAAGGTGAACATGGACCTAGGTGGTGATGATGATGCTAGGTGTACATCACAAAGATTGCATGGAGAGAAAGCTATTTCTCAAATAATTGCAGAACATGAACATCTAAAAAGGAGGGCAAAGGAGCTTGGAGAGAAAGTTATTTCTCAAATAATTGCAGAAAATGAACATCTAAAAAGGAGGGCAAGGAGGTGGCTAGTCAAGAAGCCCTCCAAACCACTGAACTAATACGCCGAGTGAGAGGGCTTGTCCTGGAGGTGGATGAGCTTCGCCAAGCTGACCAAGAAACCAAGAGGCTCTTGTTTGAGAAATCTCAGGAGACCTTGAGGATATATGCTAGGAACAACGACCTTTGCACTGAGATGGACAGTCTGAAGAAGGAGCTTGGCAGCAAGGATGAAGAGATGGCCCAAGCGAAGGAGGCATTAGCTAAGCTGGAGGAGGAAGTGGCTAGGCTGAAGGAGGAAGTGGTCCGCAAGGATGAACTTTTCCAGCAGACCAAATATGAGCTTACTAATGACGCTGCCGATGCCTAAGGAGCGGGGTTTAAGGATGCCCTGGCCCAGGTTGCCTGCGTGTATCCGGGAATGGACCTTTCTCTGGCCTGACCAAGACCATTGTCGATGGGAAATTGGTGGATGCTGAGTACCAGTGGTGACTCTCTTTACCGTTGTATTTTGTAACTTAATGAATATCTGACTTGTGTTGCATGTACATTTATCGTATGAACATCTTTCTTTCCAATTTGACTTTCCTATGTATAAGTATCTTCTTCTCTCTTTTAACATGATATTGCGCCTCTCCTCTGCCAGCTTGCATGTTTTAACGATTCTGCCAACTAACAACGCGTCAATGATCAATTCTACCTAAGTAGCACGATCTTTTGCTAACTTGCTTCTGTACCTGGTGTCCCTTGCATTTCTCAACCGTGGCATTCCCAGTAACTTTAACTTCTTAACCTGCTCTTCTCGACCTTGGTGTATGAAGGCAAAGGATAGGTTCACTCGCTGTTCTCGACCTTGGTGTATAAAGGCCAAGTGAGATGTCTTGCTTGGAACCATACTATTCTCGACCTTGGTGTATAAAGGCAAGGGAGAGGTTCACTCGCTGTTCTCGACCTTGGAGTATAAAGCCAAGGGAGATGTCTTACTTGGAACCATATTATTCTTGACCTTAGCGTATAGAGGCAAGGGAGAGCTTCACTCGCTGTTCTCGACCTTGACGTATAAAGGCAAGGGAAATGTCTTACTTGGAACCATACTATTCTTGACCTTGGCGTATAGAGGCAGGGGAGAGGTTCACTCGCTGTTCTCGACCTTGGCGTATAAAGGTAAGGGATGTTGAAGATGGATGAAGCTCATCTCTACCTAGTCTTAGTGTGTTTGATGTAGATGTTAGCTAGGTTGCTTTGTAGGTTGCTATATGTCTTATATGATCTCGTCCTTTAGGGTTGTGTGTATTCAAGGTTGTCTTTTGCTGCATGACCCATCCTAGATGCCAAATCAAGGTAGTAAGATCAAGCTCATGATGTGGTTAAACAGTTTTGGAAAAGCTTTTTAACGTTTTCTTAAATGGTTTGATTCAGTACAAAAATAAATCTGTTTTATTGAGAAGCAATCGGTTTATTTCTTCTCTGTTAAAGGCTTTTCGAAATTCTGTTAGGGCACCAAAGGTACAGCTCAGTCTGTTATTTCAGTTAAGCTAAGTTGACAGCTTTATCATCTTTTAACCTGTTGTTTTTCAGAATCAATCTGTTGTTTTGCTAATTGCTCTGTAACTATTTTTTTAAAGTGGTTGGAAACTGTTCTCTATAAAATAAAATGCCCTTCTCACGTAAAGGTATGCTGAACAATCACAGTTTTAACAGAGATACAACATTTTGTGTGTGAGAAAGTGAATTGAAAAGGTTTTGCAAAGGTTTTTCAAAAGTGAAATACATGTGAGCTTGTTCTTGAAGAACCTTGTGCTGGATGAAGGTGCTGGTACTGTCTTGGAGCAAATAGAACAACTGGTTTATGTTCTTGCAACATTGTTTCAGTTGTAATCTTTTCCTTATTCATTCTTGTATTGATTTTAAGTGTTAGTCACTCTAGATAGTGATAAGTGTCTAATTTCAGTAATATTTCATATTAAAATATAGGCACTTATGAGGATTTATTGCTAATTTACATATAAAATAATCCCTAATTTATGAATTTATACCTTTTTACATTTTTTATGATCTTTATTTGAATAAGAGTATTTTATTCCCAAATTTGGTGTTAATTGCAGATTTCTAAGGAAGATTGGAGATTTGGATTAAAGATGATTTGAGCCAAAAAGATAAAGATAGAAGGTCCCAGAATGAAAGAAAAAAAGAAAGAAAGAAAGATTGGGCCTCTTTATGTTTTATCATTTAGCCCATTAGCGCGACACAATAAACAACCTAACCCTAGAAAACTAGGATAAATAGAGGGCTAGAGGCTCAACCTTAGGGTGCCAGATTGAGAGGAAAACACCATAGAGTGAATTGTAACCCAATTGGAAGAATGGAAGGTGATAGAAGTATGCGTGGCTAATTCTACCCTTTGGGATTGGGAGTAATCTGCTCAAACTCTTATGTATTGAGGTGATATTTTATATATTAATATTCAGTTCTTGATTGATTATTGGTATTGTTGTTTTACTTTTAATTCTCCATGACAAATTGAGAATCTTAAATCTGACCGAGAGGTATTTTTAGGGTTCGGACCTAAACAACAATACTTAACATATTTGAGTGCTAGGAATAGACTTGAAATGTTAATTGCTATTAAACGTCTGAGCTTCGTTCTAAGTTGTTCTTATAAGTATGAGAGGGATCGATAGTTAGGGAACATTCTTAAGGATTTTATATGCGAGGAATCGATATAAATGATTTTTATACGGGCATCAATTTCAATTAAAGAACTTAATATTAACATGCTAATCAAAATACATGAGAGTGAGAGAGATGAAACTTAATCCCAATTTTTCCAATTGAAGCAACTAATTCTTTGTTTGTTTTCTTATTGATCAGTGCCAACATAATCACTTCAAACTCTTTTTTATTGTTCTGTTGTTATATTTAGCGAATATTGTACTCGATAATTCACTGTTCTTTGTGGGATCGATATCCGTCCTTAGGGACAATTATTACTTCTGACAAACGCGGTGCACTTGCCGTAAAAAGTCATCAATAGGGTTTCTTGGAGTGCAAGGTATGATGGAATAGTGTTTTTCAGCCTTGATTGTTGAGGTTCTTGAAGGGTTCAAGAACTGCTGTGTGTTTGTAATTGATTGTATCAATTTTTAGTGGATTACACCTTGGAGTGAGGTAGCTTTCAAGAACTGGACGTAGCTCTTGATGAGTGAACCAGTATAAAAATTCTTGTGTGTTTCCTTTCTCATCCCTGCTCTTAATTCTGTAATTTCACATAATCTGTCAAGAAAGGAATCTGTTATATTGAAACTAAATCTGTTAATTCTGGACTTGGATAAATCTGTCGTTCTGACTTGTTAATCAATCCTCTAATCATAAATCAAGCTGCTGTGTGAATCTGTAATAGGATAAGAAGGGTGAACTGGTTCCTTTAACTAAACTGTGACATTTGGTTCATTATTCTAGATTGATTAATCTTGTACCTTAAACTGCAACTTTATAAATTGAGAAAGTGAATCAATTTGGTTTTGGTATTGCTGCTGGTTGATCTAAACTGTGCTGATCTTATTTTAATTGTGCTAGATTCATTTGTAAAAACAATCTGTTCCATTTAATTTCAATATGTTCTTTTCACCTCTGTTACATAGTAAATTAGATTGTTTTGCGAAAATTTGATAAGCTCAATTCACCCCTCCCCTCTTGATCTTAGACATTGCTTAACTCTAACAAGGGAGACGTTTTACTTTGGAACCATACTATTCTTGACCTTGGCGTATAGAGGCAAGGGAGAGGTTCACTCGCTGTTCTCGACCTTGGCGTATAAAGGCAAGGGAGATGTCTTACTTTGGAACCATACTACTCTCGACCTTGGCGTATAGAGGCAAAAGAGAGGTTCACTCGCTGTTCTGTATAATACATTGCCACATATTTTTCAACCAACTTTTTTATTGGGTGACCTCGTTAAAAAACTCTGGTAAGGGAAAAAGAGTGTCCTCTTAATTGCGTACAATGATATGACTAACTGAAATAAAACTTAAGGTTGGTCTCATTCCATGTTCGGGGAATTGTCCCTCCTTTTAAGGTCTCGAGCTTGTACGCTCCATTCCCAAGTTCCTCTATCACAAGGAATGGATCAGTCCACTTGGGAGACAACTTGTTTTGTTTTCCAACTGGTAGGGATGAGTTTTTCTCATTACCAAGTCGGCGACCTGGAACTGCTGAGGTTTCAATTTGGACTTGTGCTTGTACTCCACCCTTCTCTTCAAGACTTCACCCTTGATGCGCGTTTCTTCCCTAACCTCGTCCAACAGGTCCAGATTCAATCTTCTTTCCTCATTAGACTCCTCAGCCACGAAGTTCTGGAAACGAGGTGAATTTTCATGGATCTCAACAGGAACCATAACATCCGAACCATACACCAGGCTAAAAGGTGTCTCATTGGTGGTGGACTAGGGAGTGGTGTGGTAGGCCCACACAATTTTGGAGACCTCGTCTGTCCAAGTTCCTTTGGCTTTCTCCAGCCTCCTCTTTAGACCCCTGAGAAAAACTCAGTTGGCAGACTCGACCTGCCCATTCGTTTGGGGGTGCTTGATTGATGCAAACACCTACTTGATACCGAGCTCCGTGCACAGCTTGCCTAACTGCTGACTTGCGAACTGGGTGTCATTGTCAGACACCAAGCGTTTTGGGATTCCAAATGGCAAACTATGTTCTTCCACACGAAGTGTTGAACTTTGTGAGCTGTGATTTTTGCAACGGGCTCGACCTCTATCCACTTGGTGAAATACTCGATGGCAACCACGAGGTACTTCATCTGTTGTACTGCTAGAAGAAACGATCCCAGGATGTCAATCCCCCAAGTGTGGAAAGGCCATGGACTGTGGACCGATCGTAGTTCTTCTGGGGGTGCGTGATGCCAGTCGGCGTGCCTTTGGCATTGCTTGCATCGTTGTGCGTACTTCGTGCAGTCTTCCCTCATGGTCGGCCAGTAGTACCCTACTCAAATGGCTTTTGACGAGAGAGCTCGGTCGCCGATGTGACTTTCACATATACCTTCATAGAGCTCTGCCATGAGGCGCATGCACTGCTTGCCACTAACACAAGATAGGATAGGGTGAGTGTAGCCATGTCTAAACAACTTCCCATCAACCAGGGTATACCTATTTGTGTTTTTCTTGATGACCCTGGCTTCCGCTGGCTCCAGCGGGAGAACTCCATCAGCCAGGTAGCGTCTATAGGGTGTTATCCAGGTTTTACCCTCGTCGACTAAGCAGACTTGCAATGGCTCTTCCCTTAGCGAATCGTATGCACTTATCCTGGGTGTCTTCAACGTTTCCTGAGTTAACGACCAATGACCTCTTTTTTCGCCCTTTAAAATGCTTACTTGCTGGACCCTGTTGTGCAATCTGTGGCGGTTCTGGGTGTCCTCAAGGTCTCCTGTATGACTGACCTCTTCCTGCCCCCCTTGCCTGAGCTTGCGAGCTTTGCTAGCAAGTCAGCTCGGGCATTCTGCTATCTGGGAACGTGTAACAATTCGAACTCAACAAAAGCCTCTTTTAGTATCCCGACATACTACAGGTAAGTGGCCATTTAGGGGTCCTTGGTGGTACTCACCTGTAACCTGCCCCGTTACCAACAGTGAATCACTCTTTGTCAGCAAACGTTTAACACCCATCTCCTTGGCTAGCAACATTCCTACGACCAAGGCCTCATATTCAGCTTGGTTGTTATTAGCCTTGAAGGCAAACCGTAGGGCCTGCTCGATAAGTAACCCATTTGGCCCTTCCAAAATGACGTCAGCCCCATTGTCCTGTTGGTTGGAGGACCCGTCCACGGAGAGGATCCACTTGAAATCTGTTTCTTCTTGATGTGCGACTGCTGAGGAGAGTTCTACTAAGAAGTCAGCATAAACCTGACTCTTGATTGGTCCTCTAGGTTCATACTGTACGTTGAACTCGGACAACTCAACCGCCCATCGCACCATCCGTCTTGCCACGTCGGGTTTCTGTAAGACCTTACGAATGGGAAGGTTTGTCTTCACAATAACAGTGAAACTCTGGAAGTAGTGGCAGAGCTTTCGTGTTGCAAATACTACAGCTTGAGCCACTTTTTTGATGGCCTGGTAGCGCACCTCGGGCCCTTGCAAGACTTTGCTGACAAAGTATATGGGCTTCTACATGTGATCCTACTCCTGGACGAGGACCGAACTGATTGCCCGCTCTGTGATGGCGAAGTATAGGCGGAGCGGAATACCTGGCAGTGGCTTGCACAACATTGGGGGACTCGCTAGATACTCTTTCAGCTTAAGGTACGATTTTTCGCACTTGCTTGTCCATACAAACTTGTTGTTCCTCTTCAGGCACTGGAAATAAGGGTGTCCCCTATCCCCTTCTGCCAACACGAACCGGGACATAGCGACCATTCTTCCTGTTAACTGCTGCACCTCCTTCACTGAGATCGGGCTCTTCATGGCTAGGATTTCCGCACTTCTTGGGGTTCGCCTCTATTCCTTGCTTCTACCCCAAACACACACTTTTCGGGGTTCAGCTTCAACTTGTACTTGGCAATTGTGGTGAATAACTATTCTAGGTCGACAACGTGCCGATCTTTCACCTGGGAGGTGACAACCATGTCGTCCACATACGCCTGAACGTTTCGCCCTATCATAGGGGCGAGTACTCTGTCCATCAACCTCTGACAGGTCGCGCCAGCGTTTTTGAGCCCAAAGGGCATCACCTTGTAGCAGTAACATGAGAGTTCTGTCATGAATGCTATTTTGCACTCATCTCTGCAGTGCATCCGGATTTGGTTGTACTCAGAGAAGGCATCCAGAAAGCTAAGAAGCTTGCAGCTTGATGCGTTGTCCACTAGGGCGTCAATGTTAGGCTATGGATATGAGTCCTTCGGACAAGCTTTGTTTAGGTCTATGAAGTCGACGCACATCCTCCACTTTTCATTGGCCTTCTTGACTAGTACTACGTTGGCTAGCCACTCAGGGTATTAGATCTCTCTTATGTGACCAACACTCAACAGCTTCTGGGTCTCGTGCCCGATGACCAGTCGCCTCTCCTCGTTAAATTTTCTTCATCTATGACGTACAGGTCGAACCTGTGTGTCCATGGTGAGACAATGACACAAGAAATCGGGGTCGATGCCAGGCATGTCTAAGGCGGACCATGCGAAGGCATCCAGATGTCGTGCTATCACCTCGGCGATCTGGTCCTTTGTTTCCTGACTCAGGGACCTGTCGAGCTTGAACTTCTTTCCCCCAATCTCCCTCTCCAGTACCTCTTTTGTGGGCTCAGGTCGCCTTTCCCGAGCGATCTCAACTCGGGCAACCCCTTCTCCCCTTTGAGGTTGGATGGTGATGGTGCACACTTTTTTTTTTTTTTTTTTTTTTTCAGGCTATGCTCATAACACTTCTTTGCCGCCTTTTGGTCAGATTTGATGGTAATCACGGCTCCCTCAAGGGAGGGTAGCTTCATCTTCATATTCCTCATCGAGGCTACTACTCTTATCCTATTCAAGGCAGGTCTCCCTAAAAGGATGTTGTAAGCTGAAGGGGCGTTGACAATGAGATACCTTATATTAACGGTGCGGGATGCGGCGCCGTCTGTGAAGGTCGTCCTCAGCTCTACGTGTCCTCTCACCTCGACCTAGTCACCGCGAAACCGTATAAGCAGCTGTCGTAAGGTCTCAATTGGTCAGGCGATAGCTGCAGCTTGTTGAAGGTCGACTAGAACATCACATCTACTGAGCTACCCTGGTCGACAAGGACTCGATGCACCTTTCTCCCTATCGTCACCAAAGGGATTACCACTGGGTCGTTGTCATGTGGGATCACGTCTTGTAGGTCAGCCTTTGTGAAGAAGAGGTTGGGCTCGGGGGACTAGTCAGACTCGCTGGCTTCTACTGCCATTACGTCCCTGGCATACTTCTTTCGCTGGGAGGCGATGCATCCTCCTCCCGAAAAACCCCTAGAGATCGTATTGACCTCTCCATGAACTGGTATCTCATGCCCCTGGTCTTCTGTTGGGGCTAATGATGTCGGGGCCCTTGTTTCTCTTGTAGGTATTCCTTCAAAAAGCCATTTTTCAACAATTCATCTAACTGATGTCCCAGCGCTAAGCAGTTGCGCAAGTTGTGGCCAAAGGCTTGGTGGAATTCTTCTGTGGGCTCGTATGGTGGCTGCTTTGCCGGGGGTTTCTTTTCTAACGTAGCCTCATGCACCCTCAAGGGTTGAGGACGTCCAGTTCCCCGGGGTTTAGCTAGACCAACTGATGGAGATCAAGAACCAACGCTCCCACGCTTTTGTGACACCTCCTCTTCAGCGCCAATGTGGGCCACAGCTCGGCAGCGAATCTTGCAAAACGTCTTTGATCGACACCTTATTAGAGAATGACTGAAAGGCCCTGACAACACTCCTCGCCCAAAAGCGTGCATCATGATGACCTCATCTTTGGTGTGCAACTTCACCACTAGTGCCCCGAACCGGTTCAGGAAAATTTTCAAGAGCTCTCCCTAGTATTGCTTCACGTCAAAGAGATCGAAAGAGACAAGAGGGGGAGCCTGGTTGACGATGAACTGCTCCCTGAACTACGTCGAGAATTGATCAAATGAGGTGATGTGTCCATCGGGGAGACTGATGAACCAGTCCAACGCCGTGCCTGAGAACGTTCCCATGAACAACTTACAGTGTATGGCGTCAGTCCCTCCCGAGATCATCATCTGGGTGTGGAAGGCCGTGATGTGGGCCTCTGGGTCTTCAACACCTGTGAAGGTGAGTTTTGGAACCATGAAGCTAGCTGGTATTACTGTATCCATGATCGCCTGGGAAAAGGGCACGGGACGAGTCCTCACTGGGATGGGCAGACCTTGCTCATCGATCGCGCGTTCCCCCATGCGTTGCAAATCTATGCGCAATTCCTCATTGGTCATGCACAACTTTTCATTGTTTGCTTGTGATGCGGCCAAATCGACTTGGAATCGGTCCTGGATGGCTGTCTGCTCGGCTTGGACTTCAGCCAGGATCCTGTCCTGATGAACTTTGGATGGGGCCACTGCTTGCTGGAGGCCGCGAATGGTCTCCTTGAGTTGTTGCATGGTGATGTTGTCTCCTCCTTCTAGTGCAGTGGCGCCTTGTCTCGTATTTCTCATATCGCTGGATGGCTCTAAACATGATTGCGGACGGGACCTAGTTTTATCGGGCCCACGGTGGGCGCCAAATGTTCTTGCTAGTTGACCTAGCCGTTGTTGACTTCAAAGACAGGTGGCGACTCCTCCTATTTCTGGTGGTTTCTATGCTCACACCTGGGTGTTGGAGAGCGGCTCCGTTGAAACAGAGGGGGCCCTACCTGTTGAGTACACTCCGACAATCAAGTCAGTACTGGGCTAAAGAAGAATGAGTAAGTAAAATAGTTCCAGTCTTAGAAACGATGTACCTTTACCAAGGATCTCGACTCCCTTTCATAGGTTGTTTTTAGGTTAACTCAATGTTCCCACCCTTCTCCCACCAACGCCGTATCTCTAGTGAAATTAGGGTTACTAGAAGGGCATCTTGTCTCGTTGTTACACAATCTTAGCATAACAGCCGCACAAAATCTTCCCTTTTCTGGAGTGCATCATCTTAACAGTATGGCCGCCAGGGTACCAACTCATGCACCAGCGCTACGGGGGCCATCCGTTCTGTAGGTGTCCTAATTCATCACGTGTCATGCGTGCAACTTTCCCTGAAAACCCTAACGCTTATGGGCCTTGACGCCTCCAGGGAATGTTTACCCGTGCTAGACCCGAATGTACTATACACACCACATGCATGAACTCTCCTGCGAATTAGGTCTTTCTCATATGCTGGTTTCAACTCATACTACTTTGGGGCCCCGCTTTCGTGGCCCATCATCAAGACCGGACCACCGAGCCGACCTGCTCCACGGGTGCCGATGTCTGATACCGATGTCTGAGGTCTGACCAGTACATGTTATATATTGATTGTTTTGTGTTCCTCATTGTTTTTTAATCTAAGCACCTATAAATGATAAAACCCATTTTTATGCTTGCCGTTTGACAAAATGGCAATATGAAAAAACCTTAGTAATTTCTTTGATTGGGTCAAACAATCTGTACATATCAACATAAATGGCATGTTTGTGAGTTTTGATGTTCAAAACAATTTCAATTGTGACTGTTTATGGTATTTGCAGAGAAAAAGAAGTTGGCATGTTTGTGATATTTTGATCTTCAAAACCATTTCAATTGTGACTGTTTATGGTGTTTGCAGAGAAAAAGAAAATGGGTCGCACCAAAACTACCTCTGGCCAACCTTCAAATGTACACAAAGTAAAAAGGGTTATGATTGATTCAACCCCTCCAGACCCTCCTCCAAGAAGTCTCTTCAAAGATAGTGAGAAACAAAAGAGATATGAGGAGATCAGTAATTGGTCATTTATCTCAGAAAGGCGAGGGCAATTAATGCTAGAGAAATTTGACCCTTTTCTAGATGGGTTAATGCGGAGGAATTTGATGAGGCTAGCAGAACCTATGCCTAAGTATGATCCCGAGGTCGTATATGAATTTTATGTAAATGCTTGGACGGGAAGTCAAGGGTCTCAATAGAGGAGATCCAAAGTAAAAGGGGGATGGGTTCCTTATGATCGAGATTCCATTAGTGAATATTTAGGAACCCATTGCAGCTCAAAGGAGACAACGACTATACTTATCAGATGCTGAGGGCCTTAACATTTGGTTTAAATGAGCAAGAAGTTGCCAGAGAAATATGTATTGTTGCATCGCTCATACAAAGTGGGACAAACTGGGAAACCCCTGAGGATTTTCAGAAAGGATATGAAGACTCTTTCTTAGATATGGATGGTTTTTATACTAGGGAACATGGTCCCAATTGGGCATGTCTCTGATTTAAACATGCTAAGGTGTAACCTTCTGTATTGCCTCTTAAAAGAGAACTATTCTGTAGATGTGGCAAGAATTGATCACTGCTTTATGTGAGGCTCAAGGAGAATCCGACTGTGAGGATTAGACCTCCAATTGATAGAAGATTTATAGAGCAAAATTGTATAAATGTATAGACAATTCCCTAATATGCATCTTCTCTAGGGGATTTACAGAACATTTATGTTTAATGAAAATGACTAAATTATTAGTTAATTCAATGTTTACATAATATTACAAATTCAAATACAATGTTTCAACTACAAATGTCATCTGCATCAAAATTTGTATCGGAACCACAAATAAAAAATTTGTAAGATAAAAAAGTCGTCACGATAATTTATTATGAAAAATTACAAAATAGTTGAAAAGGAAGGTCTGTTAAACCATATTTAGGATTCAAAAGTTGGTTATGTGTAGTGAAAATATTAACATTCTTCTATGCTATTTCTAAGAAGATACTCTAATTAAATATGATTTTTTTAGAAAGTATATTTTTTCAAAAACAAAATAAAAAATAAAAGATTAATCTTGGTTCTACATATTTTTATTCATATATTTTTATTCATAATGAAAAATCATGATTTATGTAATTTTAAAGCTAAAAAGATATTGTGTTAGTATTTTTAATTTGATTTTTATTTGATTTTATGTTTTTCATAATTTACACTCTTTAGGGTATCATACAATTTAGGGTACGAGACTATACAAACAATTATATTCAATAGTCGTTATGAATCATTCAATATATAGAAACACTGTAAACTACACATCAACATTTTATACTATTTGTGTGAATTTTATTTGGAAAAATATTTTTTTAAAACTTTATCGGAAGATGATATTAAGTAAGAGATGATGCAAACAACCATACACATTCCAAAGACTTTTTTTTATTAAATATTAACAATCGTATATATATACATCTAAACTTTATTATTATTTTAATCATATTTTCTTATATTTTAATATAAATTATTAATAGCTATTATTTATATTGCTAGAATAGGCTGTAAAGTGGAAATATTCTTTAAATTAAATTTTTTCTTTTTAAATTATAATGATTGTAGAAGAGAAAAAGCATGTAACATAATGAGAAATATTTAAGTTTGTGAAGTATATATCAACAACTTCAAATTTACTGTTTGAAATCGTTCAGGCTACAAAATCCTTTCCTTCAATACGAGGTTCCCCATTCCACCTTTTCACTTCATCTTCTTACTTACCCTTTGCTCCGTAACACGGATTTTCTGTTTCAAATCAAAACCAGCAGCAACAAAGCATACCAAGGTACGTTTCAAATCATACTTCCTTTGTTCCTTCACTCTCTCATACTCAAAACAAACTCTATTCTGCACCTCAAATTTGATTTCTTCCTACCAAGTTTACTTGCACCAGAGGTAACCCAGTAGCCGCTTCTTCCTTTCCTCGTTTCCCCCTCAGAAAAAGTCCGCGTCTTTTGGACTTCTCATGGCATTTCAAGGACAAAGAACGTTGCTTTAGAACGTGAAAATTGTGAGCTGAAGGAGTTCAAGAAAAAAATTCTAGATGAAGGCAAATCTGTGGCTGAACGAATGGCCAAGTTCCGTGTGTTGGAGGAGGAGAAGGTTGGGGACAAGAGTGCTCTTGATAACCTTAGCATGAAGAACATTGAATTGGAGGAAGCAGTTAAGAAGAATTTGACTGTCATAGAAGGGTTGAGGACTGAAAATGGTAAATTGACAGACGAGAAGCACGAACTTAAGACATTATTTGAGTTTCTGGAGAGAGATATAGTGAACTCCGCGGCAGTGATGTGAAGTTGGAAGAGAATATTATGCCTTTGATGATTGAAGATGACTCTGATTGTGGGAACACTGAGGTGGAGCTTAATCTTGCAGTTTCTTACGCTGTCAATGATGAAGAGGATGTTGGTGACCACGAGCTTGAAAATGACTCTGGGGAGCCTGTTCCTTTCCATAGGAATGAATATACTCATTACTCTATTGATGCCGGCACTGCTCAGTCTCCCAAAAAAGGGAACAAGGATGAAGCTGTAGGTGCATTTGGTATGAAAATGAAAATTCTGTTCTCTTTGCATTTCTTACATCTACAATACAGTTTTACATGTATATAATTTCCTCTAAAAATATTGAATTGTATCAAACTGAATGGAGTAATACACTTTGGTCATATTTCTTGGTGGTATCTTGAAATTATGACTTATTGAGAGAAGCAATTCTTTCTCAAATGGATTAATTGATGACAACCGGATTACATTAAAATAGTAAAAAACTCATCATAGTTGGCAATAAGAGAGCTAGGTGTCCATCACAAGGATTGCATGAAGAGAGCTAATTCTCATATAATTGCAGAAAATGAACATCTACAAAGGGTTCAACTGATCAAAAGAAAAATGTTGCTGAATTTTTGGTAGATTTGTGTGAAAGGTGGTTTTGTCACATAGGGGATCACATTTGATCACATTTGCTTAAACTTGATTTAAAATGTTAAAAAAGGTAAGATAAGTTGGTTTTATTTATGATAGCACATAAGGTAGAAGATTTAAATAATCTGAATTACGCGGAATGCCCTTTTTTTATGAAAATGATTGAATTTACATGTTTTGAAAATGTAAAAATATAAAAGTTTTATTAATTATGATTTTGATATTGTAAAGGTTATGCAAAAGTAATGATTCATGTAGTGAATTGTTTGTGGTTGATATACTTATCAAAGCTAGTTGCTAATAAAATTGGTTGGTTTGAGTTTAAGTTTAAAAGTATTTGAGATATATATTGATTAAATATAACAATAAGTTTTAATATAGATAAGTTTTTGTTTGATCTGAGATGGAACATATTTAGTGTCTACAAAATTTATGTGTTATATATATAGTTTTGTGTATTTTAGAAAAAAACTGGAATTTTTTAACCAAATTTTTTGAAAATTTGTGAAGTTGCTCTCAAGCAATTTTCTCTGAAGTATTTTTTGTTTGAAATTTTGTAAAGTTGCTTTTGGAATATATTTCTCAAACAAAATTTAAATGAAAAATTTAGTTATTTTGGGGACAATTTTCATTTTAGTAAAAAAAAAAAAACAAACTTCTTTGATTTTAAAATGTATATTACTTTAACACGACAAATAAGAAAATATATATATATATATATATATATATATATTTTGTTAAATATTTAATTAATATAAATTTAGTAATTTCAAGTCTCTTTTGCATCAAATAATTTAAATCATTTGTTTTAATGTTGTATTAAAAAAAGAGGATGTGAATCAATCTTTTTTAAATTATACGAAAATGTTTTATTAACACCTTTTGTCCACTAACATATACTTGATGTCGTGACATTGGGTGAGGATGTAACAATTGGATTTTTGTAATTTTGATGGGAGTGATGTGGCACTGAAGACATTTTTGTAAGAGTGTAAAGGTTTAGCATTTGAGTGCGGGTGCAGAAGCGGGAGAGTTTCAAACGAAAGGGAGGGTCGAACGAAAGAGAGAAAGAAGCAGCGACCTCGTCAGAGGGAGGGAGAAAGAAGCAGCGGGAAGCACAAACCAACCAGTAGAACAAGCGAAGCACAAACCATACTTTTTTTCAACAGGTAAACGTCTTTCTTGTGCGGTCGCAACTGCTTCTTTGTTTGTTGTTCAAGTTTTCAACGTCATTTGATCATATATTACACCGGTTAGATTGCTTAACCGATGTAATATGGGCCATATATTATACCCATGGTAGAACTGGACACCCACCCTACAAGAACTGGTTACCCAACCACAAGTTCCTCCGCATGTACTGGCACACGCAAAATTGATTACCTGTGTGCCTGTAAGTGGTCACTTCTATAATGTTTATGACTACCCACTCTTCATGAAAAAAAAATTCAAAAAGTTTTTGAATATGGGTCATATATTACAACGATTAGATGACTTAATCGATATAATATGGATCATTCTGAGTAAAAAAAAAATATATTACTTCGGTTGTTACTAAGAACTGGTGTAATGTATTATTTTTTACCCTATTTTGAAGCTCGCGCCTCATTGCTCATTCGCGCTACTGATAAGGGCCTACTTTCAGTAATACTTCATATTAAAATATAGACACTTATGAGTATTAATTGCTAAAATACATATAAAATAATCCATAATTTATGAATTTATACCTTTTTACATTTTTTATGATCTTTATTTGAATAAGAGCATTTTATTCCCAAATTTGGTGTTAATTTCAAGTTTTTAGGAAAGAATGAAGATGACTAGGCTAAAGAGAATAAGATGAGCTAAAAGGAGAAAGCTATAAGGCTCGGAACGCACAAAAAGAGAAAAAAAAAATTCAACTCAGTAATGGAGTTTCTCGCTCAAGCGAGACATCCTCGCTTGAGCGAGAATGCGTTAGACAAATTGGGTTCATTTTATGTTTTATCAAGAAGCCCATCAATGTGACGCAGAAAGTCACCTAACCTTAGCAAATTAGGTTAAATAGGGGGCTAGAGGCTCAACCTTAGGGTGCAAAATTGAGAGGAAAACGCCATTGAGTAATTTGTGACCAATTGGGAGAATGGAAGATGTTAGAAGTATGCGTGACTAATTCTACCCTTTGGGATATGTTCGAACTCTTATGTATTGAGGTGATATTTAAATATGATATAATATTTTGTTCTTGATTGATAATTGGTATTTTGTTTTTGCTTTTTAATAGTTGCGACATGTTTGAGAATCTTAAATCTGATTGAGAGGTATTTTTATGGTTTTGACCTAAACAACAATACTTAACATATTTGAGTGCTAGAGATAGACTTGAAATGTTAATTGCAATTAACGTCTGAGTGTGATTTCTAAGTTGTTTTTATAAGTATGCGAGAGATTGATATTTAGGAAACATTCTTAAGAATTTTATATGCGAGAGATCGATATAAATGAATTTTCTACGGGCATCAATTTCAATCAAAGAACATAATGTTACCACGCTAATCAAAATACATAAGAGTGAGAAAAAATGAAACCGAATCCCTAATTTTCCAACTGAAACATAAACTCTTTGATTTGTTTTCCTGCTAATTCTTGCCATTATAACAATTCTCAACCAACTTTTTATTGTTCTGTTTTATATTTAGAGAATATTGTACTTGAAAATTCAACTATTCCTTGTGGGATCGATATCCATTATTAGGGACAAATTATTACTTCTGACAACGCGGTGCACTTGCCGTAAAAAGTTATTAGCTACTACCTTGTTTTGAATTGTCCATGTCACCGATCGCAATCTCACTCTACCACATCATTGTCACGTCTGCAGCGTCAAATGTGTGTTACTGTGCAAATGTTGTCAATATATCAGGACTATAAATTATAATAGTTGTAGGATAGAAGAAGTATGCAACATAAGAAGAAATATTAATTAATATTTAATTTTTTAAGGTATACTCAACTACTTTGTCTCTTGAGTCCTTGGTCATCTTCTTGGCTACTTGGATTGTATCACTATGTTACCTTAATCATTATTAACATGTGTCTTAGACTAGTGGGTTTGCATGATTTGACAAGACAACTTAGGAGTGGAAAAACATTTAACTCTTTCAAACTTCCCATGGATGATATTTGTTCACAATCATGTCCATCAATTTGTCCTTCAAAATAAAATTAAAACATCATAACAATTATATTTGGCGTTGGAACTGTAAAAAACAGAGTAAATATTACCTTGGAATTTAAGGAATTTTTCTGTCCATTTTCATGGGTTGGATGTAAAATCACGCTCACAAGTTTGTTGACCTATAGAGTTTATAAATTCTTGAGTGTTTATTACGTCGTCCGAGTTTCGATTCAGAATCACGGCTTGCACATTACCAGCTGGTCCTAGAATCACATTAGCAGTGGAGTTGCAACGACGTACAAAAGTACCAATGTCATTGTCGTCAATATCAAACCCTTCCCATGGCTCCATTTGCAAACAATGTTTACATGGAAATGGTTAACAATGTTATGCAACTTATGGATGACCGGTGCACATACATAATGGTTCATTTTAGAGGGAATATTAGTTAAGGGCATTTAACGTTTGGTGAGGTTCACTAAATGTAATAGGAAACAAAACTTTTTTTTAACGTTAGATGAGGTGCAGTTAAATGTACCTGAAAAAGTACATAAAAAAGTAGCTTTTGAACCTATAATGGTGGAAGTAAAGGTTGAGGGCAAGTACAAATGTGCAGGAGGTAGTTGGGTCCTTAAATGCTCCACCTTCCCAACAAATAACATTAAAAAAATTGTTGGACTTCATCCTATCAAAATTCCACATCCGTGCACACTAAAACCACAAAAAAATTTATGGGCTTCATCAAAATGACACCTCTGTGCGTCTTTCATTGTAATACTTTTTGAAAGTTAACACATTCACACGTCCATCTTCATTGATTGCCATCCTTCTTCTTCACGCCATTTACTACACATTGAAGGTGCACTCCCATTGTACTATTAAAGGTACTATTGCATTGATTACGGTTTCATTGTTGGGTTGAAGGGCATTTAATTTTCTTCTTTCCATTTCATTCCATTCACTTGTATCTCCATTGGATGTTGTATTGAATTTTTTTCTTCCATTCTCACCCACATTTAACTGTGGTAATGGTGCCACTGTCACGCATTGAATCGTATTAGATTAAACATTAAATGTAGTTTTGTATGCATTATTGCCCTTCCTTAATGTCATTTAATGTTATATGAATAAATGTAGTTTTGTATGCATTATTGTCCTTCTTGAATGTCATGTAAACTTACTGAAGAAATTTGTATTTCTTTGCATTATTCTCGTTTGTTAGTGTAATTTAAGCTAACCATAGTATGCACAGCCTTTTATAGTGCAGAAGTCTAAGGTAATGGAAATTTTTTCACTTGATGACATTCCCTTGTTTGAAGAATCTCAACATTCCAACCTTTTAATGTAGATGATTTCGTTCCAAATACAATTGAGGAATTAGATTCCCCTTTAAATGTTCCAACCATTTAAATGTTGATGATTTCGTTCCAAATACAATTGGAATGTGTATTGACACTGCAGATTGTGTAAATTTTTTTTACTGACAGTATGCCATTAAAAAGGGTTTTGCCATTAGAACATGAAGTTCAAAGAAAGGACCTGACAAGGAATTGAGGTACTTTATGTTGGTATGTGCAAGGGCAAGAAAATATGTGTCGACGATTCCATCCGAAATGAACACGTGTCCAACTCAGACCGTTGAATGTCCAACTTGTATAACTATTGGCATAAAAGAAGGCAAGTGGTATATTATGTTCTTACACGAGGAACACTCACATGATATGAGCCCCACGAATTTTAGATTGTTTCATGGTAATAGAAAAATAAGTTTACACATAAAAAGATTGTTTGATATAAATGACGATGTTGGGGTCTGTATAAATAAAACTTTTAGGTCTTTTGTGTCTGTTGCTGGTGGTTACGAGAATCTTCACTTTGTTGAACGAGATGCACGCAATTATGTTGGAGAGCATTGGGGAAGGAAGGTGATGGAAAAGTTCTCTTAAATTATTTTTGTTGGATGAGGGAATTGAATTCACAATTTTACTTTGACATTGATTTGGACGATGATAATCGCATACCACATGTATTTTGGGTTAATGCTAGAAGTAGGGCAACATGGGATAATTTTGGAGACATTTTATGTTTCGATACCACATACTTATCAAATAAGTATGATATGCCATTTGCACCTTTTTTCGGTGTAAATAATCACGGTCAATCAGTATTGTTGGAATGTGGACTCCTATCTTCTGATCACACTGATCCATTTGCGTTGCATGTCATACAAGCCCCCCGTAGGCATTGTCACCGGTTAATGCAGGGCAATGAAAAATGCAGTTAAAGTTGTTTTCCCAAATACATGACATAGGTGGTATCTCTGACACATTAAGAAAAAAATACCAGAAAAACTTCAAGGATATACCCAGTACAAGGAAATGAAACGTGCAATGAAGACAATAGTGTATGAGTCCACAAATGTTGATGATTTATTGTGTTCCTGGGAAAATTTCATAAATACGTTTGACTTAAGTAACAACGATTGGTTGAGTACATTATTTGAAGAACGACAACGTTAGGTTCCTTGTTATCTGAAATCATTTTTTTGGGTCGGAATGTCAACAACACAGAGGAATGAAAGCATGAACACATTTTTCGACGGGTACATTAATTCGATCACAAGTCAGCAGTAATTTGTGCAACAATATGACAACGCTCTACAACATAAGGCCGAAGTAGAGTGCGAAGCATATTTTTCTTCTCTAAACACGGTAATTCCCTGCACATAACAATCAGACTTTGGAAGACAGTTCCAATCACAATACACACATGCAAAATTCAATGAAGTGTAAGCCGAGTTTAGAGGAAAAATGAATTGTGCTGTTAATAATGCCTATATTGAAAGTCATGCATGTCGATTCACTATTATAGAGGAGTCATTCTGAAATTGTCAAACTAAACACCGCAATGTAGTCATTATGAAATGGTCAAACTACACTTGCTTGTTATTTGAATCCAGGGGAATTTTGTGTCGACACTCTCTCGTTATCCTTGCCCAAGAAAAAGTCACAAAAGTCCCAACAAAGTATGTACTGACAAAGTGGAGTTAAAACATAAGGCGAAAGCACACGTAGATAAGATCATCATATGGCACGAAAGAGAAGGATCCACAAGTTGAAAGGTATGATGGGTTGTGCAAGAAGTTTTATGACATAGCTAAACATGCCAACGAGGAAAATAATACAACAAAACTCTTGCATAAACATCTTGACACATTTGTGTTTGAATATGGTCAACCAAGACATGAAAAACATACAACAAACCATAACATGCGTGGAGATCCTGAACAACCAACATCAAGTACTTCTACCACAACGGTAAATATCATCGCTCATGTCCATACCCCTATAGTTGTCAAAAGAAAGGGTGCCCGCGATCAACACGACAAATATCCTTGTCTGAAAAAGCTCTGAGAAGAAATAATACATGTACTAGACGTCAACTTCCAAGTAATCCAACTACGGTTAGTAAAATTATTTATTTTTATTATAATAAATATTTGTGTGAATGTGTTCAGTATGATGTGTGAAATGTAAGTTTGAAATCTAATTTAGCACTAATTGGCTTAGGGAATTGAGGAACAAAGTTATGTGGGAGGTCTTCCTTCGATGCTCACCAATGAAAGTAAAGGGAACATGAAGACATTGAATGTGAAGACTCATGCAATTGCAGGGGTAGGTGTAAACTATATTTGTTCTTGTAGTCATTGACTATTGTAGAAAATAAAGCTTTGATGCCTCCAAATCTGTGAAGAGAGCTTGATGCCTGTGTTACTATGTTTGGGGGTTTAGTTCTAGGTTATTTAGAATTTTTAAAGTTCATTCTTAATTCAATGCACAGCTGAATCAATGTGTTTTGCAAAAGAAAAATGTTTTTCTAAGCCAAGTGAAAAACAACCGGTTGATTTCTCAGTTTAGTTGGTTGTATTACACCCAGCGTGTTTGGAGGGTTTTCAAACTGTTTTTGGCTTGGTTGACTAACTATCAAAACCAATTCAACCGGTTAAAATGACATTTCAACCGGTTGATTTTTGAATTTCTTAACAATTTTTCAAAAACTTGTTAAATTTGTTTTCAGTTGATTTGAAACTATTTTGACTCGTTTTTAACTGCCTAAAACGGCTAGATTGAAGAGGTATAAAACTGGTTACCCTCCATATTTGAGAGACACAGAAAGTGAGATTAAGAAACATTTTGAGGAAGATTTGATTCAAGCCTTGCTAGATTGCCTAAGGTTGTGCAATTGGTTCAATAAGTGAATTAGGAGCTCTGTGATTTCCTGTACACTAGGTGTAATCTGTTCCTTCTATTCTTGTAACTATTTTTCATTTTGTATACTTGTAAAACATTGAATTTGTAAGGTCAGAGGATTCTGACTATGTGTGTGAGTCAAAGAGGGTGTGTATTCTTGAGTGGTTAAGATCACCTCTTTGAGGATGTTGTGTGATTGTAATCTGTTGTTGGTTACTTGGTGAATACCTAGTGGTTTTCTGGGAACTGGATGTAACTATAGTAAGGAGTGAACTAGTATAATTGATTGTGTGATCTTCTCTTTCTCTCACTCATTTAAAATCTGATTGAATTGTGATTTTAACACTACTGCCATAAACAATCGATTAAAACTTAATTTCAATCGGTTGTTTTTCTGATAGCTGGTTTAACAGTTTTGTTTTCTTGGTTGATCTTATTTGTTTATCTGTAAATCAATATCAATCTTCATTCTTAACCTATATTTGCGAAAAACGCCCCTTAAACAATTCACCCTCCTCTTGTTAAGACCATTAATTCTTACAATTTGCCAGATTTGGAAGTAGGTCTTTTCTTCAATGAGTACGAATTAAATTATAGGAAATTGTAGATGTCAATTACGGGATCTATTGGTTTTGTTTAGTGTTGAACTCCGTCGACACCAATTTACCAAATTCCCAACAATCAAGTGCATCACAATTATTTAGGTATGTCACCCAAGCCAAGAAATCGTGTATGGATATAAATTTCTTCATGCTTAAATTAATTATTTGCTTTCAGGTTGTAGTATGCATTCTCATTGAAGGCTCAACATCCTTATTTCATTATTATTAAGTAAGGACAACATTCTGTACGGACAACGAAGTACTTAATATGAGATAAGAGAGAAGCTTCCTTATTTTTGCTGCTGTGTAATTTTAAGCTTAAATGTACAATGGTATTGTTGATGGCATGATTTGGAGTGAAAATTGAACTCTCGGGATAATCATGAAACATAATCTTTACTTGTAACAATTACCATAATTACAGTATTCCAATTACGTGGTATAGAACACAAGGGCATAAATATATTTTGGAACTACAAGATAATAACAAAATTTGTATTCTAAATCAACTCAAACGCTTGGGTTTTGTGTACGGTTCCTAGGACATCGTTCTCTTAATAGGATATGGTCCTCTCTCACGCATCTCTTAATACAAAATAATTAGTTTAATCTACTTAAAATCATAGAAGAATCCAAATCTAATCTAATATCGATATGATGTTAGAGCTCATCACGATACTATAAATAACTTCACCTACCAAAATCAAATATACTTATAAAATAATATTTTACATTGAACTATTTCAAACCAAATATTAACTTAAACAACACCAACTAAAGACCGAAGAAAACACGTCACCACTAATTCAGAAAACTTAAGGAAGGACTGAGATCTTTCCGACTTTTTTTTGTAATTACATGTGTTTTTTACTTTGTTTCAGAAACCGATTCTTATTCTCCCTTACAACAAACAGATTGCGAACTCGATCTTGGATGTCAAACATTCCATACTTAATATAATCATAACTGTGCTTACCAAGAAACTTCTGCAACTTTCCAATGAAGTTTCCATATGCTGGCAACATGTTTTCTATGGATTTTATTATATCTTTTCTTAACTCTTCACCAAACACAAACCAAGTACACTCAACATTGCATATCTCATCAAAGTGTTCGTTGAAGGAATTTAGCCTGTCTTTCAGTAACCCAACTGCAACACTACTCTCTGATTCTCTCATATCCAGCTTCAGAAACTCCACAATCTTATTCCACGAGCTTCTCAGATAGAGTTCAAGGTTTTGCTGCAATTTTTTTCTGTTTTTCCGTAGCCAACCATGACCAAAAGTAGGAACCAATCCATACAATTCTGCTTGTAGTTCTATGAACCTCAGATTGTTCTGACGAAAACATATATCCCAGAGAAGGGTTATGGTAATTTTTGGACTCCACTTCCAAAATTCTGTCTATCAGAGCTGTTACTATTTCCCTGGCTACATTCATATACGGTGAAAGCTTTCCCTCCTTATCAAGCATGATGGATTTTTCTAACCCTTGCCTTGATCTACTATCCCTATTTGCGCAAACATAACGAATTTTGTGCATCAATTCAGAGATATTAGGATGAAGCTCGCCACCCTCATAATTTGTAAATTTTTCTCACTTCAGAAAAGCTGCCAAGTGATTGGCAATGCGAAGCAGAGAAATATTCAATTCACTACAAACCACAGTGAAAACAAAATCCCCAGGGGAAGAGGCCCCTTTGAAGACACGATCACTGAGTGTCTTTTCATTGGGAAGGAGTACACTATCAACTACATCCAAAACCTTTCTTAACCAACTCTGAATCTTCTCCATCTTATCAATGTCCTCCATGCTGAGCTCTTGCATTTGCAACCCAAATGTCCATAGACACTCTTTCAGAAACTCCCTTCCGCAATCATAGTATGCTCTGCAACAATCCTCCTCAAACCCTTCTGCCAACATCAGCCACACGGTTTCATGAAGGTCGTTGATGATTCCTACCGACAATGCATCCACCACTAAGTTGTTTTCAATATGGAATTCCACCACTGCAATACTTTAAGGTATCCATCTAGATGCTTCCAAATTGTGTCGATAAGGGTCTCATTCTCCTTCTTCAGCACCTCTATACATTCCATGAATCGTGCCGTGATACTTTTGCTACTGTCAATTTTGCCTTGGGTGACTCTGAATCCTGATCTCCTTGAGGGACACCAACCTCTTGTGGCATGATGAGGGAATTACCAACACCATTGGTAATAGTTTGAGATGAATCAACTTGAGAAAAATTACGGCTAGTTCCTTGAGAGTGTGAACCAATTTCAATGACTACGTGATCCAACATAACCACTTCTTGCTGAAGCATCCAAGGTCGAACGAAGAATGATGAGGGAATAACTGAAACTCCCTCCAACAATTACTAACCACAAATTTATTTTCATGAGTTGTACTGTGAGAAATCCACTGAAAAAGTATAGGAGATCAACCTCAAATCCAGAGTGATTCACTCTTGACAAGCCTAATGACATGATAGCAAATGCTGCAGACGAAACCAGACTACATGTATCTGGTTTCTCTGTCACTTCTTTATCGAAGAAAAAGGAGTATACAGAAGTTATCAGCAAAATGAAGAAGGCTGTGTGAGCTTCCAAACAGCGAGAGTTGTTGCACTCCCATGCCTAATGAATTATGAAGCTCGACACTCCTCTTAAATGGCGTGTCGGTGTCCGACGACATTCGTATGACATCTGTAGGACACGTATTCGTGAAGTGTCCAATTCAAAAAGTATTTGTTAGGTTTCTAACAATTCTAGTACGGTTCTAACACAATTTTAAAAAGAAAAAATACATTAATTTTTTAAGAATTCAAACTTTATTGTACAAATTGTTATTATGATTATAAAAATAAGAAACAAATCCTTGTGGACCAGTCTTGAAAAACATCTTTCTGCTCCAAAAAATAATCTGGAACATACTTGTGTACGTAAATCTTTATTGTTAATTTATATAATTCATAATTATATAATATATAGATCTGTGTCTCCGTGTCCTACATTTTAGAAATTTTACGTATCTTCGTGTCTGTGTCCGTGTCGTATTAGTGTCTGTGCTACATAGCTAATGAACTCATAAGCATGATTATTCTAGTCAAATATCAAAATAAAATTTAGTTTATAAAATAATCTTTAATTTAGTCAAATATTAACTAATTATTCTAGTCTCTAAAATTAATTTCTATTTAATTGTAGTTTTTAAAATTAGTTTTTTAATGATCTTATTATATAATAATATTAGTAACGTGAATAGATAATAGAAAGAATACAAATGAGTATGATATAAAAAAGTGTGAATATCAAAACTAACTTGTGAAAAAACACAAGTTATTTACATCAATTATATTGAAAATTAATAAAAGAGAATTGTTTTTATTTATCAAAATGTCTCGGCATGTTTTATTTTCATGTCCACTAACATTAAAAATTGTGATGTATTAATTATTCAAATGTTATTATTTTATTATATTATTATAAAAAGGATCTTTATTTTAGTTAATAATAACTAATTATTTTAATCTTTAATATTAATTTTTATTTAATAATTTTTTTTAGTGATAATAATAGTAAAAAATGATAATAAAAAAAATTAAGACAAATAAGTATGATATAAAAGAAGTGTGAACATGAAAACTAACTTGTAATCATTATGCATTCCATACCTAATGAACTCATAAGCATCCTTACCAACAACATCACGAATCATTCCAATAAAGGTTCCATATGCAGGCAACAATGTGTTCTCTATGGATTTTATCATACGTTCCCTTAGCTGGTCATCAAAGATAAACCATTCAGATTGAGCTTTGCATATCTCATTGAAATGCTGGTTGAACAATTTGAGCTTCTTTTTCATAGACTCTGCTACCAACTCCCTTCTGTTTACTTTCAAAAGGTCCAATATATTGTCACACGAGCTTCTTTGATAGAGTTCAATGTTCTGGTTGATCTTTGATTTGTACCAATCTTGGCCTAAAATGTCTCCATATATACAGTATTCCCCGTATTGTAAAGACATCAATTATTTATCATGAAAACATGGCCTAATGCTGGGTCTGTGTAGCTTCTGGAGTTGGCTTCCAAATTTGAGTCTAACACTTTTATTATTCTACCCACCTTCTATGAAAATGAAGATACTCCCTTTCTAATTGGGAAAGTCTCATCATCTGTGAAAACTTCTCCGAGATAATCAATCACTTTGTGGGTAGTTGGGTGAATCCCACCATTGGGAACACTCTCCTTTGCCACTTCACGGTGAATAAGACTCTCCAACTCAACAAAAACACCCAATCTCTTCCCAACAAGAATTGCACCATTTCTGAGTGATTCACTGAACAACTGACCATAAAACCGGCTCATAGGGTTAAGGTTTGCACCTACTTATATACAATGAAAGGCTCTAATCTCTAGTCAGCCGAGGACTGCCAACTCGTGCGTGGGACTATATATTATGGGTGGTCCGATAGCGGCCCGATAGCGGGTGGCACGATAGGCCCAACAAATACTCGCTAGGATAGGCTCGAAATGGCTCTGATACCATATTACGAAGTGGACTTTAAGCCTAACTCAACCCCATAAAACCGGCACATAGGGTTAAGGTTTGCACCCACTTATATACAATGAAAGGCTCTAATCTCTAGTCAATGTGGGTTCTCCAACAAAAACAGTGAATCAAACATTGGAATCAGGTCAATCAAAGTCTTGAACACGTTGGAATGACATGGACCAGATGGTAAGACCATTGATGATTCTCAGTTGCTAATGTATTCACAAATCTCAACAGACCGATACTCAATTCACTGCAAACCTCACTGAATGCAATATCTGCATTGTAAGACTCTGGGAACACAGATCACAGAGAATCCTTTCATTGGGAAACAGTATCCTCACAGTTATGTTCAGAGCTTTTATCAAACACTCTATCTTCTCCATCTTGTCAAAGTCCTCCACTTTGAGCTCTTCAACTTCCAAACCGAATTTCGATAAACACTGCTTCAGAAACAACCTCCTACTACTGCTGTACAAACTGCAACACTCATTCTGAAACATCACCCTCCCGGTTTGGCGAAGTTTGTTGATGACCTCCACCGGTAGCATGTCTTTCACCAAATTGTCGTCAGCTTGTATTTCCGGCACTGCAATCTGGTCTTCCTTCACAACATTAGTCTTAAGGTATTCACCCACAAGCTTCCAAATTGTGTCTATAAACTTTTGATTCTCCTTTTCAAGCTCTTCTATATGACTCATAAAGTGGACTATGAGGCTCGAACGAGCCTCTTAAATGGTGTGTCCATGTCATACACACTTATCAGATATGACACTCATATAACACTGATAAGATACGTATAAGTGAAGTGTCAAATTTAAAAAATATTTATTGGATATCTGACAATTCTAACATGGTTATAAGACAATTTAAAAAAAAAATACATTAATTTTTTAAAATCTCAAACTTATTGTATAAATTTTTATTATAATCATAAAAATAAAAAAACAAACTAACTATAAGAAACAACTTTTTGTCTCAACAAAAATTGAGACATACTTGTGCACATAAATCTTTATTATCGATTTATATAATTCATAATTATAATAATATATAGATCCGTGTCTCATGTCTTACATTTTGGAGATTTTGGAGATTATACGTGTCGAAATGTGTCCATGTCATGTCAGTGTGTCGTATAAGTGTCCGGGACTGTGCTACATAGAAAGTGCATCCTGAGAAGAGCTCTACGACTATTGTCTTGTTGTAAAGGTGAGCCAAGGTGGGTAGGATCAGCTTGGGGAGGAACAGGAACATGGGGTGAATCAGGTAGAGAAACACTACCACTGCTTACTTGTGATTTTGACTGTGATTGTGATCGAGGATCAATGCGAATGGCTGCAAGGTCTTGAGATCTAACGTATAAGGGTTGAGGATCTAAAATGGAACGAAGACGGATGAGGGAATAGCTGAAACACCCTCCAACAATGACCAACCATAGTTTGATTTTCATGAGCTGCACTATTAGAACTCCACTGAAAAAATAGAGAAGATCAACCTCGAATCCAAAGGGACTCAGAGTTGACAATCCCAGAGACATGATAGCAAATGCAGCATTCGAAACTAGGCTATACACATCTGGTTTCCCTTTCAATTTTTTATCAACAAAAAAGGAGTACATAGAAGTGATGATCAAAACCAAAAAGGCTGAATGAGCTTCCAAGGGGGGAGAGGTAGGGCGTTCCCTTGTGCTGGTGAACTTAGATAGAAAGAAGATGATGATGCAGAGAGTAAAAAGAATGTAGAGTAATATTTTCCACCATGTCCACTCTCCAAATAGTTGATTGAAAGAGGAGCTGAGAGCGTAACAGAGGAGTCCAACAATAGATGAAACAAAACACGCCAGTTTCCGTACCTTTGGCTGCTGCAACCATCTCTGAATTTTGAGGAGCATGAGCACCGTGTTCTTCCTGGAGCATCCAAGGTTTTGGTTGGGGAAGAGACAAACTGAGAGCCGCCAGTTTTGATTTAGGATTTCACATTTTGATGCAAACATGAAGCAAATGGAATGAAGCTGCTTGTTCCAAGTCTTGGTCAATCATCTGCGTCCCACATCGACAGTGCATTAGCTTCACTCATATCCTCTTTTCAAAAAACTGTTGTCTTGTCACCACAAATTTTAAGTTCCATATCAGAGTGAAATATTGTATCAATATTATTGATAATTTCTTTTCAAAACACAATTTAAATTTAAGTATCTTCTTAATTTTATTAAATGGCTCTATGTAAAGAGTATGATGCAGAATCTAAACAGATTCCTACAAGCATAATTAACAAAAAGAAGTTTGTGATTTTTATATTTTAAAATAGAAAAAATTTAAATATAGGTTAATAAAACATATATAAATTTATGTATATGCTCACATTTGTATTAAGAGAATATTAATTATTATTAATATAGTATTATATAAATACATTGATATTTGTTTCTTATATAAATTATTATTAAGGTGAAATGGCTTCGTTGTTCCTAAACTAGTTATTTTGTCAATCAATAAAATAAATAATTAATGTGAAGTAACTATAAAACCCGCCTATTCTTGTCTCTTCTATTAGTTATGGGAACTTATGCATGAAACAAAAGGAGGAAAAAGAAATACACTGCTAATTTTTTTTTATCTTTTAAGTTATTATGTGAAAATTAAAATACTAATCATTTCTTGTCTGAATGAAATAGTTACAAGTGTTTCTATATATATTGAAACTAATCATTTCTATATATATATATATATATATATATATTAAAGAATAAGTAAAAAATATGAATATAATTCATAAAAAAAAAATTAATGTTTTTTTATCTTTTTAAAAATAATAAATAAAGAAAAAAAAAAATAGTGATTGCAATTTTTTCCTCTAATTTAAATTAATCAAAGTTTAATTTTTTAAAGTTCATTGATTCTAACTCTTTCTATTTTATTTTATGTGATGACAATGATAAATAAATTTTGGAGTGTGAACCTTGCAAAGAGTATATAAAAATGGCAACGTCCCAAGTTGTTTTATTTTAAACTAAAATAGAATTTATCATATAGTGAGCAATAATTACATATATGTATCAAAATAAGTAATTTATAGAAGCATGTGTTGTTTAAGCTGACCCTTGTGATTGCTGACAAACAACTCCTTACATGTTCTAACATCATTATCATATACATCAAAACACACGCAATAAATGAGGTAACAAAAAACAAAATAAAAAATTATAATAGAATACCTTTAAATCACATGCATTAAATTTGAGGCAACTTAAAGTCATAACATCAATCAGGGTAAAATATTCTTTACCTATTTCCATTTACAATTTTCAATTCATTCTCGTCGTCATAAAAATATGATAAATTAATATTTAAATATATCCAAATACAAATTATATTTATATAAAAAAAAGTACGTCTAAACTAAAATTGGTTGTAAAATTTAACATTATTTAAAAGATATTAGTAAAGTTTAGACAAGTAAAGCTTAACTGATATAAACAACCGATTATTTCGAAGAAACAACCGATTGTTTTCTGTATATTGCTGCATAAGTGTATGAGTTCTTGGCTAACTTGATTCCTATTCTGGATTTATACAAAGAATTTCATTAAACCTAAAAAAGTTTTCAAAAACCTCTTTTAAACAATTCACCCCCCTCTTGTTTAAGGCCATATATTCTAACAATCTTAATTATGTTCCTTCATCCCCTCCCCCGTACCCTTAAAAATAAATAAATTATGCGCACAATAATCCTTGTTTTTCTTTCATACTAATAATAATAAAAAAAAAATGTTTTTGTAAGAATAATATTAAAAATTACAATTTCAATAAATAATTACAATAATATTAATAATAATAATAATAATATTAATATTATTTTAATTAATTATTCATATTATAATTCTTAATATTATTTTTAATATTATTGTAATTATTATTAATATTAAAACTCCTATAGTTAATACTATTGTAATTATCATTAATATTTAAATTATTATTACTAATCTTATTATAATTATCATTAATATCATATTTATTATTATTAAAATTATTGTAATTTTCATTAATATTATATATGTTATTATTAATATTTTTGTAATTATCATTAATATTATATTTGTTATTATTAATATTATTATAATTATTATAAATATTAAATTTATTATTTTTAATATTTTAGCAATTACTATGAATATTAAAATTATGATTATTAATATTGCCTTGTACTTTCAGTATGCACATCAGAAACTGCCAATTATTGAATCCCAATAACCAACATGAAACATATAACCATGCAGAAACTTTGTCATGGGTCACCACTTATACATTCATTGGTCACCACTTACACTATAAGGTCTCCTATGACCACCACTACATGGTTTCATCCACCCAAGTCACGTTCATAATCTCCACCTAGGTGCATTGACACACATCATGCATTACCAACTTTTCAATCAAATAACCAAAATGAAACACATGACTCTGTACAAAAGTTGGCATGGGTCACCATTTATACAAACTGAGTTAACCACTTACATGTATGTCCAACACTATCAATAAATGTTTTTACTCAAAATAACACTCAATATCAATGAATTTATTAACATACAAGTTCACATTCGTGTGGTCCAATGACACATTTGTGCCCAAAATATGATATCTAACAATACTACACTATGTACAATGCATACCTACCTACACAAAAAAGAAAAAAGAAATTTCTTGCATTCCATTCAAATGATACATGAATTAAATAACTTAAATCAAACTCAAATTACTTCCATTCATCCAAAACAAGTATAGATTGTTCACGTGTACTCATAATACACTAGCGCAGAAATGCTAAACAAGGACGGCTATTTTACATTTACAATGGCGACTATAGAGTCGCATTTGATCAGCATGCATTCGTAAATCAAAGAGATAAAAAATGCGGCTATATAACCGCATTTGTAAATACTATTTATAAGGGTGCCTATTTCTGGTAGCCGCATTTGTATATGCTTCTGAATCAGGTGACAGGGTTTAGGGGTATAGCATTTACAAATGCGGCTATTACCATAATCGCATTCGTATATGTGATTTACAAATGCAGTTATTACCAAAGCCGCATTCGTAAATGTGATTTACAAATGCAGTTATTACCAAAGCCGCATGCAGTGAACACAGCTTTGGGTATCACTTTAACTTGCCACAATAGAGAGAAAACATTGTGCGGTACCCCATTGGGAGAGTTACACAAGGTCAGGTATGCAGATTTCACAGAAAACAAAAACACCATTTGAATCCCCACTCCACATGATAACATCCTCAGATTCCTTTCTCAGAATCTTCCCTGTAATAAGGTTCATCAACTCTTCCTCCATATAGCTTTCCTACTCGAATCTAGGCCTTCTCCACCTTAACCTCCATGACCACTCTATAGCCTTTCAGGAGCCTACCTCGCCCACCATCTTTCCTTGATCCAAAGAAATGATATACAACCTGGGGAACAAATGTTTAACCTTATTATTGTCCACCCAGGCATCGTCCCAGAAACTAATTTTATCCCTGGATCCAACTTTCCATGTAACAGAATTGTGGAACCAACCCTCACCTTCTCCCTCTCCACATGCCTTGGAAAGATCACTTCACCACCAGGAGTGACGCTTACCAGAGTCTTCATTTCTAACATCACCATTATAATACTTAGATACTAAGATCTCTTTCCATTTCCCTTTTTTCTCACTCATTAATCTCCACTTCCACTTTACTAGCAAGGCTCGATTAAATTATAATATCTTTGACCCCCAATCCTCCTTCCTCCTTTACTTTGCATACATTTTCCCACCGGACCCAAGAAATATGTTTGTGATCTTTGCCTTATGCCCAAAGGAAACTTCTCTGGATGCTCGAGATTTTGTTACAAACTGATGTTGGGACTTAAAAGAAAGAGAGATAAAACAAAGGTATTTGATACGCAACCTATATAAATGATCTCTACTGGATATGCATATTTGATAGAAGAACCATTCTATTTTGACATCAATAATTTTTTACACATATTTTATATCCTTCATCTTTTCTTTTCTTTTACAAATACAAAAGTTCATTTTTTAATAACCATATTATTATTCAGAGTGGATCATCAACTTGTTGATGAAGTTTCAAAACATTATTTCCAAATACAATTCAACACTTGTCTTTCTTCTCAAACCTCTCTCCAAAACTATAAATTTATTATATATACAATGAGTAGCATTATCCTATAATATATATCATGCATTATATTTGCAAACTAAGTTGCATCTCACAAGTTCTTATTTAATTCCTTAACCTTTACCCTTCAAACCAAGCTATACGTAAACATATGATCATTCATCACATATACCACATACACAGAACGTAGTCTCAGAGGAGGGAATCAACAATGAGTCTGAATTCATCCAAGCTCACAGCTCCATCTCCGTCTGCATCAAGAGAAGCAACAAGGTGCAGACAGTTCTCTAGTGACAAGTCTAGACCCAAGTTTTGCATGACTCCATGAAGGTCTTCCCCGGACAGAATCTCGTTCCCATCTTCATCCAACGCTTCAAACGCTGTGCTTAGGGTGCTCGCGAGACTCCCACCCTCCAAGTCCCTGGTGTTCATCTCCAAGAACTCGTGTATGCTCAGTAACCCATCTTTGTTCTTGTCACCTTCTTGCATCATTGCACTCACTTCTTGCTCGCTAGCGTTGTACCCTAGTGACCCGAAGATTCCTCCTAGCTCTGCCTTCGTGATTCGCCCATCGTTGTCCACGTCGAATGCTCTGAATGCCTCCACTAGGGAAAGAACATGGTTCAGGGTCTCCATTTCGGCACAGAGAGAACCCACTTGAGCCATGTTCACGATTAGAGAGTGGTGTTGTGTGGTGCTGTGCGATTTTCCATTGTTATTCAGCCCTGTAAATATTTGGAAAGAGGGAACAAGAATTTATGCTGCTTTTGCTTTTGTGGTGGTGAAGAATATGAAGATTATGGGAATAGGATCTACCATGGTTGTAAAGTTTATTCTTTCTTATCTTCACACCCTAGGTTTGGGTGTAAAGTATGGAAAGTTCTTCTTTATAAAGAATAATTTATGTGAAATTAAACGCCTATATTCGTACTTTTAAAAACGAAAATGCAACTAAGGTTGCTGTATACAGAATGTGAATTGAGGGAGATGTTCAATAAAAATAGGCTGATTTACGTGGAACTAGTTCCCAATGTGAGTTGAAAATGCGAAACTGAACAAGGAAGAAAAAACAGATAATTTAATTTGTGTTATACAATGCTCACGAGTAATATAGACGTAGATATAGTTTAGATTGTAGTTATTTAAATTAATTGTAAAAATCCTTTTAAATACTTACAGTGTAAATAAATTTTCTTACCCACACATATAAACTTTAATTTTTAAAAAGTCAACGTACATGATATAATCCTTAATTTTTAAGAAACTTTTTCAACGTACAAGACGCTAATAATAAAATTACAGCTATGTTGTTGCGTCTTTCTTTCAAAGCCAATAGGGTTGATAGTTATCAAATGAAAATAACTCAACCATGGAGTGTATGCAAAATGTTGTTACAAGACTGAGTTCACTTTACAAAGATGACAAACTACAAATAACATGATTTTAACGGATTCAATTTTACATTAATAAGGGTTAAAATCTCCACTTAGTTATTTATTCGGAATATAGTTTCCCCCGCGCTAAACCGCTTTGGAAACATGTTCCTGGGATTTTTTTAAGCTTCAGGAAATGTCTTTCAAAATCTTCTTTAAATATCATAGGTTTAAGAACTTTCATAAAATATCATGGGTTTGAAAACCTCCATAAAATATCATGGGTTTTAAGACCTCCATAAAATAGCATTAGTTTCAAAACCCTTGTAAAATATCACAGGTTCCAAAATCATGGACTTCAAAACTCTGTAAAATACCATGAGTTTCAAAATATTTATAAAATACCATAGAATTCAAAATCTTCGTAAAATACGATGGGTTTAAAAAACCCCCATAAAATACCATGGGTTTAAGAATTTCTATAAAATATTATGAGTTTCATAGAGTTCAAAACCTCCGTAAAATACTATAGATTTCGAAACTTTCATAAAATATTATTTGTTTCAAAACCTACATAAAATAATCTTAAAACATTTAATTTTACTCAATAATTAAATAATTAATTAAAACATTTAAATTTCTAAACAAAGCAATTTTTTTCATAATTGAATAATATTATTCAATAAATATTGTCCAAAAAGGATAAATAACATTCAATTGTATATTTAAATAAAATAACAAATTTTACAACTTATCTTTAGAAAAAGCAAATTCAATTCATCTTAATATCTTTATCTTTAAATGGAGATGAATAGTTGAATAAAAAAAAATTACTTAATCAATAAAAAACAAAGTTATAATGTAAACTTAATTAATAAGAAACAAAGTTATAATGTAAAACAGTTGTGTAATTATATTTAGAGTATAATTTGTTAATCAGTATTGATAGATTACACCAACATCACTATTCTCAATAGTTTTCTTCATGTCAAGTTCACCCAAAACAAAGTCAATTAGCTACATATATGCTTAAGCCCTTTTATGGAGGAGCAGCTCTGTTGAATGAGTTTAGTAGTTCAGGATGCAGGGTTGGGGATGTTTTAAGGGTTTATATTTTGCTAAGAGGTATTGTCTTTGTGCTGATCCAAACCCCTAAGTGTTGTGGGAAGGAGCTGATGTATTTTGCAGTACAAATGTTGCGCTGGTCTTGCTTAATTAAGAAAATATATCAGGCGTGTGCATAATTTGTGGTGCTTTCTTGATCTTGGAAGAGAGGATACCATGGATGGAAGTATTGAGCATAGTGGTTGGCTGCTGTGGAGGTAGGTCCAGTGTAAGGTGAATAGGAGAGGGGTTAAGAAGAGTGGATGTTTCCAGCAACACAACACTGTGTAAAATTTCAGTTCCGGTGTGCAGATGCTGTCTTGTTTAACACTCTGCTGTTTGGTATTCTGGAATTGGCTGTGGTGTTTTGCCTAATTTACTTCATGCAGTTCTGAAGATATTGTTATTGTGCTTTCCCGATTGCTAGTGGTTCAGATTAGCTTAAGGCATGTGCTGGAATTTTTGCTGCTGTTTTTAGTAGTCTTTAGGATGTTTTACTGCATCATTCAGCTGGTTTTGTGAGTCTTGTAGGTGTTCTCTGGTGGTCAGAAACCAAAGACTTCTGTTGTATGGTGTTCTTGACTGTTGTATATGGATTGAAACACCACTCTATTCTTCATAAGGTTTAACACTTACCAATCCAAGCCAAAAGTTATTTTTTTACATAAAGGTTATGTTAGTGATTCCCAAGGAGGGAAGATAGAATAATGGTCACCTTGATAGACAATTTCTCTGCTTCTTTATAATCGATATTATTTTATTATCAAGAAGAAGCAAAGACTCTTATTACTAAATCAAATATTTTACTATAGCCATGAAATAAAATAGATTAAAATTATTGCGTTATTTTAATATATGAACTTCATGACAATTGTTATTTAAGATATTAATATATTTCTTATTTTTATGGGTTTTTATCTTTGATAAGACATCTAGTTTAAGGAACTTTTTATTTTAGTAAGACCATATATCTAAATAGGATTTATCTTGGGTTTTTATTTATTTATGGTTTATTATATTTGGGTGATAAATACACCTTGAAGGTGTATTAATTCAGCCAGTATCACGTGTTGAAGGTTGTCCTGCAACAATGATTCAATATAATTATCTTATTTATATGGATGTATTACTTGAAATTAATATAAAATTAATATTTTTCATTTTTAATGTTAAACTAATCGTAATTAATAAATTAATAAAAGACAGCTTTAAAATTATTAAATGTTTTTATGAGGTCTAGGAATAGATACAATCATATTAGCAGGTTTATTAAAAATATGCATAAAAAAAACTGAACACCAAAGATCAAATTATGTATTTAAAAGGATAATTGTTCACATATTTGTTTACAATTTTTTGGTAGCCTGGGAGATCTATGCCAGTGCAGTACCATGAGGACCCCAAGGTTCATTATCGGTTACATCGAGCACTTAATTTGTGAAAAATGGTAAAATAGTAAATAAAATAATACAGTGACCAATCCTAGCGACTTTATAGTTTGTAAATATATAAAAGCTGGCAGTTATCCAACACCATTGCATCAACAAATTATTCAAAAATTACTTGATAATAGACAGAGAAAGAAGCACTATGCCGAATTCAATTCCAAAAACGCATTCCACTGACAATCGTGTTAAGAAGGCAACGATAGGCGGGCCAAAGACTGTCATTCGAGTCAACCGACAAACGAGTCAACTGGTGAAAACATTTGGCGTCCACCATGGAACCCAATAAAACCAGGTCCCACTCACAATCGTGTTAAGAGTTTACTAGCAATATGAGGAGTACGAGGCAAGGATCTGCTGCGCCCTCTGGAGGGGCAACGTCACCATGCAACAAATCATGGAGACCATGCGCGCTCTCCAGGAGGCAGTAGCGGTGTCTAGGGTTGACATAGCCGCGTCACAGGCAGACAACGAAGAGCTGCGCAGAACCAACGAGGAACTGCGCAGGAGTTTGCAACAGGCAGGGGAGCGCGCGATGGATGAGCATGCCCCACCCAAACCACCTAGGGCACGCCCGATGCCGTTCTCTCAGGCGATTATGGATACTGTGTTACCAACCATGTCTATGGGTCCGAAAGTCACCTTCATAGGTGTAGAGGACCCAGAGGCTCACCTCACAGCGTTCCACACCCAGATGATGCTTACAGGAGGATCTAATGTTGTGTACTGCAAGTTGTTTATGAGCACATTGGCAGGCACAACGTTGGAATGGTTCATCAGTCTCCCTGATGGACACGTTACTACCTTCAACCAATTCGCAACGCTGTTCAGAGAGCAGTACCTTATCAACAGGGCTCCCCCTCCGATCTCTTACGATGTCTTTGACATAAAACAATACCAGGGAGAGTCCTTGAAAGAGTTCTTGAACAGGTTTGGGGTCCAAGTGGTGAGGCTAAACCCCAAGGATGAAGCCATGACGATGCATGCCTTCACCAAAGGAATGTTACAAGGGCCCTTCAGTGACTCGTTGCTTAGGTATTACTCGAAGACGTTCTGCGAGATCAGGCGTCGAGCTATGGCGCACATCGCCGCGGAAGATCGAGTCACAGAAAAACGCGGCAGTGTCGGTCCTGTCCGACCTCGAGCAGCAGGTCGACCTCAACCCATGAGGGTGCACGAGGCAACAACAGAGAAGAAAGGCTCGGGAAAGTAGCAACCTTACGAGAAGCCCTAGAGTAGAGCGTGCACACGAGAAGACTTGCCCCCCAAGCACAATTTTCTTGTAGAGCTCAAGGAGCTGACCGCTATTCCTAACATAACAGCAAGGGTGAAGATGCCCCCAAAGACCGACAAAAAGTTGGGGCCCAGCAAGAACACTTGGTGCGAATTCCACCAAGCATATGGCCACGCCATACGAAATTGCTTGTCATTGGGATACCAGTTGGATGAGCTAGTGAAAAACGGCTTCTTGAAGGACTTCCTCCTAGAGCCGCAGGGGGATCAGGCCTTAGCAGCCACGAGAGTAGATCAGGGGCACGAGGTGCCCATGGTGAGATCAACACCATCTCTGGAGGGTTCTCAGGAGGAGGATGCATCGCCTCCTAGTGGAAGAAGTACACACGAGAGGTGATGGCAGTAGAGGTACAGGAGGCAGATCAGACTCCCGATGTCGACCTCGTCTTCACCAAGGCCGACCGCCAGGACGTTGTTCCACATGACAATGACCCGGTGGTGATTTCGGTAGTGACAACAGGAAAGAGGGTGCATCGCGTCCTCGTGGACCAAGGAAGTTTGGCGATGTGATGTTCTGGTCGACCTTTAACAAGTTACAGTTGTCTCCAGACCAGTTGAGGCCTTATACCGGTTGCTTGTATGGTTTCGCTGGAGACCAGGTGGAGGTGCGTGGACACATAGAGCTGAGGACGACCTTCATAGATGGCATGACTTCACGCACTGGAAACATCAGCCTACAATATAATTTTGGGTAGACCTGCTTTGAACAGGATTGGAGCGGTGGCCTCTACGAGGCACATGAAGATGAAGTTGTCTTCCCTCGAGGGTATGGTGATCACCATCAAGTTTGATCAGAATGAGGCTAAGATGTGCTACGAGAATAGCCTCAAGACGAAGAGAGGAGTGTTCACTGTTACCACTCAACCTCCGAGGGAAGAAGGGGTCACCTGCGCAGAGATCGCTCGGGAGAGACGGCCCGAACCTGCCGAGGACGTGTTGGAGAAGGAGATCGGTGGGAAGAAGTTCAAGCTTGGCAAATCCATAGGCCAAGAGACACAGGACCAGATCGTCGAAGTCATAGCTAGGCACCTTGATGCTTTTGCATGGTCCGCCTCAGACATGCCTGACATAGATCCTGACTTCCTGTGTCATCGTCTCACCATGGAGCCCCAAGTCCGACCTGTTCGCCAAAGAAGACGAAAGTTCAGTGACGAGAGGCGCCAGGTCGTCAGAGAAGAGACGGAGAAGCTGCTCAGGGCTGGCCACATCTAGGAGATTCAGTACCCTGAGTGCCTGGCGAACGTGGTGCCAGTGAAAAAGGCTAGCGGGAAATGGAGAATGTGTGTCGACTTCACAGACCTCAACAAAGCCTGTTCGAAGGACTCCTACCCGCTGCCCAGTGTTGACGTTTTGGTGGACAGTGCGTCAGGTTGCAGACTACTCAGCTTCCTGGATGCCTTTTCTGGTTACAACCAGATCATAATGCACCCTAGGGACGAGTGCAAGACAGCGTTCATGACAGAGTTTCCTTGCTATTGTTATAAGGTGATGCCCTTCAGGCTTAAGAATGCAGGTGCGACTTACCAAAGGCTGATGGACAGAGTATTACCGCCCATGATAGGGTGGAATGTCCAAGCATATGTGGATGACATGGTGGTCACCTCACAACAGAGGGAGCAGCATGTAGCAGATCTAGAAGAGCTATTCACCACAATAGCTAAGTACAGGCTGAAGCTGAACCCTGAGAAGTGCGTGTTCGGGGTAGAAGCATGCAAGTTCTTGGGGTTCCTCCTCACCGAACGTGGGATAAAGGCGAATCTTGAGAAATGTGTTGCGATCATAGCCATGAGGAGCTCGATCTCAGTAAAAGAGGTACAACAAGTGACAGGGTGCATGGCCGCTCTCTCTGGATTCGTGTCGGCAGGGGGAGATAAAGGGCATCCTTATTTCCAATGCCTGAAGAGGAATAACAGGTTCGTATGGACCAGGGAGTGTGAAGAGGCGTTCCTAAAACTGAAGGAGTACCTGGGCAGTCCACCAGTGTTGTGCAAGCCACAACTGGGTACTCCACTTTGTCTGTACTTCGCAGTTACAAAAAAGGCGATCAGTTCGGTCCTGGTGCAAGAGCAGGACCAGGTGCAGAAGCCAATCTATTTTGTTAGCAAAGTATTGCAGGAGCCTGAGGTGAGATACCAGGCCATAGAGAAAGCAACCTTGGCGGTAGTGTTCTCAGTGCGAAGACTTCACCACTACTTCTAGAGCTTTACCGTAATAGTGATGACAAACCTTCCAATTCGCAAGGTCTTACAGAAGCCGAATGTGGCAGGAAGGATGATGCGATGGCCAGTAGAGCTATCAGAGTTTGACGTGCAGTATGAGCCCAAAGGCCCTATTAAAGGCCAAGTTTATGTTGACTTCGTGGTAGAGCTCTCCTCGGCGGCCATGCACCAAGAAGGAGTGGGTTTCAGATGGGTACTCTTTGTAGACGGTTCCTCCAACCAACAGGGTAGTGGGGCTGGTCATCTTGGAAGGGCCAAATGGGCTACTGATTGAGCAGGCCATGCAGTTCGCTTTCAAGGCCAGTAACAACCAGGCAGAGTATGAGGCCTTGATCGCTGGAATGTTGTTGGCTAAGGAGATGGGTGCGAAAGGTTTGTTGGCAAAGAGTGACTCCTTGTTAGTCATAGGTCAAGTCACGGGAGAATACCAGGCTAAAGACCCTCAGATGGCCGCATATCTGGAGTACATCCAGGTTTTGAGGGAGACATTTGAAGTGTTTGAGTTAGTCCACGTGCCCAGAGAACAAAATGCCCGAGCTGACTTGCTAGCAAAGCTCGCCAGTTCAGGAAAGGGGGGAAAACAGAGGACTGTCATTCAAGAGACCCTGAGAACACCTCAAACTGCCACAGATAGTACATCAGAAGTCCAACAGATCAGCATTTCTGAGGAGATAAAGAGGAGTCATCGGTCGTTGACTCAGGACACGTTAAAAACGCCCAAAATAAGCGCGTACACAGTTGTTGGGGGGAGAGGTTGTTGCAGGTTTGCCTAGTTGAAGCAGGAGAAACTTGGATGACACCCTACCAATGCTACTTGACTGATGGGGTACTCTCGCTAGAGCCTACAGAGGCTAGAAATATCAAGAAAAACTCGAGCAAGTACACCTTGATCGATGGAAAGTTGTTCAGGCACAGGTTCACTCACCCTATCCTGGTGTGTGTAAGTGGTGAGCAATGTACGCGCATCGTGGCAGAACTTCATGAAGGGATATGCGGGAGCCACATCGGCGGTCAAGCCATCTCATCAAAGGCCATTCGCGCAGGATATTATTGGCCAACCAAGAGGGAAGATTGCACAGGGTATGCATAGCGATGCAAGCAGTACCAGCAACATGCTGACTGGCACAAGGCACCTCCAGAAGAGCTCAGGTCGATGTATATCCCATGGCCATTTCATTCTTGGGGAATCGACATTCTAGGGCCTTTCCCTTTAGCGGTGCGACAGATGATGAAGTACCTCGTGGTTGCCATAGAATACTTCACAAAGTGGATAGAGGCTGAGCCAGTAGCACATATTACAGCCCACAAGATCCAGCACTTTGTGTGGAAAAACATAGTATGCCGCTTTGGAATCCCAAAATGGTTAGTGTTTGACAATGGCACCCAGTTTGCGAGCCAACAGTTGGTCAAGCTATGTACGAAGCTGGGAATAAAGCAGGTGTTCGCATCAGTCGAACACCCCCAGACAAACGGCCAGGTCGAGTCCGCCAACCGAGTCCTGCTCAGAGGTCTGAAGAGAAGGATGGAGAAGGCCAAAGGGACTTGGGCAGAGGAGGTTCCTAGAATTGTGTGGGCTTACCACACTACTCCCTAGTCTACTACCAAAGAAACACCCTTCAACTTGGTGTATGGTTCGGACGCAATGATTCCTGTAGAGATCCAGGAGAACTCACCACGTTTCCAGAACTTCGTGGTTGAAGAGTATAATGAAGAAAGAAAGGTGAACCTGGACCTACTGGATGAAGTGAGGGAGGAAGCAAGAATCAAGGCTGAAGCTTTGAAGAGAAGGGTGGAGTACAAATACAGCTCCAAGCTGAGACCTCGAAAGTTCCAGGTCGCTGACCTGGTAATGCGGAAGGCCCACCCATACCAGCTAGAGAACAAGTTGTCTCCCAAGTGGACTGGTCCCTTCAGAGTGACAGAGGCCCTTGGGAATGGAGCATACAGGCTCGAGACATTAGAAGGTGAAGCAATCCCTCGTACATGGAACGCAGCTAACCTTAAATTTTATTTCAGTTGAATTATTGCATTGTACACAGTTTTTAGGGGACACTCTTTTTCCCTTATAAGGATTTTTTAACGAGGTCACCCAATAAAATTTTAGTTACTCAGTTAAAAGAATATATCTTCAGGCGTTTTGTACAGTGCAGTTACAAATCTCTCATTTGGGTTAGAAATCTCAAGATTGGGATATGATGGTTCGCAAAGAACGCATATCTCTTGAGTAAGAACGCCAAGGTTGAACGATATGGTTCGCTAGTTAAATCCTCCCTTGCCTTACGGGCGAGGACGAGGTCAGTTACGAACCTCTCACTTGGGTTAGAAATCTCAACATTGGGATAGGATGGTTCGCAGAGAATGCCTCCCTCTTGAGTAAGAACGCCAAGGTTGAACGATATGGTTTTCCAATTAAATCCTCCCTTGCCCTAAGGGGCGAGGACGAGGTCAGTTACGAGCTTTTCACTTGGGTTAGAAATCTCGAGATTGGGATAGGATGGTTCGCAGAGAACGCCTCCCTCTTGAGTAAGAACGCCAAGGTAGAACACCATGGATCAACAGTTAAATCCTCTTTTGCCTCATGGAGCAAGGTCGAGGTCAGAAAGCAAACCTCTCCCTTGTTTGTAAGGCAAGGTTGAGGACAACATGGTTCACCAGTATCACTAGTAAGACATCTCCTTTGTCCTTAAAGACAAGGGTGAAATCGCTGGGAAGACCTTTCCCTTATCTTGCAAGATGAAGGGTAGAAGCAGCAAGTGAAGGTTTTCCCTATCTTCGTACAACGAAGGTAAGACCAACCAAGAGTTGCGCGCACATCACCGATACCTTAAGATAATGAAGGTCGTACGAAGGTAAAGTAGGTGACAGGAAGCGTGCTACCTAAGGTGTAAATATGCGTTAAAGGCGTTGTTAGCAAAGTTAGTACAATACACAACAGGCGTTCTTCAGCTTTGTCCTTCAGCTCGATAACCTCATTTCGGAGGGGCAGAATCTTCGACTGAGCTTGAAGGGCCTCTTGAGATTTGTCAAAAAGGAGCTTCTTGGTCTCCTTCTCAATTTGGCGAAGATTTGCCAACTTCTGGTGCAAGGGAGCTTCGCGTTGGGAGAAACTCTTGGCCTGGAGGGTTGATTCCTCCCTCAGCTGAAGAATCAACTCATCATCTTTTTATGTGTTGTATCTTTGCACAACGTGTTTGGTCACTCTGTCTTAGGTGGATAGGTATCTTGTCCGTTCAACACAAGGACCTTATAAACCACTTTGAGAGCTTTCACCTAGTTCATTTATCTACCAAACAGAATCAGGTCTGGAAGGGCTTATGGGTTGCTATTATACGGAGTATATGGGATCAGAGAAACTCAGTTGTGTTTAAACAAGGATAGGTGATGCTGAAGAAATCTTTCTTCAACCCAACTATCTGCGTGGTTAAGTTTGAAGCATGGGACTTATGCTCTTAGCTATTCTTTCTCGGATTGGATTCTCAATCCCGGCATTTGTATGCAAAGCTGCTGAAGTGGAGGATGTTGTAGAGCGTTTGATTCTTTAGGTTATGTAGAAGGTACATGGGCTAGAAGGGAGTGGGATGCTGGGAGGTTGCTTTAGTGATTAGAAATGCAAGAATACAAACTAGGTTTGTTTGATTAGGAGCACCCTCTCTGGTCTGTTATCCAAGAGCTGGGAGGCCTTGATGGATCATGTGTTGCGGGGATGCTGGTTCGGCACAAGGACATGCTGGGCAAGGTGATTTTGCTGTTTATCACAGGTTGAGTTGAAACAGGGTTTATGCAGGAATATAAGGTCGACCAAAGGAGTTAACCTCAAGAAAAGCTAATGAGCACTTGTGGCCAGCATATGTAGGTTAAGGGAAGCAGAATGGAAGGAAGCGAAGTGATGGCGTGGTTATAGGAGTGCTAGAAAGGAAACAAGGTGTTGTTTATTCTGGAAGGTAGGATAAATAGAGTCTGTTATTCTGATTAATGGTTTTATGGAAGCACTAAAAACGTTGCTGAGTCATGGAAGTGTTTGGAATTGGAAGCCGTATGGGGGAGTAGAAGAAAGGGTACAAGCTTCTCTTTTTGGATCAAAAGCTGATGGTTCTTCTGTTACATGTCCAGCTGTTAAGGGCTATAAAGAAAACTCTGTAGTTCTGTCTTCTCTGTGGCGTTATGATTTTGTTAGATGTATTTGTGTTGGTTGTATTACGAGGAGGCACGTGTTGGCACCTTTTAGGTCTATATACCTCTTTAGTTTGTAATGTTTAGCGGTGCAAAACAGCTTCTGCAGTCACAATCTCGGTTAATCCTCTTGGCTCTGAAGAATGTGGTTTAATGGGAGCTGCCAGACATTGGTTTTTTATTTCCTTTTAATATGTTTGGGCTGGTTGTAGGGTGTTAAGTTTAGAAACCAATAATTAATGTTGTTTTGGGTTGTTTAGATCTTGTACAGAGGTTGAGGTACCCTAAGTACCTCATTTATTTTATTTTATTTTTTGTTGAGAAAAAAAAAATGTAGGTTCTGTATAATATACAAATTGACTGAATTATTTTATTATATGTATATATATATATATATATATATATATAAAAGAGTATTGTATAAAACAACTAAGCCATTTTCTCCCCTATTTTGATATCATCAAAAGGGTTCGCAAAGAAATCATCATTGTTGAAATGTAGCATGGCATATGGAACTTTTTGATCAGCACTAACAAGTGAAGATGGTCTAAAAGAAAGCACCAACTCCAAGCACTGAGAGACCTCTTTAGGTTCTTCAGACTCTTGCTGAGGAGCTTCATCCAGAATCTTCAAGATCGAGACTGATCATCAACAACTTCAGCCACATGCTCATGAACAATAGATGGCTCAAGGGGCTCAAAAGAAGCCTTCATATGCATATCTAGAACCTTCTCAGCTTCTCGTCTAATAGTATCTAACTCAGCCTTGCGTTAAGGAAAAAACTCTTTATTTACCACATGTCATTCCAGAACAAATCCAGATCTCCTTTAGCAACAACTCCCTCAAGCATCTATGAGCAACAACGTCCTCTCTTTCCAGAAAATGCTTTAATTTAACAAAAGAGGACTTGTGTAGATTATAATGACCAGTGACACCACGTGGTATATTTAAACCATTTGCCAGAAAGTAGAGTTAGGTTTATGAAGGAATATATGTGAACAGAGAATATAACTTTTATTTCACTACTACTTTTCAAATGAGAATACAATCGTTTTAAATAGTTTTACAATAGACTTCTCAAATTCTACCTTCTCTCTCATAAAACATATACTATAAATTACATTTAAAATCATAGTATAAATGACACTCAAAACTAGAATTAAAGTTAATAATTATTGACCCATTCAAATTTCTAAATAAAATTGATGACGACTTTGAGTTTAATGCTAACAAATTCTCCCTTAAACTCAAACTTTTCATATTTTTCATTTAGATTTCTTTTCTGATTATCATCGTCCATACTTCCAATTTTATATTTTTCTCTACCCAACTGCCCCCATACTGTTCTAGATTAGAAGCAACTTCAATTTTCCTCACTGCACCAATCCATGCTAAATTTTGAATTAAATTACTTTTAATTTACCAAACAAAATCTTCTCCACTTTCACCCTTTGAATTAAAAGGATTTAAGAAAGATTCTAGCTTCAATGAGATTGGAACATAATGATTAGACCATATATCCTTCTTAGATAATGCCTCAACATCATTCCATCTATCATCTTCTCCCAAATCAAAACCACTATTTTCAAGGGAATTTGAAAACTTACAAGGGACTTCTAATTTGGACAAGAATTCATTCACCTTTTCCTTTTGTTCCAAAAGCAACAAATGGAGTTCTTCTACTTGATTGACTCTACTTTATTTTTCTTTCTCCATATCAACATATTTTTCTTCCAATTTTGTAAACCTTGTTTCCAGGTTATCATATTTTGCTTAAACACTTTGCAATTGAGATACCAGGACACTCCTTTCATTCAGAAGATTATGCTTTTCATTAGTCAATGAATTGCACAATTCTTCCAAGCTACTTGATTTTTCCCTTAAACCTTTAAGCTCAATTTTTTCATCACAAAGGGACTTCTCTGGTAATGTACTCTTTAAGTTGAGTTTGAACATCCGGTTCTTCGCCATTTCCACGTTTGCAATAACTCGTCCATTTTTGTCCTTCAAGTGCAAAATTCGATCTTCATAAAAACCGAATAACCTTTGTCCAATAATTGTCCCATACTGAGAATATTACTCTCCATTGTACCTTCTTTTCCGTCCTTTTGGGAAAAAACATATTTTTTCTCGACCTTTGATTGGAAGTTTTATTGAGTCTCCAAAAGACACATGTCCATCTTCTATCTTTTGTATATCAAGAAATAGGTGTTTGTGCCCACACATATGATTACTAGCACCAGTGTCTAGATATCATATCATGTCACTATCTAGAGTGACGTCTTCATTGGCCATCATGAGAATTCCTTCATCTTTTGTCTCATCTTCCTGCACTAAATTTGAATTTTCTTCCACATTTTCTTGGCATAACACTCATTTGCATAGTGTCCATATTTTCCGCAATTGTAACATTCAACATTTGAACGATGTGAGCGACCACCACGATCACGATCTCGTCCACACCAGTTTTGTTGGTTCATTTGTCCCATATCTTCATTGTTGTTTCCATGACCACGACCTCCGTTGTGATCAAAACCGTGACCTTTGCGTCCATTTCCTCTTCCTTGGTTATGTTGCATGTACATCACCTTGTCTTCTTTAATAGTCATATTTGTTTGTAGGGCTTCCTTCAAGACTTCTTGTTTCTTTTTCTTCTTTCATTGTTCATGTGCTTTAAGAGAACCCGCGAGATCATCAATGGTCATCTCTTCCACATTTCTTAACTCTTCGATTGCACATACAATATTTTCAAAGTCATCGGTCAATGACCTAATAATCTTCTCCACGACCCTTGCATCTGTGAGAGTTTCTCCATTACGTTTAAGTTGATTGGCTATCGTTTGCACACGAGTGATGTAACTAGATACATCTTCTGAATTCTTCATCTTCATGGCCTCCAACTCACCTCGTAGAGTTTGAAGACGCATTTGTTTAACTCGTCGAACTACACCCTTGAACACCTTTTCTAAGATGTCCCATGCTTCCTTTGAAGTGGATGCATAAGAAATCTTCTCGAAAATTTTACTCATCGACAACTCTATACAACATGTACAAAGTTGCCTTATCTTTCGATCGTGTCTCTTTCAACACTTTATTTTGGGCCGCCGAGTAACGAGTGGTATTTTTTGGTTCTTCAAAACCTTCTTGAACCACCTCCCAAAAATCTTGGGATCCTAGAAGAGCTTTCATTTGGATGCTCAATTTGTCATAATTGGTCATCTTTGTTAATTGAGGAAGGGACAAATTATTGTTTATACTGGTCATAACTCTTATACCAATTTATGAACAAAGAATATAACTTTTATTTCACTGCTGCTTTTCAAATGAGAATACAATTTCTAAATAGTCTTACAATAGAGTTCTCAAATTCTACCTTCTCTCTCATAAAACCTATACTATAAATTACATTTAAAACCATAGTATAAATGACATTCAAAATTATAATTGAAGCTAATAATTATTGACCCATTCAAATTTCTAAATAAAATTGATGACGACTTTGAGTTTAATGCTAACAATATAGTGGTGAAGTCATCTGGTGAGAAAGTTTGTGCAGGTTAGAGACGATAGCTAGTCTTCAAAACGCCCTACCACTTGGATCGTGAGGACCTTCACTGTAGTAATCATAAGACAAAGAAACACTTAGAGTGCTTTTCCAGATCATTATGCCAAGCTGCAACAAAAAGTGATACATGAAGCAAGGTAGAATAATAAGGTATAGTAGGATGCAAAAAGCACGAGGAAGTGTTTGTGCTAATGTTGCACAAACTGTCATAGTTAGGAGCGTAAACACAATTTTCTCCAATGTAGACAAGAGTGGTCTTGCTAGACTAAACATTAAATAAAAAAGTATTGATGAAAATTTTGAATACTCAATAGGAAAACTCGAAGGAGAAGATGACAAGTAAGTGTGGCACTATGTGGATAATTGAAATGGAACATCTAATCATATGATAGAAAAAGCACACAAGCAGTTTATACTGGTTCACTCTTAAACCCAGAACTACATCCAGTCCCCAAAAACTTCTGGGTTTCTATTATGCAACCAAAACTATATTACAACATAAACCACCAAAAGAGTGACCTTGAGCCCATGAAGAAACACACTCCTTTTGGCACAACAATCCTTAGAAATTAGAACATCCTCTGATTCTGCACTTACACCCAATTACAAAAATACAGTAATTAAGGAAGAAGAGAATAGAATCCACCTAGGTATTACAAAGCTTAAAGATCAGAAGAACACCTCTATCCTATTCCACACACTTGAAAATCCAAAGCTTGATGTGAATCTTGAAAACTTGAAATTGAATTTGCACTGTGATTTCTCAAAACTATTTTTCTTACTTTCCAGGAGCATATAACTAACTTTTTATACTCCAAAGAATAATTAAAAACATTTAAAACAGGAGCGCATTCAGTTAGAAATCATTTAAGAGAGATTCACAAATTAGAACTAAATTCTGTTAGGATTTTCAAAGAAACAATGGGTTGAAAACACGAAACAACCGATTGATTTAGTTTGACAGTTAAGTCAACCAAGTCAAACAAGTTTCAACCTTTTTCAAAACCATCTAAGAACAAAACAACCGGTTGATTCGATAAAACAACATGTTGTTTTTTACTTAGTTAAAAAACATTCTATTTTAAAAAAGTTTTCAAATCAAATCAGTTCTGGATTCAAACAAGGAGTGAATTACACTTTAATCTACCCAGATCCCACCCATACACAGCAGCAACACCAGCCTTTCATCAAACATCTTGGATTTGGATTCTTCAAAGCTCTTGATCACTCTTGATCAACAACTAGATGGTCTAGTAGCTAGATGTTCTAACGCCCATTGGACAATCTTATGAAAATAATCTATAAGTTTTGATATAACAAACACTATAAGATGTGTTAAAAATTCTAACAAAGCTCACTCATGTGCAGATTTAGATAAATACTCATTAGATGTTCTAGGTTTACTAAACCTATTAGACGGTCACGTGTCAGACGATCTTATTCTCGATATACTAATTAGACAGTCTTACAATATGAAGAGTATAAAGGTACTCTAGATGGTCTCGTAAGACATCACTGGAGAATCAACATGTTAGCCAGTCCATAATGTAAATATGATAGAAGGTCTCATTGGAGTAAACTGACTAGACGATCCAACATTAGAAGGTTACACCAAACAGTCTTGACAAACGGTACCTAAGGCTATATGAAGTCAAAAGACTTAAAAGCTCAAAGAAAACTAAATAAGATAGAGCTCATAGTCACACTAGACGATTAATGGAGCTTGTACATGACATGCAATCACTTCGTCTTCTACATGTTAGACGATCTAACATTTCAAGGAATGTATATACTTCATCTTTATAATCTTTTAATGTTCTGACATTGCTTTAATGTTTCTGAACCTTATTTGATGATCTTAGTTCCTATAAACCAAAGCTTTTGAAATAAAACATTCAAATCTTGAATAGAATTAAAAAGTTTTTGAAAACACAATTACAGTAGAGTTTTTGGAAATGAAGGTTTAGATAATCAGAAATAGTAAAGATAATGTTTCAGTGATAGTCGTTCATTATTATGATCTTTATTATTATCTTTGATACTCGTAATGTTTCCAAAAATTCTTGAAGGAACTTAAAAGACAAGTATGAAGATCAAATATGAAGTTTTCTATTCGAGCATAACAGGAAAACTAAAGTGCTACAATGCAAGATTTGTGCAGACTGAGACTAAAGTAGAATCAAGCTTCAATATTAAATATATAGAAATGTGGAAGGATTTCAAAGTGCAACATCAATAAATAAACGCTCAAGATACGAAGAAATATTTATATTAGAAGTTTCTTCTTCGAGTGTCTGATGACAAAAAGATGAAGTGTTGAATGAGATTTGTACAAACGCAAAGAGTTTCCACGAACAATCTAAATATGGAAATTATTCAAAGATTAAATCATGTAATATTAATTGGTCAAGACACATATTATTAAAGCTGAAGTTTCCTTATCAAGCGTCTTATGACATAAAGATGAAGCCATTCTGTGAGATTTGCACGAATGAATTTTAAAGCATTATCAAACCATTGTGAATGAAGATTTAGAAAGAAAAATATGATTCAAAGTGTAAACAAGTGATAAAATTCATTAAAGGCTCATAACAGAACATTCTGATTTTAGTGTCTAGCACAAGGGAGACAGTGAATCAAAGATTTGGCCAAAAAGTGTTAAAGCCTCAAAGTTCAAAATTTATACCGATAAAGAAATAGTTTGAAAGTGCAAATATATGTTGAAGACGCACATATTCCATTAGAGCATATGTTTCCTATCTAAGCATTTTTTGCATTGATGAAGAAACAACGTGGTAGATTTCATCACCAAATTGAGTTAAGAACATTAAAGCTACAATGTTCCAATTTGAAGAATAAAAAAAAACAATTTGAATTAATCCACACGTTAAAGTCATGGAAGAATCAATCAGAGCAAAAGTTACCATTTTGAGCGTCTACCGGCTATGAGAAAAATTTCCTCACACGAAGCTTCAAGGGTCACATTTTATAAGGCTATTTAAAGACCTTGAAGATGAAGAACACACAACGAACATACATAGAACGAGATAAAAATGCCATTGTCAAGTGATATATACATGTGTAAAAAAGTTATGCTTATACAATTTGCATCTGCTATTGTAGAGCATCTTGTGAGTTGGGTTGTGTTTTTAACCATTGTAAATCCTTCACTCAATGAAGCATACCCTTTGAGCTTTCATTGTTACCTCTTTAGAGAGTTTTGTCATATATTTGAGAGGTCTTGATCTTAGGGGGAGATTGAGACTGATTTGTCCAAAGAGGTGTAGAATACTTGTGTACCTAGAGAGGTGTATAATACTTGTGTACTTGAAGAGGTTTTGAATACTTGTCTTACCTGGAATGGTGTCGAATACTCCTGTTACATGGAGAGGTGTCAAATAATAGCGATGCCTAGAGAGGTGTTGAATTCTCGTGTTAGTGAATGCTCTTAAGCAGGTTGTTTCAGGGTACTGAATGTATCCCAAGTTGTTGGATGAACCAGTATAAATCTTTTGTCTACTTCTCCATATCCTTTACTTGTTAGACATTGTAATTGCTTTGCTTTTCAACTAAGTGATTTGAGTTCAAGCTCCATTCAACCCCCCTTTCTAGAGTCAACTGTCCTTTCACACAAGCTAAATTGCAACTTAATATTTATCTCACAATTAATAGATGAATCCAATTACACTCTATAGTTCATTAACATATTTTATGTTATGAAAAACCATGTTGATGCAGTTGGAGATGTTATATTTGATGAACCCAAGTCTGAAGTATTGAAGAAAGAAGACTTAATTTACATAGTGTGTGTGAGAGAGAGAGTCTATTTCTTTTTTATGAGTCTATATGTTATGTTATCAGGGTTGATAATTCATTAAGATAATTCAAGAGTTGTTTCTAAAATTACTATCTAAATATCATTTTAGGAAACAACATAAAACTATGGCCTAAAGCCTAAAAATCGTGGCCTAAACTTTAGGTAATGATTGATGCAATCTTGCTAACCACCAAGAACGACAAATAACACGAATAAGGAGAATAACTATCTAAATAAAGAATCATGCTTTCAAAGAATTGTAAATACATAGAATAAAGTTTTTAGGGCTTTGTATTCTAAGCCATAAATAGTATAGGTTTTATTTGGACCAAAACCTAGAGTAGGTCATAAAACCTGACCCTGTGAGAGAGGAGTGTAATGTACTCCAAGTTAGGATATTTACCCTAGCTTACGATGTAGGTTATTCTCCATCCTTGCATACGACTCTCCAAGGTAATCCTAGGGTTAGTGTAGGGTTTATCCAGAGTTAGGGTGATGTAGCTTGTGCTACAAGCTACCTTCCCCTATAAATATTGTTAGAATTGAAGGCCTTAAACAAGAGGGGGGTGAATTGTTTACAAACACTTTTTTGCAAAGATTGAAGGTATGAAGAAAGTCAAAGAAGAATAGTAGCCAAAGAAATACAAGAACACAAGATATAAAACAATTTTAGTCGAATTCCAGAAATTCAACTAGTTTTTTCTACGATTCAACCGGTTGTTTTTATCAGCAGAATATAAAAAACAACTAAAAGCAGTTATAAAAAAGTTAAGGTAGAGAAAGAATCACACAAACAATTTTATACTGGTTCACTCTTACACTAGAAACCTCTGGGTATCCACTAAGTAATCAAAAATCAGATTGCAAACACACAATCACCAAAGAAGTGATCTTGATCCCCTCAAGAACACATACTTCCTTTGGCACACCACAATCGCACCACAGATCAGAACACCCTTTGACACTGTGAACACCAGTACTTACAAAATTATAAATGAAGAAAGAAATAGGATTGATCACACCTTGTACAAATCAAATCAAAGTACACAACAAGTCCCACTTCACTCTTAAAGAAATATCCAAAGCCTTAAGCAATCTTAGAGAAAATTTGATTTCTCAAACTGATCTTGTAAAGTTTAATGCTAGGAGAGTAAAACAGAACATTTATACTCCAATTAGCAGTTGAAAACATTTATTATAAAGCCAAATCAGTTTCAAATCATTTAAAGCAGATTTAACTAACTTAACAGAATTCTGTTAAGACAATTAAAAAAAATAGTCGGTTGTTTTGTCGAAATAACCGATTGAATTGGTTTGACAACAAAGTCGACCAAACTCAAATCTACTAAAACCAGTTTCAAAAACCTTAAGTATGAAACAACCAATTGAAACAACAAAACAACTGGTTTGTTTTTCTGCTTCTACATAAAACACTCTTTTCAAAAAGATTTGAATTAAACTAGCTTTAGATTCAAACTAAAAGTGAATTAACAAATTCAAACTACCCTAGAACACACACAACTAAGCTACAATCAGCCTTCAAGCAATGCATGGAGATTTGAAGTCATCAAAGCTCTTCTTCAACAATTACATCATCCATGTACTTCTAAAATAGTTTTGAATACAATTCACATTTGATGCCAATGAGTGCACATATATTTATTGTTCTTAGCTCCCCTTAGGTTCTTTCTTCTTTGATAATTCAGGTTAGAACCTCCCAAGTGTTGGCTTCCTCTTTTGGATTGAAGAGTTGGCCAAATCTCTCTTCCTCCACCAATCAACACCATAGAGAAATACTGGTTACTATTGAGAATACTGGTTGATATCAAGATGCTCTTCATTAATTTCCCTTTTCTCTTGACCATGTATGTCCATGATGTATTTGTTTATCTATGTATATTTTAGCCAAAAAGAGGGATAATCCATTGTCTGTACAGCAAACAACACATTTTAGTTCTTATGGACATATTTGGGTAAGGTTGTCTTGTTGAATAATGTATATATACCGATGCTTGGTTTATTCCAATCCTTGAGCTATTTTAGATCGAGTTGCGATAGTTGTGTGTATTGATAGTTGCATATTGTATAGGAACTACCAAGTGTGATGAATGAGTGAGAAAGAGAGAAAGCCTATTGACAGAACAATATTGTAGGACAATATTTACATCAATTCAAGCCATTTTGTCTTGTAAGTTATCGATCAAGATTCAGGGAGATAACTGTTTCAATAGCTAAGGCGTACGTTGTCACAGTTTCAATAGCTAAGCCAGTTGGGTTGTTATTGTGTGAATAGGCAGTGACTACCAAGGCCTACTTTAATACTAACTTGAGATTATTGACTTTTAGAAATAAGGCTTGAGTGTATATTTTGACTCAACAATTTGTATATGCAGAAAAAAGGTCTGAATAGATGTGCACAGGACGGGAGAAAATTCCACTACCTATGTCACCCTGTGGTGGATCCAAAATCCTGGACCAGCAGGACGGAACAAAAAAATTAATCACTCTTATATAGGTTGCAACTGCCCACCGTAAAATGTATCAAAACCCGCTTTTTATGACACTTATTAGTTAGATTCAACAAAAGTGAACTTTATGAAAACATACTGATAATACTTTCATATACCTACCTACTAGTATGTTTCCTGAATGTTGTTATTCAGCATGAAGTTTATTATCAAACAAGAGAGTGTATGTGCTCTGCATAGTTTTTAAATAAAATTAAAAGAAAAGCTGGGAGAAAAAAGTTAGCTCCAATGTACTGTCCAGCCAATAGGTGGTGTCGGGTGGACAATTTTTATATTACAATAGATATCACAATACAAAGAAAGTATCTGTTATAATAGTATAATAAAAAAATAGGATAGTAAAATGAAATTTATAAATGCCTTTGGTAAAAGAAGATAATACCTTCGAAAATATAGGAGTGTATTCAGTTTTCCCATACCGACAGAAAGTTAAGTATACTGAATATGAAAATTAGGATGGGGCATGGGAATTTAACGCAGTGACTACACAAGGTTTGTGGTGGTGAATAAAGCTTAATTGACTCTCGGGATTTGGCTTGTGTTTGTTGTTAAAGCATGAATTGTGTCTTGTACGAATATAGATATATCTAATGCCATTCACATACTAAAAAATTAGTAAGTAACTAGTACTAGCACAATCTAATAACATTACTAAAAGACTCATAAAACTGTAAGAATAATAATTATATTTTAAAATGAAGTTATTTTTTAATTTTGTTGGGGTTTCTTTTTTCATTACTTTCTGTCTTCACTTGGGAATAAAGTGACTGGGGTGCTTATTGCACCTAGATAGGGCACTTGACCATTTGATTAAGAAGGTAGTTTCAATTAGGAAGCATCTGGAGAGGAATAGAAAGGACAAGGACTCCAAGTTTAGGTTGATTCTCGTGGAGTGCAGAATCCACCGTCTTGCTCGCTATTACAAGAAGACTAGCTCCTACCTATTTGGAAGTAGTAAGTGTCTTCAAACCCCTCACCTATTTGTTGCATTGATCACCATTTTGATTAATGATTGCTTTGATTTGAATTGATCTCCTAGTATATGTTTGCAGCAATTAATTATTAAAACACTGTCTGAAGATTATTAAAAATGCGTTCTCTTATGTTTTTCTAGTTCATTCACACTCTCTGTTCTCTTTCCTTTCTCTCTCTTTTTGGCACACACATTCTCTCTTAATACATTCGCATAACAACCTTAGATAGAATCAAGAAGGTTCTCCATGGCAACAAGCTTACCGACGAAGAAGTCCAAACACTAGCCAAAAAAGATACAACATGACAACAATTTCTTACTCTTTGTCAGATTTATAACTTAGATCAAATCTGCTAGTGTTTTTTCCCTTTTCTCTATTTCATTGATCTGCTTTAAAACTTTATAACCTTAGGAATTTTTGTGAATTGAAGTAAACTAATTGAGGAAAGTGTTAGAATTTGTGTAGGGCTACAATGTAGTTGGTAACAGAGATGGTAACATTTGGTAGGAAAATAGGTAGTGGTAATTGATTAGATTCTCGTGGGCATGTGTGATTGTGACACCTTCCCATATCATGATGATGCAGAGTAACCGTATGAGTGGGAAAAAGAAGCAGAGTAACAGTACTTATGGTAGTTTGTCATTTCTTCCAGATTCTATGGATTATAATGTACATTTGAATATTCTTACCCTACTCTTTTAATACAAGCTATCAATATAGTGTGTAAGGTGATTATTGTATTTTATGCACTAATCTGAATCATTTTGTGAATCAGGACTTCTTTGGATTAGTTAGGAGTCATAACAAGGACAAGAATTGCTCTTGTGGCAACATCCAAAAGGGTACGTTCAAAGACAAATTACTCACCAATTATATCAGATTTTATAAATTAATGTATTTTGAATATTGCTTAATACAATTCATATAGTTTATTATATGTTGTTTATATAGTTTATTCTTTTATACCTTACTCTCATTCTATGTTGTAGTTGTAGTTGAGAGTTCAACCATTTCATTATGTTTTCTGCTGCCATGATATATTTTCAATTTTATCCAGGAAAAAATTGATGAACTAATGTTGACAAATCCAAAAGGTGGTTCAAATATATCTCCGGAAGATCCAATTGGTGTCATATTTGCTTGCATATATTGCTTTAAGAAAAGACGTTCCAGAACATTTTGCTGCAATAGCAGCTAATTTGGTTCATGCATCCACCAATGAGGTATTAATATATTTAAATATTTATTGGTGTCTTTTATTTTATAATTATAAACATACAAATTCATTAACTTAAAATTATTTGTTTCAGGCATCAGATTATGGAAGTGATGCTCCATCACCTAATCAAGTAATAAGATCAAGTGCCGGAAGCAAAACTGATTAGGAATGTGTGTTTTAATTTTAAACTTGATTAGGGATGTATGAACTTTTGAACAACTATGTGTTGTAATTTTAAACTTGATTAGGGATGTATGAACTTTTTATGTGTTTTAAACTTTTGAACATTATTATGTGTGTTTTAACTTTCAATTATATATAAACTTTTGACCATTATTATGTGTGCTTTAATTTTTAATGAAATGAATGGATGATTATAACTTTATACATTATTTTATTTTATTATGAAAAAGTGGTGGTTAAATTTTATAATTGTATAAAATAGATTATAAAAAAGATTATAGAAAAGTAGTGGTTAAATTTTATAATTGTATAAAACAAATTATAAAAAAGATTATAAAAAAGTGGTTAAATTTTACTTATTCAGTATTAAAATTACGTCAGTTAAAAACGCCGTTACTTACGTATATTATGGTGTCAGAATCTTCTTCAATGATTGTAAATTGCAACAGTTATAACTGACACTACTTACAAATAAAAACCGCCACTACTTACACTATGTTTAAAGTGACAAGTGTTGCGACGGGTAATATAAAACCGCCTCATTAAACTTTGTGGCGGCCAATTCTATGGCGGTTTGAAAAACCGCCAGAATCATATATTGTGACGGTTATAAACGCCACTTTATACGAAAAAAACCGCCACAATATACAATTTTTTTTTTTTAGTGTATCTTGTTATTAAACTGCTACTTAACTAGACATAACCTTCTCGTCGTATTTATGATTTTTCTGCCAATAACTATCTCATTAGATTTCTCAAGACCATTCAAGACTCTGGCCTCTATTCTGTTCTTCGCATTGGTCCATATGTTTGTGCCGAATGGAACTCTGAGTGGGTACATTATTTTATCACCCTTTTATTTTTAATCTCTACTGTCATATTTTTCTCAGAGTTTATAAATATTTTTCATCTTTCAGAGGGATTCTGTGTGGGTTTACAATCTACCTGGTGTCGAGATTAGGACTCTCAATAGTCTGTTTATGGTAATGTTTATAATTTTTCTTATTTTTTATGTAATCTTATACAAAATATATCAGTGTTGTTGACTTCTTTTTATTTTTCTTTACAACTTAAGAATGAAATGCAAAATTTCACTACTTTGATCGTTGATATGGTTAAAAAAGATAAACTTTTTGCTTCTCAAGGTGGTCCCATAATTCTCACTCAGGTACTGTTTTTTCGATCTTCTTATGGGAATGATAATGGTTCCATTTTTTTAAAGTGTTTAGTTGCAATAACACGGTGAATGATATTTTAGATAAAAAAAATGAATACGGTAACGTAATTTCACATTATGGAAAAGCTTACATAAATTGGTGCGCAAACATGGCTGAGTCCTTCAACTTGGAGTTCCATGGATCATGTGCCAGGAGTCAATGGTATTTTCTTATACATTTTATGTTTTAGAGTAAAATACTTAATATATATGTGAAGTCAAATACTTAATATTTTTCAATTTTCATGTGTAGATCAATACTTGAAATGGTTGGTACTGCGACAACTTTGAACCCAATAGTCCTGGCAGTCCTAAAATGTGGACCAAAAATTGGGTTGGCTGGTACGTCTAAAATTCTTCTTCAAATTCTTATTTTTTGAAAGAAAAATTATTAGTTTTATCTCACATTTTCATCATTAGAGCTTATATCCATGTTTTTATTTTTTTGTTAAATTTAAGGTTCAAGAATTGGGGTGGCAAAGATCCTCACAGAATTGCCGAAGATGTTGCCTACTCTATGGCTAGATTTTTCCAATCCGGTGGTACATTCCAAAATTATTACATGGTAACAACAATTCACAGTTGAAAACATCAATCATTCATTCATGGTGTCCCTGATCTTAGTTAATTTATACTAAAGTGTGTGTACATGTTTTGCTTTTGTTTAGTATATCTCTGCACATGGACTTGTTGATAAAAAAGATATAGCTAGTGATACCAGTGACTATCTTTGGTACATGACGAAGTAATCACCCCCACTTAACTTTTTTCTTGGTTTTTAGGTTCCCTTGTCCTTCTTCATTGTTGTTGATCATACCTTCTTCTCTTTTTGTGACAGAATTTATCTCAAGAATGACGATCCAGTTTGGAGTGAAAATATGATTAGGATTGTTTAATATACATGTGTTAATTAACATTGTATTATTTGTGTAAAGAATTTTTTGATAACAAGTTCCAACCACTCTTTATTGAATAGGTTCCCATTGGGCCACATATGGAATTCACAATGATAAATTTGAGACAAAGATTAAGTTGAAACGTGGAACAATACCATAAGCTTGCTTAGTGTCACAGTCGGACTCCAGGTTCTTACTTATTATGGACCTTCATGGTTTAATTTGTCATTATAATAATAGTATTTTATTTTTTGCTATGGTACTGATCAATAATATGTTTCTATTATGATAAAATAGAACTATGGACACACTTTGGACTCTTTCTTCCTGCACCTCCATACCTTCTTCTCTCACCTCCATAAATTTTCAAATTTCCGAAAATGCCCCTATATAATATTCCGGATTATGTAATCCGGAAGTCATTTTTTAAATTTGTAATTACCTTCCGGATTACATAATCCGGTAGTCTTTTTTCAGATACATGATTACTTTTCGGATTACATAATCCAGAAGTCTTATTTAGCTTCCGGATTATGTAATCCGAAAAGTAATCATGTAAAGGAGTTTCCGAATTACATAATTCGGAAACTACTCTATGGGGGTGGCACAAGAAGGAGAAAAATGTATTTTCATGTTGTGTATGGAGGTGGCAGAAGAAGATATGGAAGTGCAGGAAGAAACAGTCCACACTTTGATACATGACATTCCAGTCTTGTTGGGCCAATCGAGTTGGTGAGTGAGAAAGGTGATGAAACTATCACTAAGGGGCTGCTTCTTCCTGCACCTCCATACCTTCTTCTCTCACCTCCATAGATTTTCGTATTTCCAAAACTACCCCTCTTTAATATTCCGGATTACATAATCCGGAAGTCAATTTTCAAATTTGTAATTAGCTTCCGGATTATATAATCCAGAAGTCTTTTTTTAGATGCATGATTACTTTACGGATTACATAATTCGGAAGTCATTTTTAACTTCCGAATTATGTAATCCGGAAGTCTTTTTCCAAATGCGTTTCCGGATTACATAATCCGGAAATTATTCTATGGGGGTGGCACAAGAAGGATAAAAATGTATTTTCATATTGTGTATGGAGGTGTCAGAAGAAAATATGGAGGTGCAGGAAGAAACAGTCTCACACAAATAAGGGATGGTCATGGATTTTGGAATATCCAATCCAAATTCAGATATTTGGATAAGTTTTAAATCCAAATCTATATTTTCTGTAAAAATAATTTGAATTTTTATAAATCTAAATCCAAATATTTAGATCAAGTTTTAAATCTAAATTCATATTTTTTAAAAACAGTTTGGGTTTTTATAATTTAAATTTAAATATTTGGATTGAATTTTAAATCTAAATTTATATATTTTTTTAAAAAATAAATAAATTGGATTTTAAAAGTATATCTATATTTTCTAAAAAATTAACATAATATTAATATAATAATATGTGAAAAAGATAGTTTAATATTATATAAATATTAAAAAAATATAATAAAATTATAATTTAATAATACTGAAAATTAACATTACAAATAATCATTATTTAGTGATACAGAAAAAGTAATTGTGTACAATTACAAACTATACATAAAATTGGTGATTTTTTTTAATATTATTGCTAAAGTAATGAGTGTAAAAAATCAACCATTGAATTTATATTTTATTGTATAGAATATCTTTTAAATGTAAATATATATTTTGATAAAAAAAATTTGGTAATATTATTGCATGCATATGGTCCCTCTCACGTGTATATAACTAAAGAAAATAGAAAATCTATGCATTATTTAAGTGAAGAAAATAAAATAAAAGATTGTTTATGAAAAAAAAGTAAAAAATCCAAACAAATTTTTCAAAATTTTAATATATGATTTTGTGACTGTTGAGTTTTTTTTTTTTTTATAGAAAGAGCTTTAGTTTTAACAAAATAAAATAAAAATAATATAAATAAATTATTCTAAGAATTAAAAAAGAGGATAATAAAGTATAAATGAAAAAGGAAGAAGAATGGAGAAGTATACGCAGGTGAAAAGAAGTGAGAAGCGTTAAGAGTTACTGTGTGGTATTTCTAAAAACATCTTCCTTATTAACTGGTGCAGAGGAATGTCCGTAGGTGATTGGTAAGTTAATAAAAGAAATAAAGCTTCATAATATACTTGACAAAGAATTAAATATAGATTGGAAATCTGGATTTTTTTAGTTTTTAAGATTTGTTTAAGTAAAATGGATATCTGATCTGAAAATTTGATAAAATGTGGATCAATATAAAAACTAAATTTAAATAAATGGATATTTAATGAATTCGATCAGTATAAAAATAGAGCAGTTTTGTTATAATTGGATTTTTTGTCCACCCCTACACACAAATGGTTATATAAAGTTGGAATCACAAATTCTTTAGTGAAAGAGCATAGAGGGAGTGAGAGAAGTTTCATATGGAGTTTGTCCTACCCTTACTTTCAAGAAATCTGCAACAAGGTTAAACAATATGAATCATGGCTCCTCTAGTGCTGGAGAAAAGGTAGACCAGATGGCAACTGAACTTGCGTAAGGAGCCAAATTAGGATTAAGAGTTTAGTTGTAATATGTTAAGAAAGTGAAACAATTTATATTTTGACAATTTAATTTACTTGTTGTTTGGATTAGTTTGACATTATCAACTTTGTTCTCAATTAATGAAAGAAGTCATCTTTTGATTATTATATTTATCAATTTTAATTATATTATGAAATTTAATTATAATATGAAATTAAATAATATTATGAAATCAAATTATAAAACAAAATAGAATAAATTATTACAAATATTAAAAATAAAATAAAATATTAAATACTCGCATTATGACAGTTGTAATGATTATTATAAATGACATATTATACCTATTAAGTGGCGTTTAAAATTGTCGTTATTTACACTGAAATTGGTTTACCCAATTTCAAAATTACGACATTTATAACTGACATATATTACGCGCTTAAAACTGCCACTTTATACAATGTATTATATGGCGCCTGATACAATGATTCTCAATTGACAGCCACATTAAAATTTGTGTATAATGTGGTGGTTATAAACGCTAGGTTATACGAAAATAACCGTCACCACATACATGTTTTTTTGCAGTGACTTAACATAAATTGGGGGTGTACTTAGCATAAATTGGATTTGTGCCAAGCCCACCTTTCATGACAAGTGCACCTAGGTTTAAGGGTTTTGTGACCTACCTTCTAGAAGGTTTCTCACAAATGACACCCCTACCCCTCTCACTCTTGCTCCCCAAGTCACTCTCTCTTATATAAAGGGTGTCTTGCCTCATGTAATTTACACATTGAATTTTGAATAGAAAAGAAACTCTATTAGAGTGTTTAGTGAGTCGAGTCTCCTAAAGGTTCTTGGGTCTTATCTTGTGAGTATAGTGCACTTAAAGTGGCGGCTCTTCACCATTCATCTTGGAAGCTCCCATCCTTCCAAGTGGTGTGATCCATCTTCCATTCCATAAGTTTTCTCTCATCTTTCTCTTTTCTTTTCTTCCATTATGCCTTCCATAATTCCATTTCCATTTGCTTATTTGTTCTTCATTTTTTATTCGACAATCATTTTGCTTCCTTCCATCAGATTATTAAAGAAAATTTGATTGAATCCCTTTTCAAATGTAGTTGAAATTGTGATACATGAAAATTTAACAAGATGATTGATTAGAACAAAGATTGACAAAAAAAAAAGGAATGAGACTAATTAAACGAAGTGAATGTGTGAATCTTAAATAGTTTTGAGAGTATTGTTGATGAATTGACAATTTTGGTTGCTTAATTTTTATTTTTGTTACATCATAAAAGATCATGAAGATGATTGAGGCATTTGTGTTAATTCGAAATCGAAGGCCAAATAGTCAACCTTTATCTTATTAGAATTCATGTTTATGTATCCCCTTTGAGCAAAGAATTTTTGTTATTATTGCAACTTAAACCAAGGAGAAAATAGATGCAATAAATATAGAAAAGGTAATGGTTGGTTCTAAATGTTGGAAGTTAAAAAAAGTGGAAAATAGGAAGAATCTATTCCTAATGATGGAAAAAAAAAGAGAAAGAAAAAGGGAAAGAAAAAAACAATTTCAAGTTGAAAATCATGAAAAGGTAGAAAGAAAAATGAGGAAAAGTGTGAAGTCAAAAGAAAATGGTGATTAGATAATACATATGTGCAATAATTGGATTGTAGGTATATTCTTCTTCTTTAAAATGTGCACTTTGTTGTTTGAAAAAACAATACTTTTTGGAAGCTCAACCTAATTATAACCCTGAAAAAGACCTCAAGATTCATGTTTATAACATGTTTATGATTTGAAGATGAAATGAAAAACAACTGTGATTTGTTATGATTCAGTAAAAATAGAAAGAAACACTTACCTGTGAGCATATGAGAAAAAATTCCATGATGAATTGTCAATTATTTGTTTTGATTTGATCCTGGAAGTTGAGTGTATCTATATTTTTATGTATTTGAATTTGGAAACATCATAAGTTTCTAACTTAATATGTTGTTTAGTGAATTAAGCTGCTTTGATATTTAAATTCAAATATATTCATTTACTTTTCTTGAGGACAAACAAGATTCTAAGTTGAGGAGAGTGATAAGTGTCTAATTTTAATAATATTTCATATTAAAATATAGGCACTTATGAGTATTAATTGCTAACATAAATATAAAATAATCCCTAATTTATGAAGTTATACCTTTTTACATATTTTATGATCTTTAATTGAATAAAAACATTTTATTTCCAGATTTGGTGTTAATTCCAGGTTTTTAGGGAAAAATGAAGATGACTAGGGTAAAAAAGAATAACATAAGCTAAAAGGAGAAAGCTGGAAGGCCCCAAAACACACAAATGCACAAAAAGCCCAAATGCACCACGCAAGAAGTCACTTAACCCTAGCAAATTAACAATTCTTATCGAACAATTACTACCTATTGCCATACGTAATGTTTTACCAAACAATATGACTGGAGTGGTAGTAGAAATGTGTTCATTTTTTCGACAATTATGTAGGAAAATTTTAAGTCAATTTGATCGTAATTAAGTCAATTTGATGTAGAAGTTTGTGAAGTAGAACGATGTCCACAATAAGACTTAAATGATTTTTTTCAGCAACTCTGACCAATTGACATTATTTAGAGAGGATAAAGACGAGTAATTACTAAATGAGGACAACAATGATGATGAACTTCATGAAAATGACTCATTGTTAATATGTTCATTCATCTACTATGTGCATGTATGAAGCTTTTAATATGTCTTCACTTTTAATATATCTTCACATTTAAATTATGTTTAAGTTTATTACCTTATTTTTATGTGCAGATATGCCTAAACATAAAAGAATCAAGAACTTGCTTAAGTCAGTTGTTGGTTCATACAAATCTGTGGCCAACCATGTAAACATTGATGATGTTGTCAAACCTTTGGTAGAATATTCAGCAAAAAGTTTGTATATTTTTTCCTTGATCTTTTCTAATTTTAGTTCCCAAGTAAGTGAATCAATTTTTCCAAAGCAAAAACCCAATGTTTCTAACTTCATCATTGGGTCTAAAATTGCACCAAATGCAAGTACAATGTTATATTCATCCCAATATTTCTAAAATTTTACTATAATCAATTTAGTCATGTTCTTAATTAGTACATCTTCATCCTTCACATTTTCCGTCAACAAACATTGAATTTTCTAAACTTGTAAAACATACAAGTTGGAAGTAGGATAACTTATAGCGAAAATCAAGTTAGTTATATCATAAAAGGGTAACAAGAACTTGCAAATTTTTCCATCTCTCTCTCGCTCTTCCTCTGAAAGGCAATATTTATAAGATTCATCAACCAAATGCAAGCTTCCAAAACACGTTGATATTTAAGAGCACTTTTAATCATCAAATATGTACAATTCCATCCTGTAGGGACATCAAGACACAACCCACATGATGCATCAATATCACTAAAAGTTTCAAGGCATTGTTTGAATTTCACCATTCTACTTTCTGAACCCCTCACATATTTGATACTATTTCTAATTTGGTCCAAAGCATCACCAAGCACCTTTAATCCTTCTTGAACAATTAAATTTAAGATGTGTGCACAACAACGAACATGAAAGAATTCACCACCACATATCAAACCATTTTGTAAAAGAAGTTGACTTTTTAAAGTATTTTGGAGAACATCATTAGCAAAAGCATTATCCAAAGTCATAGAAAACACCTTTTTCTCTACTTCCCAACTTGTAAAAATTGTTTAATTTTCTTAGCCAACTCAAAATCTGTGTGAGGGGGAGGCATATGACAAAAGTTCAATAGCTTGTTATTTAACTTCCAATTCAGGTCAACAAATTGTGCAGTCAATGATATAATCCCTCAGTATTAATAGATGTCCATAAATCAGAAGTTAAGCATATCCTACTAGGAATAGAAGGGAGCAATTCCTTAAGCATTATTTTGGCTTTCATATACATTCTCTCAATATCAGCCTTAATAGTGTTTCTAGAAACCATAATTGCATCAGGACACAAGTAGTTTATCGAAGTCCTAAGTTCGAGATACTCAACAAATTTGTAAGACAAATTTTGCCTAATAATTATATTAGACAACAATTTTTGATGTACAACTTGATCTATTTTTTTTGCCTTCAACTTTTCCTGCATATCTAAAATCATTTTACCCACATCTTCAGTTTTTCTTTTAACACATTTCATACCATGACGATTTAAATGAGAAGTATCATATTTTGTTCCACCAGTTACATATATTTTGTTGCAACTATTGCACTTTGCCCTTTCTTTTCCATCCTTACCCTCCCCAATCTTAGTAAAATACCTCCAACAATCATATGTGTTAGCCTTATCCTTTTTTTTTTTCAAGTTCAAAAATTTCAGATTGTTCCTCCATTTGAAACTCATAAAGAGGCATGCTAGTACATTCCTCATACATTACAATCCAATTTGCAAATTGAGATCCTATAAGAAAATATAGAATAAACATATAATCTAAAAATAATTCTATAATCTAAAAATAATTTATAATTTGGAAACAACTACAAAACAAAATGGAAACGAGTGACTTATGAAAAGGTTTATACGAGAGTATCATCTTTCCCTCCACGCTCAACTTTAGTCTAATAATAAGAATACAATCATTGCTATAAGATAATGTGGAATAACCATTGATGCAAACCCTATTGTTGTTAATAAATGGTTGTCTCTCTCACCACTTCTCTCACATGTACCTTTGTTTCTTGTCCTATGATTGATATAAAGAGGTTAGTCAAAAGCTTGAAAACCAAACAAAACATAAATCAACCATCGATGTGACATGCTATAAATCTAATAAAAAGAAAACAAGTAATAGTCAAGTTCTAGGAAAAACAAAAAACTTCTCAATATCATATGTTGCACATTCATTGTCTACAACTTTGCCTTTACAATCATGACAAATTACTCTCAAGTCTTAAGAACTTCCATCTTAGGTCAATTATAAATTTCCTGTTTTTCATCTTGTTGTAGACAACTTTTGGACCATAAGAGATGTACATCATGTTGGTGCATTTATGGTATCATGAAATTTTGTGTTTGTTTGATAATGTTTTTCTTTTAATTGTTTATTTTTCAAAAGATACTCAAAAAGTTCTATAAAATGAACGATTACTTTTTAAAAATAATTAAACTTTACATGCATTTACATTATCTCTTGGTGTGAAACAACATATAGAGAAATGAATAATAAGAAAGAAAGGTGCAAGGGCATTTATGTTCTCACATAGGAAGTACGAATACAATCCAAGAACTAAAACATTGCATGTTGGTATTCTCCAAATATGCTTATATTAGAAAATATCAACTTCTCTAAAGACTAAGTACGTGCTTGAGTACAATTTCTCTGTTCTTTTTCAAAATTTTGACATGAAAAGTTTGGTGAAAACACATTGAAAACTTGAATTGAACTCAAACATGCACTGATGGGCTAATGAATGGTTATAACTTTGGTAGAGAAATGATAGGAAAGCAGGAAAAGTCATACAAATCAACAACAAAATACATTAAGCATGCTACCGTGGTAAAACATTGATGAATAAACATTTTTCATCCTTAAGAAATAACTTTAAGAAATTGATAGAACGGTTATCCCTGAATGATGAAGGGCTTTGAAATCAACAAGGGCAAATAACCTGCGTGGAGTGGAGCCAGCGAAAAAGGCGTCGTTGTGCGTGGAGTGAAGGTAGCAGAGGGTGCAGGAAAGGAGGCTGGTGATTGTGCCGCTGTGCGTGGACTTGAGGCAGTGAAGGCGCCATGCGCGCGCGTGTAGTGGAGGAAGCGGAGCGGCGATGCCGTTTGTGCGTGCAGTGGAGGCAGCGAAACAAAGCGACGACACTGTGCGTCATGGTGAAGGCAAGGAAGGAGGAACGTGTGTGTGCATTGGAGGAAAACCTAATTTAGGTTGTTTTAATTTGTGTATGATGATGAGAACAAAGAGCATTGAGAAAGCAACACAACACTGCCACTACCAGCACACACACAAAATTAACTTTTTGTTTAGGGTCAGCGAGCCAACCCACCTCTTCTTGCTATTGACCCGCGCAGGCTACTATTTATGCAAGGTGGACTAAAGTGGGTCGGCAGGTTGAAATACTGAGCCCACCCTGCGTTTTTTAGTAGTGGGTTGCGGGTCGGCCCGCATGGCCTACTTGCATTGCCATCTCTACTTATGCAAACAGAGTTAATCCAATTTCAATCCATTATGTTCAATAATGGTCATTCAAGTGTTTACTAACGAGTGTTAAAACTCACGTTTACCGAGGGTCGAACACCCATAGACTCAATACCAACACATATCAATTGTCGAGGTCGAACACCCTCGAACTTCATACCAACACGTATCCATTGCAGAGGGTCGAACACTCTCAGACTCAATACCAAAACGATAATTTTATTCTAACCTAACAAATAATATAATATAAATTAATAATAAATACTAAATATACAAATTAAAATTCATTAAATTAATTATAAATACTAAATAATATAAATCTATTTACAATTTAACAATTTAATAATTTTATTCTAACCTAACAACTAACATAATATAAAATTCAATTAAAAATAAATACAAATTATAATAAATACAAAATATACAAATTAAAAATACTAAAAAATATTAAAAAAAATTAAAAACACCACCCACCTTATGCGTGAAGGCAAAGATGGTAAAGAGTAGCGGCGACGAACGGTAGCAACGGGCGAACGACATCGAAGGTGGCGGCTAGCAGTGGCGAAAAACAAATGGAGGCACAAGAAAACCAATGAAAACAACGTGCAAGGCAATGAAATAGTAATGAAAGCAAAGAAAACCTTCACCAATGGAGGAAAAAAACGAATAAGAGAAACAAAAAAAAACAAATAAGCAATGCGTGAATGAGTGAATGAAAGAAAATTACAATGAGTAGAGAGCACAAAGATGAAGAAGAAGTAGAGAGCACGAAAGCAAAGCACGAAGACAGCGCGAGAAGACAAAGGAAATACAAAAGCGTAATTGGTGCGCTACGAATTAGGATAATAAAATGAGTGTAAAACGGCGGTTCCTAGGTAAAACCGTCCTTTTACACCAAAGCTGCTTGGTCTAAAATGGCAGTTGTGAGTTAAATCAATGTTTTAGACCAAAGCGTTGGTATAAAACGACGGCTCCACCCACAACTGCCGTTTTAGGCAAAGCAGTTTTGGAGTAAAATGACGGTTTAACCTTAAACCGCCGTTTTACACTCCCTTTAATTTAAAAAATGTCAATGCATTTTGATAGACAGCGTTTGATAATAGAAGCATTGTAAATTTATTATTGTAAATGGACTTTTTTTGCACTAGTGACCATAAATTTCAAAGTCATTCCGAATTTTTTTCAGAAATAGTCGGGACAAGACATGGTGTATTACTGAGGATAACTTGTAAAAATATTTCATGGAACAAACTATATTTTGCTATATATGAAACAATCAGTAGGAATATTAGAAACGATATACAGTAGAGTATAAACTTTTTAATTAAAATAAATATATATTTTATATGTTCAAGTTAATTATTTCGTATTCATTATTCTAATAATAAAAATGAAATACTTTATTCATATATATTAGAGTAATATTAACTTTATTGTAAAATATAAACATCTATAATTCATAAATGCCGTGTTCGAAAAGGAAGTGAGGTATGGGAGGTGAGAGGATTTATTTTGTTCTTATGTGTTGCCAAGTGTTTTGCAGCGATCCTTCTTTAGCTTTCCTTTGTCACATGCATACCTTAAACATACTATGCAACGCAAATGATTCTTCAGACAGTGATGATATATTTCAAGCAAAAAGTTGTTAAAATATCAATTTTCCTCAAGTCACTTGAAAATATCTAGATATTTATGTAGCACACCTTTTGGTTATTATAAATACACCGAGCTAATGAGATTTTATATCACACAAAATTACCAAATTATATATGGAAACTCAGGGTGAAGAGCATGCTTCAAAGTTGTTTCGAGCTCAAACCCATATTTGGAATCATATGTTCAAATTCATAAACTCTTTGTCTCTTAGATGTGCTATTGACTTGAGCATACCAAATATCATACACAACTATGGCCAACCTATGCCACTCTCAAAACTCATTTCTTCATTACCACTCCACCCTTCCAAAACCTGCTTTATCAGCCGCTTGATGAGAATTTTGACTCATTCTGGTTTCTTCTCTGAACACCATGCCACCCAAAATGAGCCTGAAGTGATGTATGTGCTAACTGATGCATCTAAATTACTCCTAAAGGACCAGCCCTCCAGCATGGCATCTTTGTTACAGCTCATAGTTGATCCAGTTTATATTAATACATGGTATCAACTCTCTACTTGGTTCACAAATGAAGACCCTACACCATTTCACGCTGAAAATGGGATGACATTTTGGGATTTTGCTAGGTGTAAGCGTGAATTCAATAACCTTTTCAACGATGCCATGGCTAGTGACTCTCATTGGGTTTCTAGTGTAGTGATTGAGAAATGTGAGGGGGTGTTTAATGGATCAAAGTCATTCGTTGATGTTGGAGGGGGAACAGGGACTATGGCTAAGGCCATTGCTAAGTCATTCCCACAACTAAACTGCATTGTATTGGATCTGCCACATGTTGTTGCTGACTTGCAAGAAACTGAGAACATAAAATATGTTGGAGGGGATATGTTTGAAGCAATTCCTTCAGCTGATTCCATTATGTTGAAGGTAAATATATATATATATATATATATATATATATATATATATATATATATATATATATATATATATATATATATATAAAAGTGTAAAATTGTCTTTATTATTGTATAATGGATTTTTTCATGCATTTAACTCATATGTATGCTCAATAATTATGTAATTTGATAGGGCGTGGGTCACCTATTTATTGGAGGAATTAGGCCTTTTTGTTTGTGTGATTATATTAACACGATTTTTTCACTTAATTCTATGATACTCCGTATAATTTGTCTTTAATCCTTTCTAAATCTTGTGTTTAAGGTTTATTGTGTCGAGGGATCTCAGCCCGATTGTACAATAACAGTGCTGATTTTTATTTTTTTTGGTTTGAGATTCTTATCATTTGTACTTTGACGATGAAGCAGTGGATAATGCATAACTGGAAGGACGAAGAATGTGTGAAAATACTGAAAAATTGCAAGGAGGCAATAACTAACCAGGGAAGGGTTATTATCATAGATATGATCATGGAGAATAAGAAGGAAGAGGATGAATTAACTGAGACGCAGTTTTTCTTTGATATGCAGATGATGATGTTGTTCGGTGGAAAAGAAAGAAATGAAAAAGAGTGGGCCAACCTGATTTTCTCTGCTGGCTTCACTGACTACAAGATTATTACTAACACTCCAGGCATACTTTCTATCATTGAGATCTATCCCTAGTATGTTATTGCTGCTAAACAACTGCATGAGCAGAACTAAACTACCAATGTTTGTCAAAAATTTCTGTATTTTTTATTTTTCTGTTTAAGTTTAATTTTCTAGTATTAGAATAAAATATAATTGTTTGTTGTTGTGAGTTAATGTCATTATATGGTAATGAATATTGTTCTGCTAACGTTCACGTACATTTTCTTTCAAAAGTAGTTTATGAGATGTTGATTTAGATGTTCCTTTTTTTTTTTCATTTCGGTGAAGATGTTAGAAAATGACTTACCCTAATGAATTAATGCTAAGCATGGAGATTGAGGTTATTAAAATTATCTATTGTTAGCTAAATGTGGGTAACACCAATTATTGGTGATATAGCGCAAAAACATAAGAGTCTTTCTCCTGCCAATCAGGCAATGCTTAGAGTATATTGCCTTGTCTCTTCCCGTCGCTTTCCAGAATCCTGCTTTTGAAGCTCTATTTGTCCGAGTTCCAGTTGGGTATTTCTTATCTTTATGACTGAAGAAATACCAGTCACTTTGTTCATCTGTTCCCATTTTGCATAACTCTGTTTACATCATAGTAACAAATCTCATCATTATACTATTTTGCATACTATACATCTTCTTTTATATGGAGGGAAGCAGAGCAAACGTCACAGTGAGATGCGGAGGCCATGGCCTTGGCCGTAAGCCTCCTGTGATGTCTAATGATTTTACAATGTTTTTCTTCTCTAACTTCCCCAACGGATTTGGAGAAATGGATATGTTAAAAATCTTCCAAAGATGGAAAGGGTGAAAGAAGTTTTCATTTCGCGCAGACTGAATATGTGGGGTAGAAGATTCGGGTTTGTGAGGTTCTTTGATGTAAGAAATGTGGGGAAACTGGAGAGGGAGCTTGATCAAATATGTGTAGGGAATAGAAAACTCAACGTGAACGTTCCGAAATATCGTCGTCGCCAAGAGGAGCGACCTAGGGTGGAGAGAATGGATGCTCGTCATCTGAACATGGAAAGGCCCAAATATGAGAAGATGAAGACAGCGGTTAAAAGTGAAAACATACACAAGAAAGGGAAGGAGGTATGGGTGGATAAAAGGGAGAAAAAATCTTTTGTGGACGTTGTTAGAGGCCACGTATGAAGAGACTGGAAGGAAATAGGCTTTAAAAAACAGACCCTCAACTTGCCTTGGATGGAGAGTAGTGTAGTTGGCCAATGCATTGTAAGTCTGAGTTTTGAACAGTTGGAAAAAGAATTTATAAGAGGAGGGATGAATATGGTTAGAGTGAGATCTTTCGGGGACAACGTAGCACTCCTAACACCTAGAGAAGGAGAAAACATGGAGGAGCTGATTAAGTTGAATAGAGAGTGGTTTGATAGCTTTTTTGTAAGTATCGAACCTTGGACTGTGTCAAGAGTTGTGAGCCACAAAAAAGTTTGGGTAAGGTGCTATGGATTACCGATCTCCCTATGGAATAAATATTGCTTTGCACGAGTGGTCGGTGAAGCAGCCACTCTCATCACTATCGACAATGCTACACTGCTGTGGCAAAGAAGATGAAGATTAACGACCAATTACTTAGTATTTCTATTGTAGAGGAGCTTCCACTTTTCACAGTAGACCATTGCAAAGGTTGCCATCACTTCTATGAGTCTTTTGATAGTATCTCCTCATAAGATACCTATGTTGAAGAATCTATCTTCTATGTGGAAAGTGGTAAGGAGGAGCACAGTCACAGGGTTGGGGAGGATTTCCGGTTAATCGGAAAAGAGGTTGGGAAAGGGAAGGGGGTAGGTGAAGAAAAGAATAAGTCAAAGGTTCTAAAGGAGGAAACTTCTTCTGGCAACAGGGTGTGTTAGCAGAAAGGTGATAAATCTGTCATGGATATGGAAACGCAGAAGCAGAAGGCTTTTGAGGAACCTAGGCTTGTCAACTCTTTTGATCAAGCATGCGATTTTGCCTCTTACATACCCTGCACCCATGCTGACCTGGCAAGGGTAGTGGTGGACTTAGAAAGCATGAATACTTTCAAAGTAAATGAAACGATTTTGGGCCTAAGTAAGAAATTGGAGGCCTACTAAGTGGAGGGACAGGCGGAAGCAAGATCTGGTGGATCCGGGTCAAGGCCAATACAAATGGATTACGGGTCGAAGTGTGACGAAGGAAGTAGTTCGGATGGTAATGATGGTTCGCAAGGAGGGTCGAGTGTGAACTCCTTTCAGGAGGAGCGGAATGGCATGAAGAAGAGAAGCAACTTTGGTAACACTGGAACGAAAAGTGGGACGATGGAGAAGAACTTGGCACATATGGAGCTACAAAACTGCGGCCAGCCTTGCGAAGCCGAGGAAAACGCAATCGGGCCAGGGATGCTGTGCGAAGGAGGAGGTCTCTCGTCAAGCCCAGAAGAAGGTGAAGCGTCAGTGGGAAAACTCTAAAAAACCTACCAACGTCAACGCAAAATGAAAAGTCTAATGGAATTGGGAGCGTCAAACTCTCACCCTAGGTGCTCCGCAAGACTACACGCAAAAATCTCGCAGGCTGGTAGCTCTGTTCAATTCAGGCAAGGTATGTCCTCTACATCTCTATCTGATGGGGATATTGACAACTGTAACCAACGGATGTTTGTATCCGACTTGGTGGTGGAACCGTCAAACCTCTGGGAGATCAGTAGACGGCTAGGGATGAGGTGCCGTGGGGATGAACAGGAGGTTGTCAAGGAATATTCGTGTATGGAAACAAGAGATTTGGAGTTTATGGGAAATGTCGAGGAGGGTAAGAAGGATGGGTCTGTATGATTATAGTAAACTTAAACATTAGAGGTTTGGGGGGAGCTACAAAAGCACGGTATATGAGACATATTATAGGAAGGGAGGGAACAAATTTTGTCTGCGTGCAAGAAACTAAGTCTTAAGAACTCTCAGATGGAAGATGTTTTTCTCTTTGGGGGGATAATAAGGTGGGGTGGATGCATAACAAAGGAAACAATGGAAGTGGAAGTGTGTTGTCTATGTGGAATAAAGAAGCCTTTGAATACGAAAATCATCTGATGGGAACAGGCTTTATTATCATATTCGGCCATTACATAAAATCTTCCTTTAGGTGTGTGGTGGTAAACGTCTACTCTCCATGCACGCTGAATGGTAAAAAGAGTTTATGGGAGGACCTTTCTAAAGTAAAAATGGCTCTCCACAAACCAGTTTGGTGCTTTTGTGGGGATTTCAACGTGGTAAGAAGCATAAGTGAAAGGAAAGGCGTCAGTGGTAGGGGAGAGCAGACAAATGAGTTAATTGGCTTTAATAGTTTCATTGACTCCATCTTTCTACTGGAGTTACCTCTAGTAGGTAAGAAGTTTACGTGGTTTAAACCTGATGGAACGGAAAAGAGTAGAATTGATAGTGTTTATAAATGAATAGTGGTTACAGCTTTGGCCCATGAGTAAGCAATATGTTTTAAGAAGGGAAGTGTCAGACCATTGTGCTCTGGTGGTTAAGTCTGAGGAGAAAGACTGGGGTCCCAAACCTTTCAGAACCATTGATGCTTGGCTCCTGAAGAGAGGTTTCAGCAGGATGGTGCAAGACAAATGGCAGTCCTACTCGGTGCAGGGGTATGGCTTGACGAAGATTAAAGAAAAGCTGAAACTCCTCAAATCAGATCTGAAGTCTTGGAACAGGGATGTTTTTGGTAACCTTGACACTACCAAGAGGAGGATTCTACAGGATCTGGAGGCTCTAGACTGTCAAGATTGCTTTGGGGGCTTAGTGGAAAACGATAGATTGAAAAGATTGGAGTTGTTTAGTCGCTTGAAAGAGAATGATAAGAAAATTGAATCCCTCAACTGTCAGAAGGCGAGAGCTAACTAGTTCAAGAATGGTGATTCCTGTACTAGGTTCTTTCATTCTTCTTTGAGGTGGAGAAGGCTCAGAAACGAAGTGAAGGGTGTCCAGGTGGGGGATCATTGGTGTGAGGAACCAAGCATTGTCCGTTCAGAAGCGAAGAAGCTTTTCGAAGCTATATTCAAAGCAACGAAAGATTTAGGGGTAAGACTGGATGAGGTTGAGTTCAAGTCGCTATCTCCGATTGATAATGAGGGCCTCCTAGCATTTTTCTTTGAGAAAGAGATTAGGGATGCAGTATGGTAGTGTGAAGGTACAAAAAGTCCTGGACCAGATGGTTATAACTTCAACTTCATCAGAAAGAACTGGGAGTTGCTAAAAGAAGATATTGTGGCAGCGCTGCCCCTGTTTCATGAGACGGGAAGTATCCCGAAGGGCTGTAATGCCTCTTTCATAGCTTTGGTTCCTAAAGTTAGGGACTCGTCCAAGCTTGAGCAATATAGACCCATCTCATTAGTTGGAGCTTTGTACAAGATTATTTCGAAGGTTTTAGCTAGTACAATGAAAAAGGTGTTGCCCTTTTTGATAGATGAATGTCAATCAGCCTTTGTGAAAGGAATAAGGATCTTAGACAGTGTTCTTATGGCCATTGAAGTTGTCAAGGATTTAAGGAGAAATGGGAGAAGAGGGTTGTGCCTAAAGGTGGACTTCGAAAAGGCATATGACTCGGTTAGATGGGCATTCTTATATGATATGCTATCTAGGATGGGGTTCCACAACCTCTGGATCGCATGGATTAAAGGATGCCTGGAATTCGCCATTGTGGTTGTGTTAGTCAATGGGAGCCCTACGGATGAATTCAAGCCAAGTAGAGGGTTGAGGCAAGGAGATCCACTTGCACCCTTCTTGTTCCTAGTTGTAGCTGAAGGCCTCGCTAGGATAGTTAGATGAGCTAGCAAAACCAGTTTGCTGACGGGCCTCAAGTTTGGAAGGAAGGAGATAGAGGTGTGCATTCTCCAGTTTGCGGATGACACTCTTTTTCTATGTGAAGACTCTCTCAACAACATGGTAACCTTGAAGGCCATCCTAAGGGGGTTTGAATTAGCCTCAGGGTTGAAGATCAACTTCCATAAGTCAAAGCTTGCAGGCATCAATGTTCAAAGTAGTGATGTAGCATGTTACACAAAGACGTTGAATTGCAATCAGATGGGGTTACCATTTAAATATTTGGGCCTTGAAGTGGGAGGTAACCCAGGAAGAAGCAGTTTTGGGATCCGGTTGTTAACAAGTTAAAAGCAAGGCTCAGTGTGGAAAGGGAGATTTTTATCCTTGGCGGGGAGAATTTGTCTTATTAACTCTGTCATATCTGCTATACCTCTGTATCATCTCTCCCTTTTCAAAGCCCCTGACCTAGTCTGCAAGAGGATTACTTCTACCCAAAGGAGATTCTTGTGGGGTTGGGGGAAAGTAAGTAAGCCAATTTGTTGGGTTAGTTAGGAAGATGTGTGCAGACCTAAAGAGGAGGGAGGATTGGGTTTAAGAGAAATACGAAAGTTTAATCATGCTCTCCTAGCTAAATGGAGATGGCGTTGTATCTCTCAAGAGGAGGGAAGGTGGAAGGAGATTTTGTACTCAAAGTATGGGCTGGAGCCTAGAAGTGTCCATACACCAGTCAAACTCCAATCTTGATGGTGGAGAGATCTCCACAAAGTATGCAAGGAGGGATGAGGAAAAGGATGGTTTCAAGAAGAATTAAGCTGGAAATTAGGGTATGGAGACAAAGTAAAATTCTGGGAGGAGGTGTGGGTTGGGAGTTTTGATCTCAAAACCTTGTTTCCTAGACTGTTCTCCCTATCCTTAAACCAGGGACAAACAGTGGATGAAGTTGGCGTGTGGATTAATTCGGAATGGAGATGAAGGCTGACATGGAGGCGTCCCAGATTTGAGTGGGAATCCTCATTGGAAGCAGACCTCTTTACGCTGCTATCAGGGGTACCAATGAAAAGGAATGACGTGGATGTGCAGGTGTGGGGGAAGGAAGTACCAGGCTTATTTTTTGTGAATTCTGCTTATGAGTGCCTTGCCAAGTAGTCTCGTGGAACCCAATCCGACGTGTTTAATATTCTTTGGAAGGCTAAGGCATTCCCAAATGTGATCATGACAGCTTGGAGAGTGTTGTTGGATAGAATCCCAACAAGGGTGAGTTTGAGCAGGAGAAAAGTGATGATGGACTCTACGCTATGTGCAATGTGTCAGGTTAAGGAGGATTCTTGTCAACATCTCTTCTTGGAGTGTAAATACGCTCAAAGTGTATGGTCCTTATGCTTCAAATGGATAGGTATCTCTTCTGTTCAATAGAATGACTTAAATCTGCACTTTATGAGTTTCTATCTGAGCAATGCTAGTAAGAAGCAAAATCTGGTATGGAAAGCTGTTTGGGCATCTGTTATTAGGTGTATCTGGGATCAAAGGAACCTGATTGTCTTCAAAAAAGGGTTAGTAAATGCGGAGGAGGTGTTTCAGAAGGCTCAACTCAAATCCTGGCTCTGGATGAAGCACAAGGTGCATTCCTTTACTTATTCTTTCGTAGACTGGATTCTAAATCCAATGCTAGTTATAATTAGGACTCCCAGGAGCCAAGAAATGTTATGTTTATGGCCTATGCTGGATTTAAATCTGGTTGGAGGTGTTTGTGGGTTTGTCACGTTTTGCAGCTAGTGTAAGATGGAAATGGCATATATACAATCTGCCCTTGTCACTGTGGTGCTTGTAATTTTGATCTGGCTTATCTAGTATTAGGCTTATACACCACAAGAGAACCTAATGCATGGATTATGTTAAGCCATAACTGCTTGTCGGTGCCTCTGTATCTAGGTGAAACCATGGACTGTGGAAGCTGCTGGAGAAGGTCATGTAAGGAATGTTATATCACTCATCTTATGCACGAAGTGAAAGATGGAGGACATCCAACTTTTGTCACCGCACCCTCAAATTCTTGGTCTGCACTGAAATGGAAGGAAGTAAACAACTAGAGGAATCAATCCTTTGTCCATAAATTCTGTTAACTCCCAGTGTAGTTGTTGGACCTTTGATTGTTTTAGGGTGCAGCCAATGCCTTAACATGGAGCAACTGGAAGGAGATGAAGAGCCACTAAAAGAAGTAGTTGCCTGGTTTTGCAAGGGAGTCAAAAGGAATGTTAAGGACATGATGGAGGTATCTTTTATGGTGTGTTTTGGTGTTCCAATCTGCACCTCTTATAACAGACCAATAGAGGCAGGGTGTTTGCTGGTGTAGGGTTCTTTATGCAGAAAACAACAACTTTGTTTTATTTATGTGGTGTTTGGTTGATTTGGAAACCTCTAATTGTGATCCTTGATATGTGTAAAAGGGTTGGGATACCCCTATTGTATCCCTCTTAATCTATTTTATTCTTTGTTGATAAAAAAAATTTGTTAGCTAAATGTTTCAATTTCTTAAAAAAAATTATTACTGGTAATTGATAAGTATAAATAAGTTTTGCAACGTTGAATTCATTAAAAACTTCCAGGACATCCTTGGTATCATAAGAAAGATTTAATAGTCTCACAATTTTATTCAGTTTGAAAGATATGCCGGAATCATTTTACACGAAAAATTAGGTAATTTGCCAATTTTATCCATTGAGAAAGATGTGTTGAAAAAAATACTCACATTAAAAAAATAATTTCTTATGAAGATAGTTTATCACGATAAACAAAAATATCAGTAAAAAATATTAAAATTTGTGACAAAAAGTATTATTTCTAAAAACGTTACAGAAATCGTCACAAAGGTGAATTAGTGGAAAAACTTGGGAAACTAACAATTTACATTCAAATATGCATTACAAAAGTTTTCACAAAATGAATAAAATAAGATTAAAATAAAAAGATTTTACTTCAAATGGCCCAAAGTGTTGTGTCCCCGCGGTGCAGCTTAAAGTAAAATATTTGATATTTTAAGCATATTCAATCTCAAGAAGTGTCGTATATATCATCACCCTTCTTCACGCGATATAACTTAAGCAACAAATATTATCCTTTTAGTGGGAGTATACTAACTTAAAAATATTTTTAGTGTTTTCGATTCAGTATTCAAACTCAAGCAACTTCATGTGAATGCTTAATCGAAGGTATGCAAATTGCCAATCTTCACATTCTAAAATAGTTGCTTAAAGAGACCTTTTATAAATGCTTAATCAATGCAAACCCAATAAGTGTTTCACTTTGAACATTCATGCTTGAGGGAATTCACATGGGTACATAAATGGTTTTCCATAAGTGCTTTAACAATTGAATCCAAGATGATGAACTTATTATACATTATTCACTTAGAACGATCATTACTAGGGGTTTTAATTTGTGACATACAACAAATTTAAATTTTTTAAGGATTGTGCTTCGAGCATGCACTCTTAAATAGTTATTAATGTGCACTTAAACTTAGCAAAAATATGTAAGCTAATATAATTCACATAGTTGCGTAGGCAAGAGGGACAAAATTAATGTGAGTTGATTTTAGGTTGATTCATTAGATGACACTTTTTAGAATTAGGATCTGGATTATTTAAGCAAGTAAGGTCAGTAATCTAAGGAAAATCCCCACTGGACGTTAACTTAACAAATGTTAAGTAGATGTGAAGGTTCATTTCCAAAAGATCCAAGGAAAAACACAAGAATAGGTGATTATGAATGTCAATTAGTGGTGCGGATTCAATAATACAAAACAATTAATATGAACCGAATGAAAACACAATTAAAGGACAATGAACCGATTGAAATCATCAAACAACACAAATCAACCGATTAGATTCAAGAACAACACAAATTCTACCGATTGAAAACAAGAACAAATGAACAAGACATGTTTAGAATTTGATATGGAATGGAAATGGAATTAGAAGATGAATGATAGGAAAACTTATGTGGTTGAAGCAAGGGAAGAGGTACACGCCACTTGGAAGGTGAAAAGACTCCAAGATGAGTGATGGTTGCCGCCATTTGAGAGCTTCCCAAAGACTCACAAGATAAGACTAGGAAAGGGGAAACAAGTCTCACAAATTCAAACTCAATTTGAGTATAGTAACTTTAAATTTCAATGTGTCTTTACATGAGTCAAGCACCTATATTTATAGCTTTAGAGGGCCGGACTTTAAGGTGGGAATTTTTAAATACAAACCATTGAAAATGGCGTTAAAACTAAGTCACATGGAAGGTGTGACTTCACATGGAAAGTGTTGTTGAAGATGGTTGTTGCCCCTTCAAAAGATTGTGTTTGATGAAGACTTCTATGTACATTTCATGTGTATTTTGCTTTGCTTTAAGTGTGTCTTAGTTAGTGCTTAGAGGTTGTCTAAGAGTGGGCTTTTTGCTGAGTAACTCACCTCATAACCACTGGCCATGTGATAAGAACAAGCATAAGTTTTCTTAAACTGTTTTTCACATGTTTTATAAAAAACACGTTTACTGCATAAAAATAAATCTGTTCTTTTCTAAATAAACAAATTCATTTTTACACTAATGCCTTGGCTAAGTCTTGTGAAAACTAGATTTTGTGCATCAGGTATTTTGACTAAGTCTTCTTCTTTTCAAAACGACTGAGTTTTAAATAGTTAAACTTTCTCTGTTTTCGTTTTGAAAAATAAATTTGTTCATCTATAAATGAATAGATTCTTTTTGTCTCTGGTGCCATGTCAAGCTTAAACGTTTTCAGTTTTATCTCTGCACCAGAATGGTTGACTAAGTCTCCTCACTTAACAAATTCTCTAACTGCTTTTTGAAAATAAATCTGTTCATTTTATTTTCAATCTGTTCATTTTATAACAGCTTTAACTGTTTTTCAAAAATCTGTTATAAGTTGGTTTTCTATAAAATGAAAACTTGTTTCTGAGTTTTATAATCGTTCATACATTTGCAAAAACAAGTTGTACAGCAGAGAATCAAAAGTTTACAAAGGATTAGCATTTGTTCTTCAAAGATTTCAAAAATCACAAAGTGCTTGTTCTTGGTTTGGTCTCAAAAGCTTGGTGTGAGGTGCTGCTACTGTTCTAGCAATCTTGCCTACTGGTTTAAGGCAGATCTTTGTATCCTCAATCAGGTGTAGTCGTTTCACTTCTCATTGCTTGTAATAGTTTGGTTGAACACTCTTCTTGATAGGTTTTCTTGGAGAGTGTGTGTGTGTGAGCTGAAATAGGTTTTTTCAGCAAGAGTACCTAAGTTCTTGTAGGTTTCAAGAACAGTTGGAATTGTACTTGGTAGTACTGTGTTTTAGTGATTTCCACCTAGTTTTGGTGAAGACTGGATGTAGCTCAGTTGAGTGAACCAGTATAACTGCTTGTGTTCATTCTCTCTCACTCTCTGCAATTTCGTTTCTGCATAATTGATAAAACAGCAAAGAAATAAATCTGTTCAATTGAAAATAAATCTGTTCTTTCTGGGCACTGTGCATACTGTTCTTAATTTCTGAAAAAGTTGTTTGATTCTGATAAGAACATATAAAATCTGCTAAAAGCCACTGGAACAGATTGACTGTGATAGGTTGCTCAAGAAATTGTCAAAGCTATTAATTGAACCTTAAACAATTGCTTAAAGCTGAAGCTTGCTGTTCTGTGATTCATTGTTCTTAATTTCTGGAAAACTGTCTGGTTTCAATAAGAACACTGATAATCTGTTAAAGGCTAATAAAACAGGTTGTGTGTGATAGATTGTCTCACTAATTGTCAAGCCCTTAACTGAACCTAAATCACACGAATTGCAATTAAGGTTTGCTGTTTTTGTGTTTCACTGTTTTTCAATCTGATATCTGTGTGTGCATCTGGAAAATCTATCTACATAATCTTGTGATTAACCTTGCTGTATTAAAAGCTTTTCAAACAAAAACAGTGCTGAAATAAATCTGTTCATTTTCACATAAATCGATTTATTTTCTGTAAAACTGTGTTAAACACTGTTTTTGCGAGAAAGTTTTAAAAGGTCAATTCACCCCCCGTCTTGAGCTTTGGCACTATTAAACCCAACAATTGGTATCAAGAGCTAGGACTTGTATTTTAATCAAGTTTGTTTGTAATAATGTCTGAGTTTAATGTGCTTTTTGCTGAGGGTTCTGCTGTTAATAGACCACCAATGTTCAATGGAATGAATTATGCATTTTGGAAAGTTAGAATGAGAATTTTCATGGAATCCATTGATGCATTAATTTGGGAAGCTGTGGTCAATGGACCTTATGTGCAATGCAGGTTGTCAAGGATGAAGAAAAGGTAAAGTCAAGATCAGAATGGAATGAGACCGAAAGGAGGAAGGCTCAACATGATCTTGTGGCCAAGGACATCATAACCTCTGCATTGACAATGGATGAGTTCTTCAAAATATCTCAATGTAAGTCAGCTAAGGAGATGTGGGAAGTCCTAGAAGTGACTCATGAGGGTACTGAAGATGTGAAAAGGTCAAGGAAACATGCTCTCATCCAAGAATATGAACTGTTCAGAATGCAACCCGAGGAGAGCATTGCTGATGTGCAGAAAAGATTCACCCATATTGTGAATCACCTCACTGGCTTGGGAAAAGAATTTGACAGAAAGGAACTCAACATAAAGATATTGAAGTGCCTCGACAGAAGCTGGCAACCAAAGGTGACAGCTATCTTTGAAAGCCGTGATCTGTCAAAGTTGGGAACTGCTGCACTGTTTGGAAAGCTGATGGAGCATGAGCTAGAGCTCAAAAGACTTAAAGAGCAGGAAACAACAGAGAGAAAACCCAAAGGTCTTGCACTGAAAGCAACTGAACTGAATGAGATCAAGGAAGAAAAAGAAGATGCTGAAGATGATGATACAATCAGCCTTCTTACAAAAAGATTTAGCAAATTCCTGAGGAAGAAAAGCAAAAATAGGAACCAGCAGAAAAGAAGGTATCCTAAATCCAATGATTCAAATTCCTCTAAATATACTTGCTTTGGATGTGGCAAAACAGGGCATATCAAAACAGATTGTCCAGACAATCAAACAAGGGACAAATCTGCCAGCAAGAAATTTGAAAGGAACAAGGGAAGAAGAGCCTACATCTCATGGGAGGAAAATGAAGCATCCTCAACTAGCAGTTCTTCAACAGAAGATGAGGAGAACAATCTGTGCTTCATGATGAAGGATGAGGAGTCAAGCTCTGATTCAGTAAGTAATTTTTCTGCTGATTCTGATAACTATGATGATTTGCTTGCTGCCTTCAAGGAAACACATGATGAAGCAAATAGGCTAGCTGTAATATGCAATAAGTTGCAAAAGGTAAATAATGTGTTGGCACCTAAAGTAAAAATACTTGAGGAAGAATTGCATAAGGCCAAAACAGATTTGGTAAGCCTTGAACTAACTTGCTTGCATGCCTCTATTAAATCCTGTGAAAACTGCAAAAAATTGGAAAAACAAGTGGAGTATTTGCTGAAAACCCTTTCCAATTTCACCAAGGGAAGAAAAAACCTTGAGTCTCTCCTTGGATCACAGAATGCTGTTTTCAATAAGAATGGACTTGGTTATACCCTTGGAAATGTAACCAATGTCAAAAAGCTTTCAAGTTTTTTTGTTGCAGCAAAATCAGGTTTTTCAGCTTTTAACAGTGGGAAAAAGGCATCTCACGTAACCTGTTTTTATTGCATGAAATCTGGTCATACATCTAGGTCTTGCATTGCTAGAAAGCATCTTGTTCCTAAGAACTTAGCAAAATGGCTACCAAAGAGAAGGTTTTAATCTGTGCTGGACCCTATATTGAAAAGGGTACCATTTGTATCATTTTTTATTCTGTTTTGCAGATTGGCAGCAAGAAAAATCAGTGGTACTTGGACAGTGGCTGTTCCAAGCATATGACTGGAGATCTTACAAAGTTTACCAGCTTGAAGCTCAAAGCAGAAGGACATGTAACCTATGGTGATAATAACCGAGGGAGGATTTTGGGCAGAGGAACTGTTGGAACAGGGAATTCAACAACCATTGAGAACGTGTTGTATGTAGAAGGACTCAAGCATAGTCTTCTCAGCATAAGTCAGCTTTGTGACAAAGGATACAAAGTGAATTTTGAGTCAACTGGCTGCACAATCTCAAGTAATTCATCTAGTAAGGTACTGTTTACTAGTAAGAGAGTTAATAACATTTATCTGTTGAATATCATGGAAACTAACTCTTCAAATGAGTGTTTGCTGTCCAGAAGTGATGAGTCTTGGTTGTGGCACAGGAGGTTAGCTCACATACACACAAATCACTTGAATAAATTGAAATCTAAAGATTTAGTTTCTGGTTTGCCTAACATTAAATTTCAGGACAACAGGCTTTGTGATGCTTGTGTGAAAGGTAAACAAATCAAATCCTCTTTCAAGTTAAAGGATATTGTCTCTACAAAAAATCCATCGGATGTGTTACATATGGACTTATTTGGTCCATCTAGAGTTGCTAGCTTGGCTGGAAATTTGTATGCTTTAGTTGTTGTGGATGATTACTCTAGATTTACATGGACTTTATTTCTTGCACATAAACATGATGCTTACACTGCCTTTAAGAAATTAGCAAAAATTCTGCAAAATGAAAATGGTTGCTGCATTAAATCAATTCGAAGTGATCATGGGGGAGAGTTTCAAAATGCTAAGTTTGAGAGGTTCTGTGAGAAGCATGGGATAGCTCATACCTTTTTAGCCCCTAGGACACCCCAACAAAATGGTGTAGTTGAAAGGAAAAATAGATCACTAGAGGAACTAGCTAGAACTATGTTAAATGAATCTAAGCTTCCTAAGTATTTTTGGGCTGATGCAGTTTATACTGCAGGTTATGTCTTAAATAGGACCTTAATAAGACCAATTCTTAAGAAAACCCCATATGAATTGTATAAGGGCAGAAAACCTAGTGTGAGCCACCTTAGAGTATTTGGGTGTAAATGTTTTGTACTGAATAATGGCAAAGAAAGTCTTGGTAAGTTTGATGCTAAATCTGATGAAGGTGTGCACATTGGTTATGCTTTGAATGGTCATGCATATAGAGTCTTCAATAAAAGGTTGCTTATAGTAGAAGAATCAATGCATGTTGTTTTTTATGAAACTGATCATAGCCTATCTAAAACTGCTGATGACCTTGACAGTAATGAATTTAAATCTGTTTTAAATCAAAATGAATCGATTCATTTTGATACTGCTGATACACATGCTATACAAGAATCTACTGCAGCTGCAGGTTTGCCAAAAGAGTGGAAAACCCCAAGAGACTTAACCCTTGATAATGTCATTGGGAACATTGAGAAAGGAGTGTCAACTAGAAAATCCTTGAACAATTTCTGTGAAGCAATGGCCTTTGTATCTCAAGTTGAACCCAAGAATTTGAATGAAGCTCTCAAGGATAGCAACTGGATTTTAGCCATGCAAGAGGAACTGAATCAATTTGCTCTTAATGAGGTATGGACTCTTGTTCTTAGAATACCTGAGATGAATGTAATTGGAACAAAATGGGTATTTAGAAACAAGATGGATGAGCATGGAGTGATCACCAGAAACAAGGCTAGGCTTGTAGCTAAAGGGTACAATCAAGAAGAAGGAATAGACTATGATGAGACATATGCACCAGTGGCTCGGTTAGAAGTTGTTAGACTGCTGCTTGCCTTCTCCTGCATCAAAGGGTTCAAGCTATTTCAAATGGATGTGAAAAGTGCCTTTCTAAATGGCTATATAAATGAAGAGGTATTTGTTTCACAACCACCAGGTTTTGAAGACCATCAACATCCAGAATATGTGTTCAAACTCCAAAAGGCTCTCTATGGACTCAAGCAAGCTCCTAGGCAATGGTATGAGAGGCTAAGTGATTTTCTCACCTCACAAGGCTATGACAGAGGCACATCAGATAAGACCTTGTTCATTAAGAAGAAAGGAGATGACTCAATTCTAGTACAAGTATATGTGGATGATATCATTTTTGGATCAAACAATGGAGAACTGTGTGAAGCTTTCGTGAAAGTCATGAAGAGTGAGTTTGAAATGTCAATGATGGGTGAGTTGAACTATTTTCTAGGCTTGCAGGTCAAACAACTCAAGGATGGCATTTTCTTAAGTCAAGCTAAGTATTGCAAGGATCTGCTGAAGAAATTTGAAATGGACAAGTGTAAACCAATCAGCACCCCCTTCTCAACAAGCTGTCATTTGGATCATGATGAAGCTGGAATTTCTGTTGATGAA